>NC_071338.1:26597500-26906785 GCF_027744825.2 Synchiropus splendidus
GTAAAACGGAGAAAGGAAGTTTTGCATACACTTCATGTCCTGTACTTTATGTTGAAGCCTTTGTAAAGAGAATGGATAACTGTCTGTTGGTGAATATATTTGCGCAGTCATTTGCACTACACACTATCTATCCATCCATCCATCCATCCTGTATTATCCCAAAGGAACTACTTACGTCAGTACTGAGTGAGTAAGTATCAACATGACACTGTAAAACGGAGAAAGGAAGTTTTGCATACACTTCATGTCCTGTACTTTATGTTGCAGCCTTTGTAAAGCGAATGGATAATTGTCTGTTGGTGAATATATTTGCGCAGTCATTTGCACTGCACACTGCAGGAGGTGTGAGTCGATACATAAGCTGCACATATTGTAGATACATCAAGGGGGTGTCAGCAGACCCCCTGGTGGTCCCAGAGAAGAGGAACGCTAGTTAAGTTGCCATTAATTCCAGGTAGAGTTGAACACATCCCCAGTGTGGAAAACAGATTCAAGGACTTGGCTGAGGTGTTCTCTGCTCTGCGTGGTGCCACAGGGGACTTGGAGGTGGCTCTCCATCCTGACAGCTTCAAGCTCCCCCACTGTCACACAGACTTCTTCTCGCTTCATGGGCCGTATAGAGTGATGGTGCAGCATGAAATTTGTGAAACTTGGCTTGACCCTGTCACAGAGGAGGTTTTACTGAAGCTTTGGAATGGGCAGGAGGACTGCATCTGCCAGGAGTGGAGGACTAGTTCACCTGAGAGGCAACATGAAAACCCTTCGTCACTCAAAACAAGCATTCAGGGGAGCTTTTGCCTCTCAGTGGCAAAACAAATAAATAACAATGGGCAAAAAAAAAAAAAATCACATGAAGATTTTTATGCAAGTTTAATTTTCAGCAAAATACAAAAAAAAGTCCCTGTCCATGTAAAAAATTTAGAAGAAAAACGAATGAATAAATCGAAATCTAACCTCCCCCTCCATTAAACGTGCCCACACTTTAACTTTTTTTTATTTCTGATTTAATTATTTTAGATATGATCACACCAGTTGTCGCCGCAGGGCCACAATTTGCTCTGGTCTGTTTCTGAGGAGATGATGACCAAAATATTTACTGAATTATGAATCCACATCATTTAAGGTAAAGCCTAGTTTCACAGCACTTTACCCGGAGCAAAAAGTGATTTCTCTCTGAAAAGCGTGTGCTGCCGCTACAACGTTCTAAGAGCATTTGAAGGTGAAAAATGAGAACGGCGATGAAGGTTTTGTTGATGGCTGTTCAGCGCAGAGATGTCCGCGGGGGAGAAATTGTTGTGTTCAATTTGGCGCAGAGAGCGTTGTGGCCTCCACCTGAGGGGGAGCAGCATTAAAAGGTCAGGGTTAGACGCATCTACATTTTGTTGCTGTCTGCTTCATGGCCCCCGACTGAGCCGTGTTCGGCTCCGTGCAGTCGTGAAGGACGCGCCTGTTTGAAGATGACCCCATGCCATGGCACAGGATGCAGTGTGGACCTGATCCAACCGCTCTTACTTCTGTGTGACATGCTGAAGGCAACAAGTCTGAAGATGCTCTTTACACGTGTTGAAACATGAATTCTGAAACTGAAATTTTACCTCCAACACAAGCCCACCTTCAAGGTAGCTAGGCTTCTTGAGTCATTTGATGCAGTAATCCTGTTACTCAGCTGGAATATCTTTGTACTTGCTCCACCCCTGGTGATACTGACACATCTTTTGGGAAACAGCGGCGCAGATTTGCCAAACCCAGAAAAAAGACAAATAGCGATTTATCACTTCTGCCCACCTTTTTAGTGACCTTTACAGATTCCCCAGGACATGGATCTTCTAAAGAGCTCTGCTGAATTTATATGTGAGAATATCAGATGCCACTGTCTGTTTTCTTTGTGGATGGATAAATGTCAGAGACCTGCAATCTTCTCTCATGTCACTCTCCTCACACAGGGCGAGTCTGTTTTCCATTCTGAGCACACGCCAGCTCACATGCTGCCTCAATCACGAAGGATCGTGTGAAATTGCAAAGCTCATTTTCTGTTTTCTCTCAGCTGGACAGGACGGAAGTCATCAAGTGCAACCTTCACCCGGTCTTCGCCAAGGTCTTCTCATTGGACTACTACTTTGAGGAGGTTCAGAAGCTGCGTTTTGAAGTGTATGACATTCACGGCACTCACAGTATTGGCACCAGAGACGACGACTTCCTGGGCGGGGTGGAGTGCACCCTTGGTCAGGTGGGTGCAACTCAGCAATGAGTCAAACTTCGCTTCTACTTGATGCTCGTGGATTTTGGAGAAAGAATGTTAGAAATGGAGATGCCGGATACGCGGAACGAATGTGATTCATAGATGTGATAAAGGAGGAGGACATCAAGTGGAGATGGCTTGGTGTGCCACTCCCTAATGGCGACAAGTGACAGCAGCAGAACAACAATATTGATGAGCACCAACCTGGGGAGGGGCTCCTTCCTGAGACGGACTGGTTGGAAACATTAAACCTCCACACTTGAAGTAAAACATGCTGGATGAGCGTCAGCCCGGAGATTAAACTCCCTACTCAAATAATAGTCTCAGCCAGGGGTGGGAAATACGGCAAAAATAACATATCAATATGACAAGTTCAATTTCATCACGGTTTTACAAGTTTCTGCTCAGTGCAACCAAACCACTTCTCTGTGAGAAACAGCCCTAAATGGGAAAAATATTTAGAAGAAACACAGATTTTTGCCGTCATATGCAAAGGACCTAAATATAACAAAAGGTAAACAGCAACACTCTTGCAACATGAAAGATGGCTTCCGATATACATAAAATATCAGGAAGACATGACCTCTGTCATTTTAGCAGGATTTAAGGGCCCCAAAACCCTCAATTGTTTTTTTTTTAAAGGGTGAAATGAAATCTATTTTGAACAGAAAGAATCACACTGCAATGTCTGGTTATTGAACCCAATATCAAAAGTCCTCCAACGTTAGAATATACTGCTATTTAATCTATCTCCTACTTCTACAAAGTAGACTTTATTAATCATATTTTCATTTTTATTTAAAATGGGGACACAGGAGGAGTGTTGTGTTGTAGTTACATATTGTTCCAATGCCAGGTGTTTTACTAACAGTGAGACTTTTTAATTCACAACTTATGAATATCTTGAGGATTAGGTTTGTTCGTTCTGTGTATATTTTTCATTTATTTTCCACATTAATGCTTCCTTTTCCTCACTCAGTCTGTCTTAATAAAAAAATGGTTGACAAGAAGAACTCAATTGTGAAGATTCACTAGAACAAATGAAGCCTCATTTTCAGTCCAAGAATCTTCTTCCAAGGTGAAGCATGTTTGTGATGTGTTCCTCAGCAGGTGCATACCAAAGTGCTTGAGAGTGAATAGAAAAACAACCACAATAAATGCAGAAAAACAAGATTGAAATTGATTAAAGCAATAAAATTCTTACTCTGGATTTAAGGCGCTCTGGTGACCGTGCCGCCCTAATATCGGGAAAATATCCAAGTCGGATCAAGTAAAAAACAAAACATAAAAAACCCGAAGGACCTGCGCAACTCACTTGGTTGCTCTCCTCTGATACCAAGAGCACAACAAAGAACGTTTTACTTCGTCTAACATTTACAGTCTAACATCAGTGAAGTCACCTCTTCTTAACTAAGCCTTCCAGCTTATTGGCATCGGATAATTCCAGCCTTTGTTTCTGATCTGTATCAAACAAATAAGATTGCTTCTTTTAGGGCCAGCAAATCAGCTCTTAAATCTGACTCATCACACACTGTGAAGTGAATCGACATTGTGAAATCGTGCATGTGTATTTTTGGCAGACATTCCTCTCCGCGAAGAGGCTCATAATTCATTATGAAGGAGGTAATTATGATTCAACTTTCAGTGAGTTGCTAGTTAGGGGGAAATTACTGCGTCTTTGTAGTTTAATAAACTACATCCTGTCTGCTGTGCAAAAGCAAGTGAACAGATACTAGCAGGTTTGGAAGCCTTTCTCGTGAAAGTGCCCAGAAGTTGGAACTCCGAGAGAGTTGTGATGTCACACTTGGAAGTAGCAGGTTTTGTGAAATAGATTTAAAAGATTTAAAAAAATGTTTCATACATCTCTTCAAGGAGGCAAAAAATACAAAACCCTTGCTGAGTGCAGCAACTATTATGTCAAAAAGACACAACTGAAAACATTTAATTCAATGTGACACGTCGCAGTTTGGTGAATCTCTAGAGATGTTGCTGTGTCTGTGAAATATTTACATACTGGCTGCTTGTCGACAGTTCACATTCAGATTGGAACACTGCACCCGACTCCAAAACGCAGACACCTGAGAAAGGCTGCTTATCATATTCAGTGAAATTAATGATTATTTCTCAGGAAAAGAGCTCAGCGTTCCAAATTTCACGCTCGGACCTGCGGGTGTTGCTATGTGTCATCTGCGCTAACAGCCTCCTGCTGAGGAACCAGCAGTCTCACTTTCATGAGCCTGGAAAACTCCGTGCTCCATCAAGTGCTGGTCCTCTAAATGGCATGTTTAATTTTAACACGGCAGTCTGTTAGCGCATCTGACGCTAAGCAACACCTGCAGGTCTGAGCGTGACATTTAGAATTATAAAAAAAATGATTAATTTCACTAAGCTAGATGACCAGCCTTTCTCAGGTGATGTTTGCGGAGACAGAAACAACCAGATCCGTTTGTGTTTTGGAGTCGGGTGCAGCGTTCGTTAGCCCCCTGGATCTGAAACTTTTAAAAACGTTCTCTGTCTCGGGGTCCTGCTACAAGTGGCCAGTATCTACAGATTTCATGGACATAGCAAAGTCTCAAGAGACTCACCAAATTGTGACGTCTCACATCAATTTCTTATTTTTTTCAGTTGTCCTTGGGAAAAAACAGCATGACGATAAATGCCACCAGGAAAAAGCTGAAATGTTACAACCTTGTTCCAACAACTGCTTTTGATCTGAGTGTTGAAAAACAGCCTGAAAATATTTCTTTTGCAGATTGTGGCCCAAAAGAAGATGGTGAAGCCTTTGTTGCTGAAGTACGGGAAATATGCGGGCAAATCCACAATCACGGTAAAAACCTTTGGAACGCCAGTGTTAGATTGGATCGACTTAAAACCCGACCTCGGCAGGAATTAGAGATGAATTCAGAGTGAAAACAGATATTTAACTTGAGCAACTCGGAGACATGGAACGGCAGAGTGAGTGGGCAGGATGACACCGAGGGAGAAGCACAAGGTCAACTTCAGAGAGGAAGTCGATATAAAGCATCTGCTCACAAAGTTTTGGATGTGCTGTTGTTGTTGGGCTTCAATAGTGTTTATTTCTAACTAGAAAATTGAGAATACATTTGAATCAGAACGCCTCATTGATTCTTTTGTTTGAGCCTGCAGGTCTGATAATGGGAATTTATCTTAATTTATCTTCCCATATTCTAAATAGTTAAGGAAACAAAATTGTTTGAAACACAAATGTTTATTGTGTCCAAAAGTCCTTATTGTATATTACATGGGAAATAGAATAGAACAGCTGATTTCAAAATCAAACAAAATATTATCATTATTATTACTATTGTTATTACATGTTCAGTCGTTGTGATATTTATTTTTGTATTTCTTCAACTTGATATTCAATGAAGGATTAATTTCAACTTTGCAATGAAAGGTGCATTCACATGTTTGAACCACAACTAAAATAAAACCTATTCAGAACGTGTTTAAATCATTATTTAGTTAGTGTGCAGTGTAGTGGTAAAAAATGGTCGACAGTGTTGGGTGGCACCAATGTTTCCGGCTGCCTTTGTCACAGCAGAAACTGAGCAGACTTGTTTTGGGCCAGTTCACGGCGTCAGCTCGTGTCGTGTTGATATTTACATCATCTCTGGTGACACCTCTGCCCTGAAGGAACTCCTGGCTGTCACCCTGCTTGTCAAGCCGCACACACTGCTCTGCAGGAGCTCTGTGGGAGTATAAGCTGGTCACAACTTCACCGTACTTAGGTCTATATTTAGTTCCCCGTAACATGACTGGTGGAAGGTTCATTACTTGACTACTAATGAAATATGGCTGCAGGGAACACATGTTGTCAGTGACCTGTCATTCAGCCATGACTTCAAAGATCATATCATTCGAGCTTTGTTGTCTTTCCTCCATGCAGGTGCACGCTGAGGAGATTTCTGGCAACAATGGATATGTTGAGCTGTTTTTCTGTGCCAAGAAGCTTGATGATAAGGTGAGTGGGACCGAATCTCTCCTCCCTCGACTCCTCGACTTGAAGACCACCAAACCTCATCTTGTCCTTATGCCGCTCTACTCCTGAACACAAGGTCCCGGGGCCAGAATAATTTTATTCAGCTTTAAACACCTGCGATCAAATTCAATTAGAAAGTAATTTAAAAAAGTACAAAAAAACTAGATCACCAATGAAACATGTTGATGTCGTGTCATACCAGGACCAGTGTCCGTGCTTTTGCCTTTGATAGACTGGTAAGTGGAGATAAAAGTCTTCAATTACTCTGGAAAATTCAGAATAAATGACCCAGTTTTAGAGAAAGTAGAGAGTCTTTTGTGAGTCTGTGTTGATGCAAGACATTGTGTTTTGAATCTAACCATAAAGATACATTTTAGCCATCAACACCAAACAGTTTTCCTTATACTATAATAATTGTTCCATTATTATAGTATAAGGAAAATACTATAATAATGGAACAACTTTTTTTTCTGTAAAAGAGTGCTGTTTACAGGAGGTCATAAAATTTCGTTTGGCCCCTAGCGTTATCGAGTTAAATTGGCGCCTGTCCTTAGCTCTGACTTTCAATTTTCCAAATAAGCAAGTTCCCTTCGGTGAGCCTGTCTGCAACGTCACAGCAATGAATCCTTTCCTCGGCAGGAAATTCAAAGTACATGTCTGCATCACCTGAAGTCTGAACCCAAACATTAAACCAGTTGTACAATTTGACCTGTTGTCCACCACAAGTTGGTGGAATCTTGCTGTACAAATACCTCATTAAAGTCATGGAGGAGCAGCAAAATATGGTCTTGGATTGGCCGCCCTTATCATCCAGCCATGCTGCAAACACTCCCGTTCAGCTTTCGGTAAACAATTACCGACGTGACGCCACAATGGGGCAGTTTTCCCGAAGCAAGCGGCAATTGTTAACCCGAAATTGAATTCTGACATCTGCGTCTGATCAGCCCGTGCTGCTGACGCCACTGGCAGGCCGTTGCCTTGACAACAAAGACAGGATGCAACAGCTCTTTTTGCTCGTGTCCCTCAGGAGACGCATCTATCTAATGTGGCGAGAAATGCAACATTAAGTGTCTCATTCTGTGTACACATCCGCCCCCCTCTCTAACCCTGGCTTACTGCACGGCTGACCGCCGCCGTCACACACTGGAACATGAAACCGTTTTCTCCCCGGAAGAATCAATTGACCTGAAAAATCAGCCTTTTGGGATGGGATGTGCGCTTCAAGGCTCCAGAGATGAATACAGAAGGTTCACCAGCAACATTACATTCTACGCAACTCTAAGCTTTGACTATTGTTTAGATGAGAACAAATGCATTATTTTCGCTTGACAAAGTAGCCAACACAACCCTAAACCAAATAGTGTTTAATAATTACACAAGGTTTTCATCGGTTGAGTCTATGGGCCCCAGTTCGGGTCTGTAGATGCATCCATTCAAGGAGATCGGGTCGATGTCTGTGTTGTATAAGCTCATAAAGAGTGACCACAGACTGTTAAATGTCCTGCTTCTCCACAGGAATGTTAAAACAAACAATGGGAAAAGGTGGAAAGCGGCAGTTTGTGATGTGAACAAACAAACTGTGATGAGACTATTGTTACAGATTAATAAATGGGTTTATAAAACACCTGTAAAGGCTGAATAAAGGTTAAGGTCAGCACGGCTGAAGAGTCTGAGGTAAACACTCCCCACAGGAAGATATTTGCTCAGACCAACTGGCCGTGGATCAGAGCAAAGAGCTACAGTGCGAGAGCCAAGAACCCAAGAGAGAGGTGTTAGGTGGAATCTGGAGACGTATTTAGTGACAGAAACTTGAAAAGCGAGAAGATTTATCACTGTAAATAACAGTGTCGGTGGCTGCCAACCCTCCTGTGGCACCACTGTCCTGTCATATTTTACTCCCAACCAGAGTAGTAGGCTTGTCTGATCACGCCTGTTATGGTGGGTCAAATCATATACAAGTAACATCCGACTTAAGACAGGAATCGGTTCCGACCAACCGGTCGTAAGTCGGATTGGACGTGAGTCGAATGCCATTCAAAATGGCAGACACGAGGGTTATAGGTGCTACTGTAGTGGTAGATCAGCGTGTGAGAGTGTGATGCTGGGATACTTTGCTGTCTTAACTGTTGTATGCGTTGACGTGCTGCTATGTGCTGCGGTGCCAGACATTGAATTAAAAAACAAACAAACTGCCGGCCGTGGTCGTAAGTCCGGGTGGACGTAAGTCGAGCAGGTCGGAAGTTGGATGTTGTAATATTGTCCATTCAATGCTTCTTTCTCCTTCCCTGTATGACATTTCAATATTTTAGAATTGAATATTCTAATCATGCATTTTGTCCATGTCTGGTGGTGAAGATTAGTCATGAAAAATTCAGATATCATAAATGTCTCATGAGTCACAGGCTCTGACAAACCGTCCAAGTTCATGCACGACTTGTCCAGCGAGTAACTTTTTCCCCTTCTGTTTCCCCAGGATCTATTCAGCAAGTCAGACCCATTTTTGGAAATTTACCGTGTCAATGATGATGACACCGAACAGCTTGTACACAGAACAGAGGTAGACTCATCATCCTCTCCGCTCCTCAAACTATTGTTCGCCTCATGTTGTGTTTTCCTGTGCATACAGGTGATAAAAAACAACCTGAACCCTGTGTGGGAGCCGTTCAAAGTCTCTCTCATATCCCTCTGCAGCTGTGATGAAGACCGTAAACTCAAGGTATCATTTCTGGATGTGCCCACACTGTTTACGAAACACATTTAAATCGGAATCATCATTGGCTTCCTGCTGCGATCGATAGCGCCAAACAATAAAATGTTTACTTCTCACAAGTGCTTTATTATATTTGCTGTTAACTGTGTGACACAGTGCCTCGTGTGGGATTACGACTCCAGGGGGAAGCACGACTTCATTGGAGAATTCTACGCTACGTTCAGGGAAATGCAGAAAATTTCTAGCGGAAATAAGGTCTGGCCGACAAACACTGTTTGTTAATGTTTATGTCCTCAAATGAACTTGTTTGCTCCATATGTTGCCTCCCAGGTATCATGGGATTGTGTAAATCCCAAGTATAAACAGAAGAAGAGAAACTATAAAAACTCAGGAGTTGTCATCTTAACTGAGCTAAAGGTAAGCGTTCGCTGTTTTGGTTGTTATGACATGAGACACCTTCTGAAATACTGTAATGTTGTGATGCTCATCAGGAGACATTGTCACAAATGGAATACAAATCATTAGGGGTAAAAATCTTTTAATATCTCACAATTCTATTCCGATTTTTGGGGCCACAATACGATATAAAATCGATTTTTCGATTCAAAATGATTTTATTGGTAATGATTTCTGCTCAGGATCTACTTCCATCAACACTGCAGAGAGAATGACAGTTAGAGAAATTAAACTTTATTTTTTTCACATAATGTTTTAAACATTATCCATGCCTAAAATGGAATTGTGGCAACTGTTAACATAAAAGCAATATCACACTGCTTCAGTGACTAAATAAAAGTGCCTCTTTACTTTAAAAACATGTTAAACTTGCTGCCTTTTAAACTCTGAGAAAAGTGATTTACTGGTGACTGTTATTTTTAAGTCTCTTGGTGAAGCTGTGGCACTTTACAGGGGTCTCAAATCGATTTTGGGACATTTTAAATTGATTCTGAATCGTTACAAATGAGAGTCACAACGCAAGATCAGTCACCATATAGTGGAGGTATCTAAGTTATGACTCTTCAAATGGGGGAATGAGGCCTTTTTGAGCCGAGAAGCCTGCAGATGAATTTGACAGATCCAAACACAAGGCTTTCTAGATCTTCATCTTCACAGCGAGGAATCTTGGCTAGAATCCCTGGGACACCTTTGATGATGCATGCAGGATCATGTCTTGGTTTTGTGTCAGGATGTGTCAGGGGAGCAGCCAGTAGGACCTGACCAAACCATGTCGGAGGACCTGCTCTTGGATCCCTCCCTTAGAAGATTCTTTGTTAGCACAGACTTTCCAAGTGTTGCTATTAGAAGAGAGACCCTGTTGGTCCTCTGCTTGTCTATTGAAGTAAACCCGGCCCTATGCAAAATCCCTTTGTTGGAGACAGGGATCACACTTGACTCCTCCCATCGTCTATGAGATTGCTACAATACACTGTGGTGGGCTCTTTTAAAACCCCCGCCTGAGCCCACTGGCACACCCTCATTCATTCAGTTGTTTTGCCAGATTTAAGCCTAACATATTTGCTGGCCTCTGAAGATCTTTCCACGCTTCATGGGAACTCAACCAGCCTCATGGTGTTTTACGGACTAATGGAGGAATTACTTCCTTGGGGTATCCAGTGGACAAAATGTGGGTGATCTCTATACGACTGAAGTCAGAGACGGGCACTGGTTCCCCGTCAGGATTGGACTTAGACCCGGTCTGCTCATGGACACCAGTTCCATTGATCCCTTTGAAGTAAGGGATTTCATGAGGAAGCCAGTTTGGGTTCAGTCATCTCAAGATCTAAACTCTATAATCCAGAGGGGGTGACCTGTCCTGCTGCACAAGGCTGAGACAGGTTCAAGCAGCTTGGAGAATCGTGTTGTGGCTTCAGTAATGACGACACATCCATCTGTTGCAATGAAGGAGCTGAGCCAAGAACATTTCCTCACGTGGTAATGATCTTTGGGTGATGACTGAAAGAACAACAAGGGAATCGAGCGGCCAAAATGTCTTTACTCCGAATGGTTTTTGGACTCGGGGACATACAGATGTTACTGGGGAGTAATTTCAGACAGTGTGCAAACCCAGTACAAAGCCAGTACATGTTGGAGAGATGATCTCTCTGGATCGTCCTGAGAACCCCATGGTTTTCCCTTTGAAGGGACGGAGACAGGTTCTTGAGAGAGGGAAGTCTGGGGGTCACATGGAAGGAAATGATCTTCCAAAAAAGGCCAAACATTCTATATTATTTTCAGCTCACAGCACTGTCTACTGTGCGCGAGCAGGCTCTGCATCTGAGTCATGGCTTTGGTGTCATCTGATATTTCCCTGGACATTCCCTTCCTTTACAATATTTCACCGTCGTGCAAATGTCAACTCAGACAACACGTCTTCTCTGATGACCAGCTCTTCTCATGTGTGCGTGTGACTGTGTTTTGCAGCTCCACAGAGTCTACTCCTTCTTGGATTATATCATGGGAGGATGCCAAATTCACTTCACGGTAAGTTGCTATGGAGAACGTTTTGACATTTGGCGCAGATATGTGCTTCACAGTGAATAACAAAATGTCACGCTATTGGACTGGAACACTAAAAAAACCATGGAGCGTGTTTCCTGCCATGTTACTTTTCTTGCTGTTGGAACAGAGTCATCGTCCTTTCACTTCTGGCCTCTGTATTAAAAGTTGCCTCTCACTGCTTTCATTTCTCTGCTGATGAATATTAATTGTCAGTGCTGCTGTGGTGGATGAAGTTGCTCACTGCTGAACCCAGTACAGAAGATGTAGCCACTCCAGCCCGAGTGGGAGTAGGAAATGTAAAAACATTTTTTTTTTATCTTTAATCCCACGATTTATTCAGCTATTGGACGTTTTCTGGGGGTGATCACAGACGCCAAGCCATAAACGATTTATTTGAGGTGCAAAAAGAGCTCTAGCAACCGTGTTTTTGTCTTTCCCACAGGTTGCAATTGACTTCACAGCCTCCAATGGAGACCCCAGAAACAGCTGCTCATTACACTACATCAACCCCTACCAGCCGAACGAGTACCTGAAGGCTCTGATCGCTGTGGGCGAGATCTGTCAAGACTATGACAGGTTTGTCAATCTTTCACATGCAAGTCAACAGGGCTCCCTAAATGCTACCGCACTGAAAAGAGACAGATTGAAAGGCCAACTTTCTTTTTTCCCTCCTGCATGGTTTATTAGCCTTTCACAATTTCCTTTGTATTTATACCACACTTCCTCCATCAATTCATGAGTGTTCCCTCTGTTGGTCATTGATAATGCACAAGTTTTACCTCGAACAATGAATGTTTTCTGTCATCACGGGTCAAGGACGCAGGCTTGAGACCCAGGAAAACACAAAAAACACCAATTAAAGCAGGGTTTCTTAACCTTTTTGATCTCGGGGCCCAGCTTTTCCAGAACAAATGGGGCTGGGGCCCATTCAAGTACTAGAATTGATTCATTAAGCTTCATTTCATTTGTGATCGACAACCATATTTAATCTACTTACACAACAAACAACAACAAACCAAAACCTTGTAAAATGACATGAAGCCATGTGATCATCTCAAAGATCAAAAAGTCCAACCAGCAGCAGAACCAGGTGCAAGTCATATTCAAAGAAAATAAATAAAAAGAAAAAAAATACTCTTAATGCAAACTGTTGAGAAAATTGATAAAACTGTACATCATGAATAAAATTCTGAATAAAGCAAATATAATAAAACAATGTCCGAATATATATATATCATAAAATAAAATAATATATTTTATTTTCAATATAAACTCCAAAGAAGAAGCATAAATGAAAGCATTGCCATACATTTTTAAAAAAATAATTTAAAAAACTTCAATTTAGTAGTTGGTATCATTTTCTCAGCATTATTTTTTCTTTTCAAGAACTTCTAAATTCTAATGACCCACTACTGCCCCCATATGAGGTAAAAAAAAAGCTGAGCACCTCGCTGCCCTCACAGCCCGAAGGTGTAAAACAAAAAAAATTTTGGGGCCCTCAAGGAGGCGCTCGCGGCCCAACTATGGGCCTCGGCCCTATGGTTGAGAATCACAATTCTAAAGAACAGAAAAAGGCAATATTTTTCTTCTAATCTCCACAGCATATATTATCACAAAATATAAATACATACATACACGCTGACATTTATTGATCTTGAAAATATTTATGATCCATTTTCACTTGCTGAACCACGTAGTGAGAATTTTAATCGGAATAAAGTGATCGCTGAGCTACGAGCTAACAATGCACCAAACCTGAAGGAGAGAAAGTGATTCCATGCAGAGGTCAGAGATAATGACCGGACACCTAACACGGTTATTTCATCAGAGAGCACTTTTAAGGAATGTGTCGGTGTCTAATGGATCGTTTTTTTATTTGGCTTAATAAAATGTCTGTTTCTGACTGAAATGTTGGATAATTGGTTTCCATTACTCGTGCAGTTGGCCTCAACTAACCACTTAAATTCACATAGTAGAAGGATAAAACTGCTTTAATTACTAACCAAGTTAGTTGAGAGTTTTAATGGGTCGGTTTCCTGACGGTGCTGGAACCACCAGTCAACCCAGCTGCATCCAAAGCCAAACAGGATCTGGTCGAGTAAAGCAGCAGCAGGTTTATTTGCTGTCTCCGCTCAGCATCTGTTGGAGCGAACGTTCCTCAGTTGTCTCTCGCTGGCTCATTACCCTGAACTCTCAACAAACACAAGCAGAGATTTCGGCTCCCACCACCAAAGCAGCCACTTGGAAGTGGGAGGCAATATGGCAGGAGGAATAGCAGCATGGTGTGAAATCAGATGCGAAATCCCAGTGCGAACGTAACAGGAACTGTAAAATACGCTGATGGTAGTTACTGGATCACTTCCAACATTAATGTGAGGTTTCATATCTGGTGTTGTTTTTCAATTCCGGAGGAAGGAGTCAAAAGCATGTGGTTCAGATGGTATAGTAAAGACTGATGTTAACTGGATTAAATCAGCTTTTATTCGCTCCCATGAAGGACTTTGGTGAATATATTTGTTCATACTGAACATCAGTCAGAAGTACATCAACTCTCAGCATTCAAGGATCAAACATTGAACACTCTCTGAAGATCCTTCCGTGACGTCTGTAAAGCATAGCTCAAGGTGCTGTCTTCACTAGTTTTAAAATCCTTCTTGTATTCCAACTGCCAATTTGCTAAAAGGACATTGTATTTCTGTTGCAAGGCTGATAAAGAAAGACAAACAATTTTTCTTTGATTTTACTACAAAAATATTATAAATGAATAAAATAAAAATAAATTCATCCAGGCTTGCTACAAAAACATGAGGTATGAAGGCCCATGAAACTTCAATGGTGCTTTATTTTTTGGCAATTGAAGATGGAAGATGAATCTGAGACAGGCATCAGGTGCCGGGTTTGGTTGAATATATTATTGAATTTTGAAATGTAGGCAAGTGAACCTTTTAGCCCTCAGTGACTAAAGGTGATGTGGGATGTTCAAGTCCTTGCAGAGGAGTGCATTATCTGTGTGGGCAGCGGCTCATTTACCTTGCTGAGAGGGCTGTTATCCTGGCCACATCTCGCCGTGAGCCCGCGTGTGCGCTGATGAAGAGAGAAAACAAGGACCAATCCGTATTCCGGAAATAACCTGTCATTTACTGTACGTTCATGCCGATAACCCTTCACCAAACCGGAGCGGAAACTTGGAAGCGCTTGAGCTTAATCATTCCACAGTTTGAAATAATGAGCGCCGTACGATGTGTTTTGCTAACAAGGGTTCATCTCAAAATAGACTCATTTTCAGTGAAGCTGGAAATGCTTTTGTGGCGCAGCCATCTCCGCACCTGTGTCGGGTGGAGGCTGCTGTTCAGTTGCTGGTATGGGAGCGATGATGCTACAATGCGCTAATATTGAACGTGACTCATCTCCCATTATATCACCTTCCTGGAATCTAGGACGCAGTAATCGCTTAGTGTTTCTTTCTAAGTTTCTTAGTGCTACAATCCGTGTCCTTGTGTGCGTATTTCAAAGTCAGGAAATATTCAGTCAACGCTTGCTTTTCATCCCCATAAAACAGATGCATGCGTGTATCTATGGAAGAATAGAGTGGCAGCATCAGTGAAGATGTACCATCAAACACTCAGTATTCTGAAGGATATAGGGGGATTATGCAGACACACTCGCAAAGTGAGCCGGAACGCTTAATGAGGCCCAGTGTGCAGGGATCATGCATTGAGTAGCGTGTCTGGCAATAACAATCCAAATCTCAAAGGGTCTGACCACGGTGTGGGGTGCCATCACTAGGTTTGTCTTGAGATATTCCTCCACATGGAGGAGCTGAAGTATGAGGGAAGCCTCGCTCAACCAACATCCAGAAGAGGTGCGAAGCCCAAAGGCGGCTCCTCCAAAACAAGGGAAACCAGATGATGTGGCTCCCTGCCTCCCTGATGTGGCTCCCGCCTCCCTGTTGCGGTCCTTCCTGGGTGTCTGACTTGGAGGAGGACCTGGAGCAGGCCCGGAACAAGCAGGGACGTTTACCACGGGGCAGTGTCTGGATTTGTTCTGGGAAAGCTCTTGTATCTCCCACACACATCCGTCTGGGGAGAAAGACCACTTGACATGATTTCAGACACATACAGTATTTTTGATGTGTTGATGTGGCTCACCAACCAAACCAACATTGCTAAAAAGAAAAGAAACCAAGAAATTGTTATTAACGCAATCTCAACCAATCCCTGAGAGGTGTGTGTGGCTCTGCATTTTTGTTCAATCGCAGCAACTTTCTCGCAAATTCGACTCTTTACTTTAGTCCTTTGGTCCTATCACCACCCCTCTATACAGCACGTGCACCATCGTATTCGCCACCACCTTATAAACAGAGTCATGTGTGACACCACAAATATTGCCGCCAAGAGTTGCAATTTGGATGTGAACCATTCTGAATCGATTCCTAAATCAGACTTGGCCAAACCCATGGCTCCTGAGCCACATGCGGCTCTTTGCCAAATGAGCTGCACTGTAGAGCCGCTGAACCGTATGTGGTTTTGGTCAAGTTACTGTTAAGATGTTAATTTAAACAGGAAATATGTCAGGAAATATGTCGAAAATTTCAAGATATTGTTGGAAGACATTGAATCGTGTTTAACTTTGAAATAAACAACACGCCTTGCCGCTTGTGCACCAATCCAACACGATTTAACATTACTTTGTTCCTGTCTACGCCACTTGCTATTTCGAACAGGATCACGGTAAAATGCATTTATTTTAAAAATAAATGCCCGAGAGACATACGCTGGATGTGAACCACAGATGTACTTTAACAGATATGCTGCTGCAAAGTCTAGCTGTTCAGGTGAGCCTCACAGCCTCGGACACACCTACATATTTGGAGGATGTGGCTCTTTGCAGCAACACAGCAAAACAACGTAGCTCCGAGCCTCTGACAAGTTGTTCCATCGCTGATTTAAATAAATAGACAGAGCTAAAAACTGAAACCCACTAATGCAGCATGCTGTCACCAGAAAACTATACAGGGCGGACACAAACAAACATGGCTGACCGCGAGATCCATCTCTCTCCACTCTATTTCTGAGACTCCACACTCTGAGACTGTGTGAAACATGTTACTGTATTAAAGAGCCGCTATTTCCCATCATTATCACAATTTTCACCACTATTATTGAAAAATCTGCCAAAGAAAAAAAAACGTTTTTGGCTGCAACAATGCACAAAAAGTAGGTGAAATCCTGGACGGACTGAAAAGGAATCCTGCATCTTCATGCAAACGGTTTGGGGTTTTGCCGCTCATATAGGATAACTGTCCTCAAGGACTGCTGACTGGCACTGGTAAAAGATGTTTGGAATTTTGAGTGCAAGACTCTGGGGCAGAGTGCTGCACAGCAAGGTCACTCTGGCAGTGCCCAGGAGGTAAAGTGGCACCTCTCCAGTGATGAGAACACATTTTGAAGGATGATCTAAGAGGTAAACAAAATAATCACGACACCACCAAAGAACAAAGAACAACACAATGTTGTTGTTGTTTGTTTAAAACAATAATGTCTTTACATGGTATACAATTTGTTTGAACATCATAATACTTTTCTAAACACTGCAATTTAGGACAGTAGTGTTGAATAGCAGCAGTATATTCCAGTGTTTTTCAACTGGTGTGCTGAGAGTGACTGTCAGGTGCACAGTGAGAAATGATCCACCTTCACCTCATTTATCCAGAGATAGAGGTGGGCGATATGATGACATTAAATCATGAACAATTAGAACCTGTCAACAAACGGCAAGCAATGACACCAGCACTGTCGAAAACAGCTGGGACCAGCTAACAAAATAGCAGAGAGAAGCTAGAAAAACCTCACCGAAAAGTTCTAAAGACATCAGTGATGCATCAATATTCACCTGCAAAACATGGAATAAACCTCTTGTTTACCCAAACTCACTATTCAGTATGTTTTGCACTACTGACCCTTCTGAAGAGAGATTTACACTCTATTTTTATGACCGTTCAGTGTTGCTGTTGTCCCTTCTCCTCTGATCTGTTCAGACACTTTCTCCTCTCACAATAGCCCGAGTCGTCACCTGTACAATGACGTGGTTCGGACAAAAATGAACCTGCTCTTCTTCCTCTAAAACCACTGACAAATCCCTCATTACTCGAGGGTATAGCGACTGCTTCCACCGCTGCAGTGCATAGCGCATCAGCGTTTGGTATCACCAGTGACGTTACAAGATGGCGGCGGCGTTTTACCCACAAATGAGAACCTTGTCAGAACACAATGTATCGTGGAAACCAAATTCTATTGAATGAAAAACCAATATTTCTGCTTACTCTCTGTTTATTATGTGTTGGTTGTGTTGTTGCCGACATTTTAATCTGTAGTTAAAAGTATTTGGGACATCAATAATAGATCATCGCGGTCCTAAATATTAGTTGTGGAAAAGTAAATCATCCGTTATTTCTGCAATGGATCATAAGAAACACCTTGTTTTTATTTTTCTGTGGACGCATGACTTGAATGATAAACCCCCCTCAAAACCTCCCTGAACCTGAACCCCTTTATAAACTCATGTAAGAACAGACTTTCCTATACTGTTTCTCTGAGCGAGGCAAAACCTTCCTGACTCTGTGACTTGGTTCTGACTTGCTTTCCTGAAGGACGACTTCACATCCCTGTTGTGATGAAGCAAACATTGTTCATTTCTTGTTTGTGGCTCAGTGAGTCCCGTGTGAGGGTAAAAGCAGCTCCACCACTCTTTGTTACGTGCTCCGCCGTTCGGAGTTGACATCCAACAGAGGTGTTTGTTCTCTGCTAAACTCATCACGCTGACCCACTTTGCAAAAGTCCACACCAATCGGGTTAATTAAACACTTCCCAAATAGCAGTCAAACACAAGTGTGTGTGTGTGTGTGTGTGTGAGACGAACACAACGCCCCCATTAAGTCCAATCCAAACAGGCAACACTTTCTTTACACGAACTGTCCAGAGTTTCATTCCAGCCTAAGCCAAGATCTCGTTGATGCTATTTTGCTGGGAAGCCGAGCCGCCGTGGCTTTTCCATCATTGACACAAGCATGAAATAGAGTTAAAGCTCCGATAAGAGCGAGGAAGATAAATATGTCTGAAGGCGAACAGTCGGAGACATGACGGAGAGGAGACTGTAATAACTTCACTGCTTATCTTAAGCCACAAATCCAACGCAAACCAGACGCCCTAAACTGTTATCACTTTACTGTGTATCAACAGAATACCAGATATGAAGGAACAAAACAAAAGTCTTGTATCAGCCTCCTGTTGGACCAGTTGAGGATCTGATTTTGTGAAGAACGGTGCACAAACTGCTTTTGATTTTACAGCTATTAACTGCACATTGTGGTGTGTCCCTGGGCTCGAGTGCCATCATTCAAATGCTTGGTGTGAACTATTCTAGTTGAACATTTTATTGGCAATTTTACCATCAGGCATGAAGGTTGAATATAAGCCATCATCAATATGAAAAAACAACCTCATTCAATGCATGTCTCAGCTTCTTGAGGTGGAACTGTAGCTCCTGTACGCACACTTGACTCACTGACTCCAGACTGAATAGAACCTATAAAATAAGAAATAATATAAAGCACAAAATAAATCACACAGGAAAATATTTTTTCATTATTGCAATATCATTAGAAAAAGTCTCAACAGAAATAAACAACAAAATGGACAACAACAAACCAAACAAAGAAAAATGCACTAAAAATATGCTATTTCATGGAAGAATTGTTTGATACTCTACTTTGAGGTGATTTTTATCATATAAATATGATACTGCATTGCAAAAAATAAATAAATCATGAATCAAATAAACAAAACAAGCGCCAAAAAAAACCATTTTATTCACCCAGTCATACTCGCTCCATGATGACGATGGATGAAATGATGATATGCAAATCATTTTTAAACATCTGTGAATGCCCTGGCATTTATTTAGTGTTTCTGTGTTTCAGCGACAAAAGATTTTCAGCTTTGGGGTTTGGCGCCAGAATTCCACCAAATTATGAGGTGAGTAGCAACTTCTTTCACGCGTTCTCATCTATATTTCAGCCATCACTTCGTCCCCTGACCTTCACACGTGCCTTTGCCAGCACCATTATGCAAACTGTGTATTCATGTATTCTCCTTGGATCCTGGATTTCCATGACCCATTTCATGACATAATCGGTCATGCTGTCAACATTTCACATTCAAAACCAATTATTCAGATTTTTTTCTCCCTCAAGCTCACGTTAAATATCAGCTGGTCACGTGGTAGTCGGATGTTGGAGCCCTCTGATGTTCGTGCTTGACTGACATTTGAGTTCAGAAAATGAAGCGGTGAGAGGTTCAGGCTTTAGTGATGGAGACCTCAGCAGAGATGATGATGTTTGACAAGAGAAGGCTTCAGTTGTGTCTGACTGCTTCAGTTGTGGCAGATAAATATCCTCAACATGTAAGATTTCCATGTGCATCTGGGTAATAGTAATATAAGTATTTGAATGATGGCCACATCGCATCACATGGATTAACACAAATGCACAGTTTGTTGTTGTGTTTTTATAACGTGGTGAAGACGATGAAGACTTCCTCCTCAATATTGCCTTGGTCTGCAGGAGTTCCTTACCTGTCACTCAGTCACCTACTCCAAATTGTCAGCGGCCACCCTGATTTAACTGGCTGTTTTACATGAATCTGAGGATTCCAGTAATGTCTGAGGGAGTATTTCATCTTTAGTTTTCCGGGGACACCACTGTTTGACTTCTCAATCTGCCTGTCATCTGCCCTCAGGATCACATTATGTGGACTAGGAAAACATAGAAGTAGAAGAAAATGTCATTACATCACAGTCAGAGTCACAGTCAGGATGTTGCAACGGAATCTAAAAAAATGCCAAAAAATGAAACAAAAAATAAAAGATGCAGTGTAATAAAAGATATGAAATAACTGAATAAAAGCATTTTTAATGTGAAAAAATATTCAAAGCAAAACTTTAGAGCTCACATGTGTTGTGGAAAAAATGTTTTGTGTCTATCTATTTATCTAAATGTATCTATATATCTATCTATCTATCTATCTATACTCTAGTTAATTAGAGAATTTGTGATTTATTAATCTCAATTAATAGCATTTCAATGGTATAAGACTATTTGCCACAATGACTGAATCAAATGATGGGTCCATACATACATTTAAGCAACAAAATATTGTTTATTTTGCATCAGTTTGACAGTAGCACAATAAATCATGATGGTGGCTACATTCATATATATATATATATATATATATATATATATATATATATATATATATATATATATATATATATATATATATATATATATATATATATATATATGTATAAGAGTTTTAATTTTATAAGAATTTCGAGTACATTCAGAGTAGTGGAAACCCTGGCCATTGTGTAGTGAAAAACATCCTTGAACAGAGGCAAACAGATGCTTTTGTTTGCTTTGGTTCAGGGATTCCTCCATGTTTGTTATTGTTATCTTCCTAGCTGTGACGTGTCTTGTGCATCAGTGTGAGCAGTGGACCAGGAACTCCTGCACTTACAAAGGTTCACTGGAGAGCATACTGCTAAATTACATTTATTTATTTATTTTTTGTAATTATGTTAAATAAATCTGTTTACCCAAAATATATGTTTTTTTTTTTAAAGAAATGTATTTGCTAATATTGGTTGATAGTCACTAATTTAAAAACGCATTACATTGGAGAGAGGAAAATAAAATAAATATGATTTTGTCACAAATACGACAAAAAAAAAAATCTATAATAAATATCTGTGTACAATTGTTTTAACCTTGTGCCCATGGGGCCTGACAGTGGGTGACACATTGGTTAGGAGGATGTAGACTTTTCAGAGGTGTAAATATGTGGTGATAATAAAAGAGAAATGAATACATCTGCTGTGTACCTCGGTGATGGAGGAGGCCACCGTTCAGGGCTCCTGGGATCACACTCAGCAGCCCACAGTACAGACAAAGCAGTGGGCGCCAGGGGATCATTCCAAAAGAATAAAAAATGTTGAAAACAGTGCTGCACTATGTTGCAGCAGCGGAGTGAAAATGTGTTTCCACTATTTAGACAGCGAAAGGACACATCTTTATTAATTCCAAATTGACTGAAACTGCGTGTCCAACAATAACAGGAGGAAAAAGACAGACAGAAAACTGGGATCCCAGTCGGAACAAACTGGAACCAACAGCCTGCTGATGAGCCGCAGAAGGCGACTTCAGAATCTCGGGTTAAAACAACAAGCTGTTGCCGCAGACGACAGAGAGGAGTGGTAAACAGTGGATAAAACTGCTTGCTTGATAGCCCTTGAAAAATCAGCGAGGAGTTTTTAACCTTGAAGCGTGAACAGGATGTCCCTCACAATCTAAGGTGCATCTTCCAGAACACTTCGCAAACAACATCTGGCTAGTTAACGCCTTCATTTGCGCTGGGCACATTCTTCCTTTGACACTGTTTGGCTGTTTACTTAAACAGCAACCTGCCTCCTTTAGTGCCCTCACACTCAAGCTGTCCTACATGATATTTTCAATAATAATCATCATCATATGCTTCCACACGGGCTGCTGGTGGCGCTGAAGGAGGATGACTTTCAGGTCATTAGACCAATTTCTGATGATGTCTGGAACCCTCCTGGAGGTTGATGAACGCCGGGTCTATTTTTGCCCGGGTCCCTCTTAAAACCTCTGGTGGGTCATCTTCCTCAGCAGCTCGAATGTGACTAGGAAACAAGTCATGAAGTTGGAGCTTGCGCCAGCAGTAAAAACCCATCCCACAGATTTGCATTTCATTTGGCACGTGTTTGAGAGGCAATCACATAGGCGTCAGATTTTGAGTCGAACGTTGCCAAAGCTGATCGCATATTAGAGCGCCGGCTCCACATCTATATTTAAATAGATCAAATGCGAATTTCTGCTCAGGCCTTTTCAGTGGCAGTATGAGGGATATTTTAGGAGTGATATGTCCAGAGAAAGTGTGACTTTTTTTTGGGCTCCTCCCTTCAGGGGTCGCCACAGCGGATCATCTTCCTCCATCTCACTCTGTCCTCTGCTTCTTCTTCTCTCAAACCTACAAACCTCATGTCCTCCTTCACCACCTCCATAAATCTGCTTTTTGTCCTTCCTCTCCACCTTCTGCCTGGCAGTTCCAACCTCAACATCTTCATCTACCAATGTACTGGCTCTCTCTCCTCTGTACATGTCCAAACCATCTCCATCTAGCCTCTCTGACTTTGTCTCCTAAACACCTGAGCACATGTGCTGTCCCTCTGATCCTATCCATCCTGCTCACTCCCAGAGAGAAGCTCAGCATCTTCATCTCTGCTACCTCCTGAATACCAGATTTAACCCTCAAGAGAGTCCATTTGAAAATCTGAAGGTTTTTGTTATGCATCTATCTTCAGTGAACCATCTTCAGTGTGGGGAGTGCTGGATCCTATCCCATGGTCGTTGGGCAAGAGGCAGGAATACACTCTGGGCAGGTCGCCAGTCCATCGCAGGGCACTCACACACACCTAGGGCCAACTTTAGAGCGTCCAACCTAGTGAGCATGTCTTTGGACTGTGGGAAGAAACCTTCTTGCTGAGAAGCAGCAGTGCTAACCATTGGGCCACTGTGCCACCCTCAGCTATTTTGATGGCACTTTGAACATAATATTTTTGGTGTTATGTTCCGTTTTTGTTATGTTTTATATTTATATATTTAATTAGTATCCGCTGAAATGAATGAAATAATGAGACGCCAAGGAGTCAAGTCTGTGAAGGGATTTACGCTGACTACAGCTTGAAGATAAACATGTTTAATCTGTGGTCTGGATGGTGAGAATGCACCAGATGAAAGAAACAACTTTTAATCTTCTCAGATGAAACCTCTCTCCTCGTGTTCTGCTCATTATTGCTTCGTGATCACAGCGATGATTCAGAGCGTGAATTAAGGATTAAAGTCGGCAAACAACTCGGCGCTAAATAATGCTGTGGTTTCCATTGTGGAAACTACCGATGGGACCTCTTATCAAAAACCACAGCGCGGCTCGCTGACGTGTAACGCTCGCAGACAGGATATTACAAATCTCAGATATTGTGTCTCCATCTAGTCGGCGGCACAGAGAGGCAACGGCAGAAAAGCAATCCGCCAGGAATGAATTTTGTTTTTGCAGACATTTGTTGACGTCATGTGGGTTGAAGTAAAGGTTGTGCTGTGTTTGTGAGTGACCCCGCGCTGTTTATCTGTGACCCCTGATGTTGGACTCCCCACTGCCTCTACTGTGGGGGGAAAAAGAAAGAACGGCACATCTTTATAAACCTGTTTAACGTCCTCGCTCACCTTTATTCTGCGTTTCGTTGTTACGAAAGCTTCGCTCTTGTGACAACCCTGAGAGTGTGTCAGCATTCAAGTCTTAAAACACATCTGAAAAAGAGCTGGTACGAGAGACAGGTGTATGAGACCCAGACAGAGTTTGTAATTAAAATGAAGGAGGGCATTGACTAGGATCCATCTGGTAAGTGTTTACAGATGCTCGTGTTGGGAGCAAAGCTTTGACGTCTCTGCCCGGAGATGTCTCGCTCTGATAGAAAGAAAGGAATAGCAAGCCTGGTCATGCGTGCGTGGGTTTCCTCTGGGCTCTCCGCCGTCCCCTCAGGAGCCTCAAACAAACGTGCATCCTGCCTAAATAGATTTTAAAAAGAGAGTTTGAGAGCGTGCTAGTCATGTATGGTGCCACCTGTTTCCTGCTGCATCATCTCCTCAAGTGAAATCCTTCTGAAGTGTCCCAGGTGTTTTGGCCAGAGGTCGGAGGGAAGGGCAGAGCTACTCAGGGACTTGAGCTGAATCCTAATGATAAACAAAAAAGATGAATCTCATTGGTTCCTGTCTGCCCACAGGTGTCACATGACTTTGCCATTAATTTTAACCCAGAAGATGATGAATGTGAAGGTAAGTCACTTTTGTCTTTGGTGCCATTTCCCTCCATTAGCGACATCATTCACACTTAAGCTCCGTGGTTTGTAAATGTGAATGCGAGTGGATGAATCCTGGATGCTCCTACTGTATGTTCTGGTGCTTATGAGGTTTTCCCCACCGTTGCAGAAACACACATAGGCTACTCGATGGTTCTGACTGGACCATCTTGTCGGTTCTTATCCCCCAGCCCTGTCACCGTACACCGTTATTACGGCAATAAGAAGACTGCCATTATGATTCGCTGCTGCTCTTTTACTTCTTCTCAGTTTTAAGTGCATGAAGTTTGGGATGGGTAACTTTCATGTTTTAACCAATTTGGTGCCAAAATCCGCTACCGAGTCCATGGTCCGCCACTCAACACTAGGTGCTAACCTGTGGCTGCGGCCAAGCATGGAAACGTGGTAGCGTTTGACTTAATGTGAGTCGATTGTACCGATCAAATTCAGTCAGTACTGGGTCAATATGGATTTGAAATCGGTACCCATCCCCACATGGAGTGAATAATCATTACTGCCCCCTGCTGGTGAGCCCTTGACAGTTGTTCGCTGTGGCCGAGAGGACGTTCCACATAAAAGTGGAGCTGCCAAACACTGAAAGGGAGATAAGTGATACGCTGTGTTGACGCCTGAAGTTAGGAGCTGACAGAGGGAGGTAGAAGAATACATCAGATTTACACACACTCCAATGCCACTTTCCATTACTCCTCCTGCCCGTAAAGATCTCAAACAGCACCTATAAATCTAAAAAAAGCCATAATTGTCAGCAGGAAACCAGTGAATTGTAGCATCGCAGAGGGAAATGAGTCCTTGTATTTTGGTGGGCTGCCTTTAATCATTTGGCAACAAGTCGAGCCAGTGAAGGTGTAGCGTCATAAAGTCGCACAAGCGGGGACTGACCCTTGGAGAAACTCATAAGTGAAGCTCTGCTGTACTGTAACATGAGGGGCCACACGCAACCCACCACATGGAGTTCAAATACTTTGCTTATTGAGAGAAGATTTATTTGCCTGTTGGCTAAGCAGCTTGTACAATTGTGTGAGACTCATGCAAGTTGTGGGTGGGCTGTAGGCTGACGGGGACCCAAACCAGTCCATTTTCAGCGGGTACTTGTCAATATATTTTTCTATTTACATTCAATTACATGGTCAGAGACCTTTTCAGCACATATAGGGTCACATGAAGCACATTCATTATCTTTTATTGCCCGTCTCCGTGCGCCCTGCGGCGGAAAAGCAAGCTGTCATGGGTGCCCCCCCTCGCTCGCCCCCTGACTGATGGGATTGACTCCACCGCTGTACAACTCTGGCCCCATGAGACATCATAAAAAATAGAGCACAATTTTTCAACCCTGTCTTGGCTCATGAGGCTTCGTCTCTCCTGCTTTCAACTGGTGTTCTCCATACGCTTCATCGCTGGTTTCATTGCCATGAAGGGTGAGGGGGAAGGACAGCTTTCGGTTTAAGCCGCAAATAAGGAAATAAGAGTGAGGACAGATAAAACATTCTGATGCTTTCTTGCATCTTCAGTGGAGTGTTTAATAAGATCAAAACAACATTGAGATGAGTTCAAACAACAGTCTTGAAATGTGGTTTATATCTTGTTCAGCCACTTACCCATCCTTCTGACTGAAAGCCAACTGTTTATTTCATTTTTTTGGGCATAGTGGGAGGGTTATCGATTGTGAGAAGACCAAGAGACCAGATAGGCAAACACTCAAAATGATTCTCACCTGATGTTTGCAAAAACAAAGCACAGGAATCACCGACCAGGCTGAGTTGTGGTCCCTGCTGTAGCAGACATGGCCCTTGTTTGTTCCAACAAGATTTAACTTGGTATTAACATCAGCGTGCATACATGTTGGAGCTGCCTATTTGTAACCAAAACCCTGCCAGTTTGTGTGATAAGACATCTGAAACTCGGCCACTGAAGCGACCCACCCAGCTGAAGTGAGATTTATCAGGACGCGCGGCTGCCTACACTCCGTCTGGTGTCGGCTTCACTTTACCCCTGACTCCCAGACAAAGACGGAACTTATAAGTGAGTGTCATATCCAGTGTGAGTCATTACTTCTCACTCTTTGACCAGAGATCCAAGGAGTGGTTGAAGCATACCAGAACTGCCTTCCTAAAATCCAGCTGTACGGCCCGACCAACGTGTCTCCCATCATCAACAGGATAGCAAAGCTGGCTGCAGGTGACGGGAACATTAAAGACGCCTCTGTGAGTCTCCGCTGACACCAATACCAACGCATGCTCACCGAGGTTCAGCCTCAGTTTCACCTTATTGTATGCGTAGTAATGATGCCCTCCGGCGAAAGTAGCAAGAAGCATTAAAGAGCAAATTAGTATTCCCTGAATTATGTATTCGTGTAAATCCAGCAGTGCAGCACTGGCAGATTTTTCATGTTATATCACCAACTGTTTGTGCTTGAAGCTTATGAAGCGTAATTAATGTCTGGTGTATAAATAGTGGAAGGATTTTCAGACGTCTTTACACCCCGCGCTGTTTCAAGTGTATTAAGACTGACAGGCCCAGAACTTAATGTAGTCAATCTGCCAGCAACACCACGTCCTTTGTTTGTCAGTAAGATTGCAATAATTGAATCATGACGCTGCTCTTTTTAACCAACTGTGCACAGTTTACAACTTTATTTAACCTTGCCTCTGATCTTTACTTGCCAGTGGCTTTTATTTTCTTACTCTAAAGTACTTTATTATTATCAGGGAATCACACACAGCTACATACTGTATTTTACTGTCCCTCGAATAAGAAAAGACATTCTGCATTTCCTTTTCTTTTTTAAAAAGTGTTTAAATAAACTGTATTTTTTCAAATGTCCGAACAACCATGCAGATAATTTGAGAACTTTAGCAATCATGAAGTGTGGGCTAAGTGCTACATTGATGTGACTCTAAAGAGATCAAGGGAAAAATAGAAAACTGATCTGATCATACAGACGTTTTACTGTGAACAGAAAAGAAAGACTTTTATTTATTTTTA
Source organism: Synchiropus splendidus (assembly GCF_027744825.2). Classification (NCBI taxonomy): domain Eukaryota; kingdom Metazoa; phylum Chordata; class Actinopteri; order Syngnathiformes; family Callionymidae; genus Synchiropus; species Synchiropus splendidus. Next base: position 26,624,948 of record NC_071338.1, read on the forward strand.
CTTCTCATCCTTCAAAATTGATTGGAAAAAAAAGCTAAAAAAATGTTCTGCAAAAAAAAATCCTCATAAATTGATAGTTATTTTATGACTTATATTAGAATGAAATTAATGTGAAATTAAACAATAAATTGCTTTCTCTTATATGGCTATGATCACAGCTTTACTTATGGCATTTCATTTCTTCTTTTTGTTTTCCTTTAGTGCTTGTGATCCCAGTGTCATAATGTTGAGGCTGTTTTCCCGCCCTGCTCTTTCCTCACTCTTGACGGTCCCTCACAACAGTATATGTCATGTGGCCCCTGAAATATAATTTCCCTGCCCTGATATAGCGAATGAAATATTAGTAAATAATAAACTTTCCAGTGGTTTTGCATTCATTTGTCTCTTCTCAGTGTCAGATGAATGACAGACTTGGAATTGACATGGACTTGTCCTCACTTCTTACAGCGATATCACATCCTGCTGATCCTCACTGACGGTGTGGTGACAGATATGGCCGACACGCGGGAAGCCATCGTTCGAGCCTCATACCAGCCGCTCTCCATAATCATTGTTGGCGTGGGAAACGCTGACTTCACAGACATGCAGATACTGGACGGAGACGACGGAGTTCTGCGCTCACCTAAAGGGGAGCCTGTCCTCAGGGACATCGTGCAGTTTGTGCCCTTCAGAGACTTCAAAACGGTCAGTTGATCTCTGTGTTATAGCAGCGTTGAAGTTATTATATAAGTGTTAAAGATTTCACACAAGGCAAGACATTTACGTTGTTAAAGAAAAGCTGTCATGTAAGACAAGGTGTTCACCAGTCCTAGTGCTTTCCAGAGAGCAGAATGCAGAGAGAATAACCCGCACAATGAAGACAACTTTCAAGCTCTCCAACCCACAACACAGTGTAACTCCCAGTTATTAGTGATTAAATATTGAACAGACAGGAAAGAAAAAAGCAGAGCACAATCCCATGACTTCATACTAAAGAAACACATCAGGAAAACAAATAATTCAAGTAGTAAAAAAGCAGATTGGAATTATATAATATTTATCATATTAATAATAACAGTAACAATTATAGGAAGTGATACATTGCCAATACAAGGATGAATTGTATCCTTTGTTTGAATTCAGTAAAGAAGACAGATAAGCCAGAAGCTAGTTTTAAGTCTTGGACCTGGACTTCTGTGGATCCTCTCACATCCACTGCGATGTGAAAACTACGCCTCAGCATGTTATGGACAAAGCTCATCAGGCACTTTCCCTGCGAAGCAACTCTGCAGTTTGATCCCAGCATAAGTCGACTCTCCCTTAAAACTACACTGTGCCAAAAAAAGTGCTCAAAAACCCAAACATGTTGAATGGCAAAACAACACTTTAAACTTGAATCCTTCTTGAATTTGAGTCATTTTGATTCCTGTAATCTGCTGCTCAGACAAAAAGACCAACAAGTCCTTACAGAAAGCCGCAGTGAACCTGTCCAATAACAAGCTGTCAGTTTGATCTCAGGTGTTGAGAAAGTCGGTGAGGAGCAGAATAATTGACTGCTGCCTCATCCTCTTTGGTTCAGGTGATTCTACACATGTTGGCATCCAGTCTCCTCTGCAGCGCTTGACTGCCTTCTGACTGCTTCGCGCCACATCCCTCCGTTGTTGTTTAAAAGAGCAAACAAGCTGCTGCCCCTCGCTCTGCAAGTGCTGCAGATGAAGTGGAGCCCAACCAAGAAAAACTCTCCAAACATCTAGTTATTATTCAGGATGTTATTACGTTTAAACCGACACAATAAACTGTCCACATGGGACTTAAAAAAATACATTTTTTATCCTTCTCTTTACAGTTTTTCAACAAGTCGATGTAACTACAGTGCCACGCTGTGATAAAAAACAATTCGTTGAGATTTAAAGTATGAAAAATGATTCCATTAATAGGCGTTGGTGCAGTCATTTTTTGATTGTGGCGAGTGCGATCTGACCAGTAGTAGGATGACAGTGGTGTGGTCTGGGTTGGCACTCCTGCTCTGCTCCAATAGCAGAGCTTTTCTCATTAAAGTTGACCACCGGGGCTAAACCTTTCTTTGCCTGTGTATCAGAAAAGGTGGCCAAGATTTCAGATTGACTCGGGTCCAACTCAATATTTCCCCTGCTTTCATACCATAACCAGCAGCTCAGACACCGACGCTCTTGTACCTGGAAGACTGGTCCTGCAGCAGGCTTCCGAAACAACAGCATCTGGTGGGGGATTATGCAACTACAGTTGATTAATTGACAGCAAAATTAATTAAACATTCTATGCTTCCAGTTTTAATGACAGCATTAGCATATTAAGATCAGGGACCCCGCTGTTTTGCATGGCCATTATTTCCTTCCTAATTGTTGTGCTGGGACACTGTGGCCTTTGTGGTTAATGCACCAGTGAAAAAAGTGACTATTGACTTGGAATGATATGAAACTTGAATTAAAAGTGTAATTCATCAGATTGTTGTGCAGATAAATTGTATAATCCGCTGTGGTCCCAAACATGATTGAATATTTCTATTGACCATGGTTGATATGACGCCAGCTATTCGACAGTGGCTGAGAAACACAACATATGTAACAGGAAATGCTTCGACATCGACACAAGACAATGCAAAAATGTACACAAAACACAATGCAATTCAGCGAAAACATAACACAATTATTGTGTCCAATCTGTGACAATATTCTCATTGGCAAAGCGTGTTGCTCACATGGGTTTCTGGCATTTGTATGTTGTTTTCCTTTATTTACGTCCTTTGTCACGTAATAGCATAGCGTTCATTTTGTAATGTTCGCTGTTAACTGTGTTGTGTTTTGCACTTCTCTGCCACCGTACTATCCCCATGGTGCACTACAACAGTTGAAGTCAATGTGAAAGTGAGAGAAGCCAATGATTTAGCACCTTTCCCAACCCAACCACAGCATCTCAAGAGTTTCCTCAAGAGCTTTAAAGCGACTGATGTCAATAGAAGTCTGTGGTACTGCAAGTGAGCAACTTCCAGAATACGACTGGCACCTGCTGGTCTAATGGGCTCATTTGACTTTGACAGAATAAATGCACGACGGCAATGTTCCTTTTAATTTTTCATGTGTCTGAGCAAAGACACAAACTCTCTGAGCGCTCACCTGGACCACTGTGAGCGATCTGTCGTTGTCGGCCGTGGTGACTGCTGTAATAGTTTATAATAGCATTTTAAAAATATTAACCGAAAAAAAATTACAATTTGCATGGTTCACACTGAGGAATTGAACATGTCTGAAGTTTAAAATTGTCTTTGAATTGTATAGATTCTTTACATATTTGTTCAACTGAATCATAATGTAATATACTCACGATATGAATATATCAAGAATCTTCTGAAACAATAAGTAAACTGACTCAAGTCATTGAAGTCACCTGACACCATTGAGGGCGCTGGATGTCAAACAACATTTACAAATATTCATCCTTTCTCAAACTGATTGACAAGGCTCATGAATCTGTCTGTTGTGAGACTGAATTTTGTCCTCTTGAGGCCACCGTATTCTGTCAACGCTTGTCCTAGAACAGTGAGCCTGTGTGGATCAGGCAAAAATGAACAAGGAACAAGTTTCTTTACTGTCAATTTCCTCACTGACTAGTGTGTAGTCTCTGTGTACGATTCTCTCTCTCTCGCGCGTTTCTCTTGCTCTCTCCTGTGCGTAACTCCGCCGCCCTAATTGGCTCAGTGCATATGCACATTTTGACCAACCACGAGCGACTTTTAGAGAAATCAGCTCCAGTAGTTCATTGTGTATGTAGCGATGTCACTTGGTGGATGGTCTTAAGCACCGCTGCACTGGAGGACCTGTGGAAACTGCTGGTTAAGGACACACACAGTCGAACAGCGCTGTGAGGGCTTATTTTAATTGGTCTAATGTCACAAGGCTTTATGTCTGGACGGGAAGAAGTAGCCCTGTAGTCCGGAAATTGTAGTAACTTATATTCAATTCAGGATTAATTTCAGTTGCGCAGGGCAGATATTTTTGTGAGATCATTTCAGCTGTGCGCAATTGCACATGCACGCATCTTACAGGGAACATTTAATGCATGACAGTAATGTCAAGGAAAGGCGTGTCTCAGTTGGAACAAAAAGGGTATTACGCAGCACAGGTTTGTCTTGAGTCAGTGTGAGAAAAACCTCTTATTCATGAGGTAACAGCAGCTCTGGTTTATCAGTGAGACATGAATAAAAAGCTTGACAATAAGCTGATGGTGGAAACCAGTTTTTTAAAAGTGTTGACTGGCGTCTAATGATGGGAAAGAATGAGTGGATATATCATGCGCAGCATGTGGTGAATAAGCCTTAAAAACTATTGCAACTGATGCCTTAATCCCATCATTAATCTCGCTTTAATCCAACACAGTGATACAAAAAAATTACACAAAACCTGGAAGCAGGATAATCACTTTCATGGGAAAATAGAAGTAGCTCCTTCCATCTTCTGTTTCATGTGTTTCAGGCTTCTCCGGCGGCTTTGGCCAAATGTGTCTTGGCGGAGGTGCCCAACCAAGTGGTGGAGTATTACAGCCATAAGGCCATCTCACCCATGTGTCCAGCCCAGGACTTACCCACCCCCATCCTCACCCCTGTTGCCAGCACCCCGACAGAGTGAGGACGCCGCCCCGTCGAGGGCGCCGGGCTTTGACCGCAGCACCAGTCCAGCACACCCATGAGGCGCATGAGGTTCTGGATGATAAATGAAACCTATTTTTTCTCACCATCTATCAGTCTGTACATGAGGGATGTGAGGATAGAAGCTGTGAGGCGCGTTTGTCTTATGGTCAGCAGTTCTCTCTGACGGTGATCGTCCCCATTCATCTAAGGCGTCTTAGTTGACACGCTCATTCATTCTAATGGTTATTCCGTTCAAACACTGTTGTCATTTACGGTGATTTGTGTCTTAAACATCGGATTCTCGCGACGTACTTCAAATCCGGCAGATTGCTTCCATAACAAGGCTTCAGTTTATTGTCACATGCTGGTGAGTAAATGGAGGAGAATACACAGTTCTCTATTCGAAGACAGCTATCTCTGTAAAATAAGTGTTCCCAAATAATGTTCCCAAAGCAACCATGGTTTTCCAACCCCAGCTCTCACAGGCCATGTGAGAACTATCATGACTTCCGGACTTTTGTGCGGTCCATGAGTGAGTGACCTTGGTGGAATCAGTTTTCAAAGACACATGTGTTTCAGAACAGCAGGTCTTTATGTTCAAATTGTATTTTCATCTCCAATATTTTGGTTTCATCGTTTCCTTCTTGAAGTTCATATGAACAAGAACTTCTCATCATACTGAGCATTTGACAGTCGGATTATTCTACATGACACAAGACAGATCCAGATGATCAATGTTTCATGATCAGTTCACCAAAATTTGCTGCCTTTTTTTTTTTTTTTAAATCGTGTGTCAGAACAACGGAGGTTTTCAGTGTGTATCACACAGAGAAGTGCATCAGAAAACAGTGAAACATACAGTGATTCATATGTTTTGCATCACATTTGCATTGCAACAGACGTCAGGTGGCAGTTTAGTGACATCTTGCGTGAAAAGTAGAATGTAACATTAGTCACAGACCCCTCAGCATCTGCACTCCATGGTACCACCTGAGACTCTGCCTCGGTCTTCCATCTGCACAGGCTCTGTACTCTCACCCATTATGGATGTTACCAATCCAACGAAAGGTCATTTTCACTGTCGTAACATCCTGCTGTGATCACACCTTTCTATGTGCTTGTATGCTTCTACTCTTCATTTAAGTTGCATGAGTGATGGCAAATGCTACTAAGAGGGTGAATGTTTTTGCTGTTCCAAACAAGGCGTGGGCAGAGAGGAGAAAAGCTTATTGGAACTAGTGAGAGTGGTGTACATGTACCATAGAGATGGGTGATCACAGCCTGCTTCAAAAAGGAGGCAAAGCAGGAGCCTGGTAGTCCATATGAATGGGTGATACATGCCATGAAAACAGCCATTCAGTGGAGTGATAACATGGCAATGGAGTGATCCTCACTCCTCCCCCATCCCAGCTAGAATGGGCCTCAGTGACACTCGGTATTGACTGTAACACTTATCCATCTTCAGTGTTGCAAACATTCATTTGCCTTGTTCAAGAGTAGAAGGTAGCAGTCAACACAAAACCTGAGTGCCTTCACCAATGAACAAGCTCTTTTGTGACAGATTGTAACAATAGACAAAACACCTTTTTTTTTTCAGTGGCGATAGACTTGAAGTTTTGTTCAACTGTAGATGCGATATGTGCCAAAGTTGTTGTTAAAATGGCTTGGTATTAGGGGGAAGTGGCTCTGAGACAAGCTGTGAAAATAACACTTTGTGCCACGAGAAGAGTTTCACATTGACCCACAGAAAGTATGAGACACATTATTTATGAATTCTCCTTCAAACATAAAGTGATAGCTTCCGAACGTGATGCTAAACTACTTCCAACAAAAGAAAAAAATGTCTTAATATTGTGAAGTGAAAAAACACACAGCTCCCACAGCCCGCTCAGATTTGTTGCTCGATACTCTGCTGGTTAATCAAAGTATGAGTTTAAATATCTAAGTGTAGTCCCTCTTATCTAAATGGTGGAAACAGTGTTTATAAAAGCAAGTGAAACACTCGAGCTCCCGCTGCAAATCTGACTGACATTGATTTGTCCTCTGGAAACTCGGCAGCTCTCCCTAGATACAAACTATTGACGTGTGAAAGCACCTCCGCACATCTGCGGCTGGCTGTTCTCTCAACTCTTTGAAGAACATATGTGCTCTGTTTTTTCCCCTGAAGATCACAAACACTGAGGCCGATCGATCGGGCTGGTGCTTGATTCCGAGTCGCACACGCTCGAATGCAAACAATGCTTGAAGAAGGATAATACTATTTAAAACAGAGCTGTTATGTCATTTAAACCACTGAAATTTGGATTATTTTACTAGAATATTTAGGCAATGATTATGCAATAGCACCCAAACCCCCTTCCAGTCCCCCCAGCTCTTTGAAATGACTGTGGTTAGATTATTTATATCAGGTGTTGTGCACACTCTAAGCATCAATCCAAAGACCCTGCGCATGAGAATGAAGAGAAGCTGAGGAGACGGAGGTATGAGCTGGTGAGAAGAGGAGAGGAAGTCAGTTCTAGCAAGTCAGGATAGGGTGGAATAGATGCAAAGGACTGACCGATGACTGAAGAGTAGGTGAGCATTTTCATCGGAATTAAGTTGAAATTGAAATGGTTTAAATACATACAGAGGACATGTTGAATAAGGAATGTTTGAGATGGCAAAAGGAGAAGAGGAATGCAGCCAATGACATTAATGGATGTGGTGAATGAGGACATGAGGAGCAGTAGGTGACTAGGGAGGATGATAATGGAGGAGGAGGCTGACATGCTCTGGCATCCCCTGATGGAAATCTCTATCTGTAACAAGACCCCTTTCTGAACTAGCAGCAAAAATATCTACAAATTCATTCCAGCGGAATCATGTTGTAATGGAACAGTACTGTAAACCGGTCTGCCGCTGTGGTTTTTGCTCATTGTTTTTGACTCAAGTTTTGTGCAGGTTTTTAATCTGAATGAACCACACTGAGGTTGAGTTAACTTGCGATTAATAGCAAATGAATCCCACATTTTGTATCTGTTCTAAATGTAACTTGAAGGAAGAGGAGTGGCCAATCATGCTTTTCTCATGCAAACATTTGTTTACTCCAACAACCCACCATAACAGACACTGTCCAGAACATTCTTGAGAATCACCTCAGAGGCTCTGGAGACTCTGGTGTTATTGGCCGCTCTGGTGTTGACAACATCTTCCTTTAAGTTACATTTAAAGCAGAAACAACATATCAGATTAATTTGCCATTAACCATGAGTTAACTCAGCTCTCGCACGATTAATTGAGTAAATGTAAAATATACCTATCTAAAATATGAACCTTAAGTTTCCAAGAAGTGAAACATGGAAATGAGACACGTGATCAGCATTTTTTTTTAAAAATTTAAATGGTGATGGTGGTCGAAGATTATTCGCAGAATTAGATGAAGAATGAAGCATTTCATCAAGTCATTAACCGCCTGGTTATTAAGACCAGCAGCGGCTCACCATTAACATAGTCCTTTCTCCAGTGGCTGCAGTCAGATTCTTCATCGCTCATGTCTTGTTCTCCTGACCAGAGCAGATTAAAACCAACACACAGTTTGTTTCCCTCGGAGGCAAAGCAGCTCACATTTTCATATCTGAAAACAGCAGCTCTGCTAAGATTTGTGCTTTACACAGCAATCCACTCGCGGTATTACCGCCGTGTTGTTTCTCAGCCTCGGGTCATAATCCGCCTCGGCAGCAATTCCTCATTATTCCCCTCGTTCTACCTTTTTCATTGTGTGTAATTTTCCAGGGGAAGCACAAGTTATACAGAAACAAAACTATAATTATGAACTGTTTTGCACGGCACAAACAAGGAAGTTTTGAAATGGAGTCGAGCCAAGGCTGGTCTGAGAACAGCTGAAAATCAGTATGTATTCTACCCAACGTGGCAACAGATGCGGTTTATTATGCGAAACATTTCTCTGCTGGCTCACACTTGTGTTTCTTTTTTTTTCTTTTCACAGAGTGACTCACTAAATAGCTAGTTCCCCATTACCAGCTCATCACTGCACACAGCAAATACAATACACACAGTCGTGAGATCTCTTCTGTGTCTGCGCCTGACTTATGGGACACGCTTATTAACAAATATATTCTAAGTATGCATTTTCATTTATTGCCCGTCTTTGAGATTTAATAATTCAACTACAGTGATTTGTGCTTAGAAGAGAGTTAAGGCCCATTGATGCTCCCTTTGCCCATTGATGTCCACCAGGGGGAGCAGCCCAGAGTCAAAAGTTTATGCCAACAACAAACTCCAAAACCAACATGGCAACTGTGGAGTCAGTATTGTACCTCTTGCACAAAAGAGGAAACAGAGGCAGCGTTGTAGGAGGCGGTGAGGCTGTTCGAAGGGAGGCCAGAAAGCAGAGAGAGACAAAATATTGGCAGGTGGGGACACCAGGGGGAAAATAGCCAATGAGGTTCATGGATGTGGTTGAGGATAGGTGACAACAGACCTTCCAATAATCCAACATAAATTACAGGGTTGCTGTGATCCTGAGGCAGATTTGTTTTGTATCTTAAAAGTCAAAACACTGTTTTGTTTTTTGAAGTGTTTGCTACTGGTAAGCTTCACCAGCCGTTAGCAACGCTGCCTTCAATGAATTGTGTCCTGAAATCCCATACATAATTCATCCTATATCTCATGTTTAAAGTGCTTCAATAACCACAATTAAAGTGCTTCAATAACCACAATTTCACCTCAGCTCTCATCAGTTCAAGAGAACCTGCTGCATTGTGGCACGACAAGAGAGAAGCCTGGGAACCGCTCAGTTCCCTCATGTACCGAACCGCTGACCAACAAAGAGAAGCATTTTCCTCTCAGAATGAAAAGTCCCAGGTGGCCGCTCTCATTCCAACATACTGTTATTCTGCGCTGGATTTGCAGTGGAACCACTCAAATATGCAACTGGTGTAATTGTGGGTTCAAAGGGACGGATGTATCGTCAGTAAATATTTGATTTCCTATAGGGAAGAAAGGGTTTGCTGCATGCTAATGCTCACTGTTGTGCTGTGCTGTCATTCATTTGGATTTTATGATATGCTAATATGCAAGTCTGTATTTGCACAAACCTCTGTTGTACTTTATGTTTGTCTTGCAATTGTTTCAATAAATTGCATAATTGGGTTTAAAGCTGAATCATTGGTCTGTTCTCTGTTCACATTTATGTACAGTGGTACCTCGGTTCTCGACCACAATCCGTTCCAGACGGCCGTTTGAGAAGCGATTTGTTCGAAATCTGAATCGATTTTTCCCATTACAATGAATGGAAAAAGAAATAATGCGTTCCAAGCCTTAAAATAGGCTTTTGTAGGAGTGAATGTAGAGTGTCTGCTGCAGGTGGCTGTTCCTCTATGTGTGTGGCCGCTGCATGTGGGAGGGGTTGCCGAGTGAGTGACGTCTCTCCAGAAGTGAAGAGGTGCCCGGTGCGTGTCCAGCTCTGAATGTGCGCTTCTGTGCAGTTTGGCTGTGACAAAGTCATGAACCAAGTCACGTTCTGTCCCAGACTCGCCTCATCCCTGTCCCAGCTCCAGCCCACAACAGGACATCAAACCCTGGAGTCAAGTCCTAGAGTGAGCACCTCCCCTGTGACTCTCTACCACGGTCCAGTGTGGAGACAGGGAAGGTTTTATGCCTCAATATGAAGAAAAAACAGTCAGTAAATATAGCTAACGGGACACGTCTGCATACAGAGGCTGATTTATACACAATAACAAAGCGTGTCATGGGTCAGCTAATCGGTCCGCGCACGTTATGTTTTTTTCCGGCGTTTTTCGGGGGCGTTCGAGTTCTGGATTTTTTTTCAAATTGCTCATTCAAAATCAGAAAAGAAAAATTTCATCATGTTCATTGTTGTATTGACTAAGAAGGTAAATGAGCAACAAAGTAAAAAAGCGCTGAGAAAGCACAAACCTCCACCAAGATCATTCTCGATAGACTCTTGGTCTCAATGAGATTGTTTGCTACTTAAATTAGTTAGTTCAATATCGCTACAGTATAACCAGTGTGGACAGGAGCTATTCCAAGGACAGGTCACTAGAGGGTGAACATTTCCCAGGTTATGTATAAGGAGGTGTCAGGTAGCGAGAAGATGAACACAGCTTTCTGTTTCAAAGACAACATCATCGCAATGTGTGTGGCTCTTTTCAGATCTACCGCAGGTTATTAATGTTAATACACATATCCAGTGCTCAACTCTGTTGAATGAATGGGTTTTGAGCAGTTTGGCAGTGAGTGTAGTGATGCTAACGCGCTAATGCTAGCAGAGCTGTATAGTGTAGAGAGTGGAGAGTCCAAGCTACGACAAGCTCATTGTGTCCTTTGTGATTCATCATTTATTACAGATTGGTGGGTTAATGTCCAAATTAGAAAATGTAGTTGGATTATAAATTATCAAGAATATTTATGCCGACAACCAGTGAACCAGTTTGAAATATCTTTCTCATAAGTAGCAAGACCATTTATGGTGTTGGAACGACCAACTGATACTGAAAAAGTTTTATGATAATGACATTTCATAGTCATCATATATTTTAGTGTGTCGGCAATAAGGTGAAAGAAAGGAAATAAGTATCTCTGGTCATGATTCAAGTGAATGTTATAAAGATATTTCAGCATAAGAGAAGTTTTGAGAGAAGTGCTGGTCTGATTGCATTTTATTTTAAATTGTTTATTTGTTTTTTGTTTATTTATGTGATGTTTGAGCTTTTGTTATTTTAAAATTGAAGAACCATAGAAAATCTTAAGAAGATCAAGCTACTGTTTGAAGAGACACATTTGTCTTAAGCAAACTGGGTAGAAGAAGAATGAATCTTCCAGTTTGATGACAATGTGCGTGCCTCTTTCAATCCTCTGCAATGTTGCAAAGGCGGATCTGTAGCGCCCTGTTCACATCACACCAGAGGGGCATCACATGAGTGGAGAGGGTGTCGGAGCATCAGAGCACATTTTGAGGAGTTGCTTAGTGATTTCATTCATTTCCATGCTGTGTTTTATGGAGGTGAGTGAAGACACCATCTAAAGTTTCCACCAAATTCCAATTGTGCTCCTCGACATATTATCAATATCAAAATCTGTTGAGTATTTGTGGAGGAAGTTCGCCGACTGACACAATACAAACACAGCCTCCCTGATGTGCATTATTTTGAAAACCAGCTTTCATGGATTGTTTTGGAGGTTTGCTACCCAAGATGTGTGACGTTATAATTTTAACGTTGGCAGTCATTTCCATACAGAGGGAGATACTTACACACTTTTATTCCATCAGACAGCTCCTTTTATTCAACTGCTGTTGTGGAGGGCGCTCAATAACGGTTGTTTCCATGGTGACGCCTACTTGTGGGGAGACGTAGACCTTCATTCTCGTCAGATTCATGGACAAAAACCCCAGGATGAAGCACTGGTTTCACAGAGAAGGCCGTGCCTCAGCGAGAAATGGCTCGGATGTAATAGCGTCACTGCTTTTTTTCATTGGAAGCACCGCAGATCGCAGGGTTCAATTTTATTCTCACTTTTTCCTGGACTGAATTATCACCGCCATTACAAAGACAGCCTACCACCGTCAAGATTCCGGGGTAATAAAACCCACTTCAGGCTCTCACCCGCGACAACGTCCTGTTAAAGATATCGGCTAATTTCCTCCGGCTACATTCTAAGGTTTAATGACTTTAAGCTGATATGACTTGGAGGTCTTGCCAGAGGTGCTTTAAAACAAGCGGGACAAAAGAGTCGGTGTTACTCAATCTCGCTCGACGGTTCCCTATCGCTCTAATGAGGAAATGACTAATAAGAGAAGGAGAATGGGAAATCGCAGTTGTGATTAACCATCACCTCCCTCTCCTGAGAGACAAGAATAAACCTTTGAACCGCTTCCAGCCCACACCTCCGACGTGTTGACGTATTTAATAAACCTGCTATATTCTCCCCAATCCAGCCCCGACACGGAAACACTCCGCTGCACACTGTTGGCACAACAAAACAGACTGGAAATGCAGTTGACATCTGTTTTCTTTATTTGCTGGCTCCATCTTTCTTCCTGCGATGATGCAGTCCGAGCAGCATCTTTCCTGCATTTCCCAGCATCCTTATCTGACTTGAAGCTTGAATGTGGAATTAAGATTTGCACAGTCTGATATGATGAAAGGAGGGAAAAAAGTATGCTGCTTCATCCAATACTGTAATCCTGAGGCTCATTTTAGTGGAGATATATTGACTCACTCCGAGGATTTTCTGTCTTCTGTCGGGGTATCTAGTACAATGTGGGGTCATTTTAGCATTAATTCTGTTTCATGCCAGACACTCATTTGAACTCTCACATCATGGAAAAAAAATAGATTCCCTGCTGGACAGAGTCAGCTGTTCAAAGTCGCAAGAAGTAGATCCTTTACATTAATCGCCTTCCGATTCACTGCTTTGCATTACAAAAGAGAGATTTCCTGGCAGAAGAGTTTGAAATTGTGTTGGTCCATTGTCAACTTGACAAAGTCACTGGAGAGGTGAGGAAATGAAGATGACTACCATGTAGTTTGGCCCCAATTGAAATTCTAAATGACAAAAACAAACTTAAAAAATGCACATGTGAATGATTGAATAAATTAATGAATGATGTTTATCTCAATCTCCTTTAAAACATTCTCAGTACATTTGACGATTGCATGTCCTACATTTCTTCGCACTATATACATTGCTTCCGACACATTAAATTCAGTGTGAGTGTCATTCAGTCTCACATTTGAGTGAGATTTAAAGGAGCAGAATGGGGAACATAATTCATTGAGGGGTATTTGATGGTGCCTGAAAGGAAAAGGTGGGTGGGTGAACACCTTAAAGCTTTCTCAGCTTTAAGGTGTTTCCATTATTTTCCACAGGGTCGGGATGTAGAGTGTCAAGAGAGATGGATCTCGTGGTCAGCCATGTTTGTTTAGGTCCACTCCGTATAGTGTCCGGGTGGTGGTCCAACAAGACTTTTTTTTTAGTTAGTAGTTTACTAGTAAGTTTTTAGTTCCGTCTGTTATACATTTAAATAATCGGCATTTGGACATTGAGGAATCCAGTGGCAGTTTTAGGCAGCATTATAGCAGGGGCCGGCATGGGCTACATAAAAATATATATTAAAAAAAATAATAATAAATGGAATTGCTCTTATCTATATTATCTTGTCAGTGAGTTCCACATTTTCACCGTCTCAGTCTTGTTTCCTGCATACAGTTGGTAGAAGTTCCCTCACCTTCTCTGCTCCTCCTCATCATCCGTTAGATTATCCAGCCTTTGTAGATGATCTGGCTCTAACCATGACCGGCAGTGTTTGTCCCTCCACTAGCTCAGGAAACCCAGTCAACAAGTCGACCAGATGAATGTGGTTACCACATTCATCTGTCGTACATACTCTGTGTTTTGCTCAGGCTTTCTTTAGCAACTGCAAAATCTCCACAGCATCACTGTGCAGGCAGTGAATTACCATAATACCGCTGAAGACTTCATATTCAAATAGCCTCACAATGCGCTGGCCGCCCAGATAAGTCATTATTTAATTAGACTCTTGAGTTCATTGCTAATTAACTTGTTTGACTCCACAGTGTTGACTCAATCCCCGATCGGTAATCATCCACCTTCCTGCTTCTCACAGATTTGTTTTGCTCAGTCCGTGGTGTGGAAGTTGAGAAAGGTTCAAGCGTTTCAGGATGACGTGGGGCGGAAATAAACGTCTTCTTATGCCAGTATGGTGGTTGTTGATGTTTGGAAATATGTAACTTACAGTGTCGGTTAAGCAGTAGTTTATGGTCACACGACCATGATCTGCTTTTATTTTCATTTGCTCCTCTTCCTCCCTCAACTTGATCCTTTAATGGTTCTCACCTGGAACACACTCTGCAGTCAAGACCACAGACCATTCGCTCTGCTGTTCCAGTGTTGTGTGCCAGATGAACTTTGCTCCCATGGAGCTCCCATGGCTTCTCTCTTGGTTCAATCTCATGCCAGGGCCTTTGGTCTTTGAGTTTGTATCCATTCACAGAAAACATTGTGTTCACACCAGCCTGTGCCAGAACATGGTTCAGAAGGTTGAGATGCGGTTTGCGGCTCAAAACGTGTCTTTTTTTTCCCAAAGTAAACTTATGCATTATACAGTGAGCCAGTTGAAAAGTTCCTGATAACATACAAGGCCATTTACGATGTTCGAACAACCAACCAACAATCCAAAAATATCCAAATAAAACTTGTGTGTGCAAGTTCTGTTGCATACTGTGACGTCACTGCCTGCCATTCAAGGTCATTTCTTTAAGATCTCCACTTTCGCCGGAGTTTTTGTAATTGCATGGTTTCCAGAGGTGAAATCTGTGTTGCGTATAAACGAAGGTTACAAACAAGGAGATGTTTGTTTCTAAAAATAGCCGGCTATATAGAAACAGACCTTCAATCAACCTCCTTATGTGTTTGTACTGTGGTAGGAAGCCAGAGTTGAGCCATATACATACTACATACAGAAAGGATGGAGGTTGCCCGAAGCAGAAAGTGAACCTGCAACCTTCTTTCTGTGAAGTGGTTGCGCCACCCCACTGCGCGCTCTTTCATTTGAGGTTATTGCTGAAGGAGATGGATTGACGGTGGGGGTACGATTACACCAGGGTTCAGCTCTTCTTGTTTTCCACAGACAGTTCTACAGACTACCAGACCAGGTCAGAGAGGAGTCTCTGTGGACCACCATCGCTGCCTCAAACACTCAAGTTAAAAAAAATCTACAAATGACTACATAGATTTACGGTGAAATATAGAGGGGGGGGGGGTTTGTCTTCAACATGGTCTGAAATGGAAGAGAAACTTTTCTATTCACACTTTAAGTGCCACAGTGGCAAAACTGAAACAAGCAGCATTTAGACGAGCCACACTCCAATCGTGAAGGCTGATGTAGCAACTACTTTTCCCTCACTTTGAACCTACCTGCAAGCAAGTTCACATTCTTTTTTTATGCAACTTGATGCTTGTTGCTTTGTCACCAAGTCAAATGGGGTGTGCACAACCTTACGGTAAAGAAGAGGTGGAGAGAAGAGCACTGTGTTATGTTGTGTTTTCCCTCGTGCTTTTATTTTGTTATTGCCTGTTCGGTTTCGTGTCTCAGTTTCCATGTTTTTCCCGAGCTTTCCAAGCGACACGGCTGGCATTCATTTGCGAACCAAGCTCTCACGCAGTTCAACACCTCAGTGCCAGCTTGTGTCGCCAGATGGTTGCATCCTGTCCTCACACTAAACTCCTTCGACTGTCGTTCCTCTTGTGCTCCTGTTTATCTAAATTCTGTGCATGGTTGATGTTTTTTTTCTCAGCCGCCTCCTTGGATACTCTTGTTCCTCCGTTTTTCAGTTTATCGCTTCTTGCTGCTAGTTCGTGTGTGAGTAGTATATTATGTGTGAGTAGATCCACCACCACTTTGGGCTTGTGAGCAACCTCTGAGTGCATTTTCCGTCGTCCCCGTAAGTCAGGCTTAATGTTATTTGCCTGCTTTCTGTTTCAGGTTTTTCCCTGCCCCTGCTCATGTTCTCACTCCGCGTTTTGGTGTTGACGCCCTTGGTTCATCGTTCCTGTTCGTCTTTTGTGTTTATATTATTTATTGTAATAAATTGTTAAAACAACCCTCACTCTCCCAAGTCATCTGTAAACCTGCACCAGTTCAGCTACAGCGTTCGATCTCCTTGAAAAGCCATGACAGAGTGTGTGGTCTGTCGAAACTGGACAGGATCCATTCACGTAAATGAATGGGAGGAGGAAGAGTTGGGAGCAGCTGTAAACCAGATCAAGGGAGGCATGAGACACATAAGCATATGTAGCTTAATAATGATTTCGATATCACTGATATGTAATGTCAGTTCAGTGTTCAGTGGCCATGTTTCAACTTTTGTTTCTTGTTTCAACAAGATTTCAACTGGTTTCATTTCACCTTTTTATTATATGGGCGGACACTATAAATAATAAAGACAAAAATTAAAGGCAAATAAATCCAACTTTTACATGTTCAACATCAGCAACCTTCATTAAAGTGTAGTGCTGGTACTTGTCATTCGATCCAGGAGACGCTTTAATGCAGTTCATTTCAAAAAGAGATAACACTTCAGTCAAGATAAGATCAGTCATTCACTCTCAACATTAACTCCCCGCCTCAGTGACGTTGAACAAACTGACCCTCTAACATGGCAAGGCAAACAATGCTTATTCAAGCTGTGGTAACAAATTGTAAAATGTTTGTCTTGCTGATGGACCCTGGCGGCAAAATGGTTCTGTGTGTGTTTGTGTCTCAGTTGTGATCCTTTTGTTTGTGTCGCCGCTGGCAAGCAAGAAGCCTGGAGGCAATCTGCCAATCATGGCTGCCACTCAAAGCCCTGAGGTGCGGAAGTCATCCACCCCAGTTGCCTCTAGAGTTCTCATCTGTTTGATATATTGCTCAACCTCCGTTGAATAAAAACAGTTTCTTTTACAAATAAGTGATGGATTAAACTACACTGTATCAAAGGATTACGGATGAGTTGTGTGGTCAAAATCACGATACTATAATCATTAGTAGTTCACGCTCCGATTTTTGGGGCCAAGATTATTTTTGAAATGGATTTTTTTTCAAATGATTTTTACTACTCCCATTAACTTCGCAGATAGAATAACACTTGGAGACATTGAAGTTTCTTTTTTCACACTTGGTAGCCCAAAATGACACCAAACATGACGGCGGAGCTGGTAAAGGTGGATGTTCAGCCATCTTTGTTTGGGTATTTTCTGGATTTTTATTCATATTTTTAAATCAATTCTGATTCGTAGCGAATGAGAATCATATTTTTCCATTTTTCCATCTTGTTGTTGGCCATTTTCAGTTGACCTTGGAAAGACATTCTCACGTGGTTCCTCAGTCGCCTCAATATGATCATTTGTGCAGAAACTGTAGTCCCTTTCTTTTGCTGAGCGACATGATTCATGACTCATACATACTCAAGGAAGTCCATTTTCACACTCTTCACACTTCAGATCAAGATTGCATCTGATCATGAGCAACAGATCTCGATTGTGGTGGTTATGAGTCATGCTGGAATGTGAGGACTCGAACAAAAAGTCCAGCAGATGAGAGCATTTCCTCTTTCAAATGAATCCTCCTCTTTATATGTGAAGGGTTAATGTTGATAAATGCATAACATGATGATAATAAAAAACATGCTTTTGCAGAGGACGCGTTCAATGGGCCCAGCAACTCAGACGGTCCATTAGTTTAATATACTGCGCATTTAAATGGAAGCTAACTCATCTTGCCCGTTACAATCTCAGTGCATGTATGTGACAAACATTAAAAAGCCAGTTTGCGATATTAAATGTTTGTTTATGACGTCTTCACCTGCAGTGATTAGCGGTCACTACTAATTCATGTCAGCGTGTTGATATAAAACGAAGGTCTTAACTCCCCAGTCACTGTCGAGTGAAATGAGCCACATCAATATCATCGCCGGAGTAAAAGCAGCGCCAGCAGCAGCTTCGCAAATCATTACCGAACCATTATTAAACCATCATCTGTTATTCAGTTTCCAATCGTTTTTCTGTGGAAATACGCTTTTATTGAAAAGCTATTATTGATTTGCTCGGATCATTCCTAGTTAACATCGCTTTTTTCTGAAGGTTTAGCCTCATAAAGTTGAATTCTTAACACTTCTGCTTCTTCTTTTTGAATCCAGATGATCTGAGATCCAGACGGCTTTGGATCTCACTCAGTAGTTCAACATGTTCACAAGTTGAGTGTGTACTTGTTATATGGCTGCCTGCATCAGCAGTCGATTTCCCTTCATTCTCAAACTCACTCTGGCTCGGGGTATCACAAGGTCCAAAGTAGGGCAGAAAAGTATATTGTTATCGAGTCAATATTGAGATACAAGCCTTCAAGACCTCGCTCACGTTCTTTGTCACTTGTGCCTTATCTGTTGTCTGTGTCTTACTGGACCTTTTTCAATGCTCCCTGGACTGTAGTTGTGCTTGCGCTGTTGGTGCCTTCCATAAAGTAGTTATTCACTTTGGATTTGGGCTGCGTCCCATTTGTGATGGCTCTGCTTTTGTTTTTTGTAATAAACCCGTCATTTTTCGTGTATGCCTTGCATGACTTCCTGGTCTTGGGTTCTCCTCATTGTTCGTTCTGCCGTAGTTCACAAATCTGTTACGGGTGGTGCAATGGTTAGCCTTTCAGCATGAAGGTTTAGGGTTCCAATCCAGCTCTGGACCTTTCTGGGTGGAGTTTGCATGCTCTCCCTATGCTTGCGTGGGTTTTCTCTGGGTACTCCGGTTTCCTCCCACTAGCCAAGGTGCCTGTGATGGACTGGCAACCTGTGTATTCCTGCCTCTCGCCCACCGTCCTGCTGTTCAAGGCTCCAAGGTGCGTTATTTCTTGACATGTTTTTTCAAGGTGACGTCATCCATCTTGTTTCTTTTTTTCTAGTACTACAACATTAAATGTACAGACTGAATGGGACCCTAATGCAGTGCATCATCCATGTAGACAGAAAACTACAGACAGTTCAGTCATCATTTCCCTCCCTGCTTTGTTACCCATGAGGATGTAAAACACAAGGCAACGCAAGAGTCATGTCCACTTTATATCATGTTGCTTCTCACATTTTGCTTTATAAGCTTTGTTGCAACTGTAATTGACCCGTGCCTGAAAATGTCACGGTAAAGGACATAAAGTGTTGCTACCATTTGTCCCATAGCATGAAGAGCAGGCAGCTTATCTTCTGAGGTCGGAGTTCTGTGGTGGCATTTATGAGTCAATCTGGACCACAGCAAGCGCCAAGATTCAGCAATCCAGCTCCCGTTTGAATATAACTTTAGCCAGTACGTAAACAAGACGTTTTGCTTTCAGACATAAAAACATTGAAAATGGCTTTCAACTGAGACAAATTATGACCGTGGCGCATGTTTGTGTCCAGAAGCATGAAAAGTGTCCTTTAAAGAGACAAAACTGTGGCACACGTTCTTATCAGATAATGGCTTCTGTTATGAAACCGTGAAAGTGGACAATGTTTACAAGAGCAGAAAACAGAATTTTATTAACTCACTCCTACACAATGAGGCTGCAGAAAATCATAAATATAAATTCATCTAGTTGGGTGAGACGTCTTCATTAAGTTATTTCACAAGCCAATACCCACATTTTTCAAGGTTCTGGGCTGAATCCACCTCTCATTTTAATGGCAAACCTCTGGATTTATCACCTGTGTGTGAGTATTGGTCAACTTCTTCTCTAATATAATCATGTTAAATTAGCAGGTTATTAAAGTTCCCCTCTTGCGGTGAGCTAATTTATCCGGTGAAGAGATTAAGAGATAAATAACCCACCATGTCCTCCAACCTATTCCCCTCCCTTCTGAATAAGTGAACATCCTGCAGCCTCCTGTGAGTCGCTGCCTGGCTCGGAGATTAATGGGCTTAATTTCGCGTGCTGGTCATCCTGCTGCCTAATGTTTGAAAGCAACCAGCGGAAAAACACACACATATCTGCATTCATTTCAAACTAAGTATGACCAGGATAAAACCCTCACGGTACTTGTAATTGAATTGAGTGGAATTTACACGCATCATACGTCAAAACCATTATCATTGACTCTTACAACACTTGGATGTTAAGGAGGAAATGATTCTGTTGTGACCGGAAGCTGAACTGTTTATTTACTTGTACGTCATGCTACAAGTGAAATATTTTTTTTATTGATGTTAATGCTTCAATGTGTTTCGCTCTCCGGACTGTCGCGGTGAGTGTATCTGTCCTTGTAAGTGCGAAACAATTAAGTCAGGAGCTTCATCTTTGTGTTAACGTAAAATGTAATTAATGCATGAGCAGGTCGTTGTGCTTCTGTTGACCCTATTTGATGAAAAATGTAAATGTGATTCCATTTTTCCGGCAGCTTATGTAACCACATTAACCTTTAATCTACTCGCCACTTGCGGCTGCATTCTCTCTGACATTAGAAGAGTAAAAACAGACAGCAGAGAAGGAGAGCTACTCCCAATGCTGCCACCATGGACTTGTTGCACCTGACTCATGCCAGGGTTCTCCATTGTTTAGCATAGTCAGTTTGAATGTGACACCCTCATAAACATGGAATTGAATCATGCAGAGATGCAGGGAATTATCCATGTGGCATTCAGAACCTGTGGTTGATAACCCCACTTAAGTCATTGCATGTGGCCCACAAGAGCGTCACACAGGCTCAGTTAGCTGAAAATTGAATTCAATACTATTTAAAATGCATCAAAATGGCTTGTACTTCGAGGAGAAAATCCAGAGTCACTGTTGTTTGTAGTCGGCAGCAAACCCAGAAGATGCTTTAAACCACTATTTTTGAACGTTTTTTAAGCCACTGCACACTTTGTTCGATGAAAAGAAACCACCAAAAGAAAGTGGAAAGTCCTGTTGAAAATCCCTATAAATTTGTGAAAAATTGTAGCTACTTACACTTGGCTATTTTGGCATGTTTTTTGCATAAACAACTTGCTGGAAATATATTTGTTTAAACGTCTCCAGATAGGGTTGGACAAAATGACAAATATGTATCATGTATTTCTTTTAAATAACTATTGATTTTATCACAATAAATTTCGTATGAGTCTATTCTAGTTTGGGGAATCTCCAGACAAATCTTGGACTCATTTCCTCAGCTTTAAAACAGCGATTCTTTATCTCTTCACATCTTGGAGCAAATTTATTTGGTTCTCTCTTTTATGTTTCAGCCAACTTTTAAAGCATGAAGCAAACTTTGATGGTCGACGGGTGTCAAAGTTTTGAAGTGAGACGTCACATTAGCTGTCAGCTCTGTTAACTCTGCGGTGCAGACAGACCTTGGCGTCGTGGTTCCAATAAGGAACACTCCATCATTCTGTTGTGAAGGTGTGTGGTCAAGTTTGAGGTGCATCAGGTTTAAAAACAACTGGAACTTGTGCATTTGACAATATATATATGCATTGTATTTAGACTCTTGTTCAAAACTGTTAAAAAATCAAATTTCGGTTGTGACGTGGACAGAGTTGAAAAGGAGACAGAGAAAGCCAGTGCGTAAGATGAACTCACTGTATGACAGCTACAATGGGCAGGAAACAGGAGACGGGCTCACTTGATGAATACAGGCTAAAACTTTGTCGGGCAACGCAATATTCATAAGTTGCCGGAGTCTTTTAAGTTGCTTAACCGGCTGTGTCAAACGCAGCGTTGGAATAAAAACAATGTTGGGTGCTTGTTCTTTCTGATCAACCACTTTCCAGAGGGCAGCTGTTGCAGCAGGTCATGTCTAGGGGCTGATGGATACTTGAGTGAACTGCCAGCTCTTTTGAGGTAGCGTGATTTATAAATATCCTCAAGGGTTTGGAGAGCAGCTGATTTTTTTTCTGCCTTCACTGGTGCCTTTTTCTGAGCTGTTGAGCAGCTGCTGAGTCAATAGCAAAGACGTGGCTTTGTAGACTCAATGGAAATGTGATAGAAGAGTTTGTCCAAGTAATTATTTTTGCTTTAAGAGCAACTAATTTACTGACATCAGTGTCTTTTGAAATCATATTGGACTCCTATTGAACACGTTTACATAATACTAGAGAATGTGCCTAAGCTCCGCCCATCGCAGGAACTGAAACCTCATACTCCACAACCACGCCCAGTCTGTCGGGATTGGTCAGCAGGGAACCTTCAGCCCGCCTCTGCTCACAGCTGCTGTCAAGAACGCCTCTATGGAACAGGACACTTGCAAGTGAAAATCATTCACAGCCAAAGCCTCACTTGATTGTTACACATGAAGCAACACGCAGATCCTGCTGCGACTGAATAATGAAAAAAAAAAGTCACCAGAGCGTCTCTGGTCTCAATGAATCTATAAGGTTTTGTGTATCATTTAAGATCAATATAATGAGGAACACAGTACTGACTGACTTGAATCACGCATTACATTGCTGATCTGATTCGTGAAGGTGGTAGGCAGGTTGCGACCGATGGTAAAGAAGCACAAGGCCTCGTTTCGTTTGCATCGTGTTTGCAATGACGATGCAGCTCCTTCGACCGAACTCCTTCGACATCATGGTATAGTGATGAAAGCCCTGAGCTAACAGTGACATGAATCAAATACGACCTTTTAAGCACGATGAGCAGACATATTAAATGAGATTCATACATATACACTGAATTAAATTGTTCACGTGGACCAATAACAACCTCTGTTTAAAACAACTCAAGCTCTGTTTCGTAGTTCAGGCTCCACTGGTTTAATTTCTGTTCCAGATCAGACTCATTGTTTCACTGATGCTAAATCCACTGAGCTTTTTGATCTCTAAATGACAGTTTCTTTGTCATTTGTGCGACACACTAAACTGACCATCGCTATGAAGAGGTTGCAGTGGGTAGTGCTAATATATAAAACAATACCCAAGTCTTTCGATACAAATTGACCTATTTTTCTTCCTTTTTTCCCCATTGAGAATCGCTAAAGAACCGAATCGTTATGCAGCGTCTATTACAGAATTGGTATCATTCAAATCTTACGAATTCCCATCCGTGCTGCTCAGCTCCTTTCATACACATCTGGTGACACTCTGAAGAGACATCCCTGCTTTTAGGCAGTGGTTCCTTTATTGTCCGATTTGACTTCCTGTGCTGCTTCACTGAGCGTTTATCATCAAACTGACAGGACACATTACTCTTAATTTAAGAATAAATACATAAATAAATCACAGAACTGTGTGAGGAAGTCATCTGGAGCAGAATGTAATATTTGTTCGGAGCAGATGAGCAGATTGCTCGCAGTAAACAAATGTACAACAGCATCTGTGCAGTCGTCAGTGTTCTGGAGGCGAGTCGCACATCGAGCCACGATATTTTAACGACCACTGATGGTATCTGCAACCCCTGACAGAGGAGCAATCGATCACAGCCACTATGTATGTTCCTTTACTTTTTCTTTCTGCTCTCTGCAGCTCACAGGAATTGTTGAAAATAAAAGGAACTGTGAGTGACTCATTACCTCTTAGACTCTCCATTTGTCTGCAGCACATTTCAATGACTTAAGCTACTGTATGTTAGCTGTGTGTAGACTTTAAAACTGTTTAAAGCACATGCCACTGAAAGTTTCTTTGACTTCACCAATGATTTATATCACTTCCTTAGTGAGTAATCTTTGCCTCTGAATACACTGAATGGCATATTCCAACTTCTTACTCTGCCAGAGATGCCTGAGCGATCCATGGTTCCACCGCCTGACACGTCTCTGTTCTAGTGGATAACATTGCCATCACCCTTCTCTTCAACCCATCCGGACTGATCGGAGTCGTCATGGACTAGCACCAAGTACGGTTTTAACCCATCCTCACTTCCATAGCGTGGACTTTTGCGTCCTATACTGACAAGATATTCAGCCTTCAGCGTAGCATGTTGATACGCATAGGTGTGTCAATGGACTAAAAGAGCGTTTTCCTTCCCGTGTAGAGAAGCTCTCTTTACTGAGTCACACTGGATGTCATTTGCTATTTACAACCCCTAACGTGGCACTCCTCCTTATTGACGGTATTTAAAACGCTAAAATGCTCAGCTCTTTTGTGGCCTTTAAATAGCAATTGACCAGTTGTTAAAACATAGAATGAATGGAGCGCCATCCATGGCTTACTTTTTTTTAACATGTTGCGCTGCTGAAGGCAACAAAGCATAGAGACTGAAAGAAGATCACAGAGAGAAGTTCCTTCAGTGAGCTGCTGAGAAGCCGGTCTCTCCCTTGCAGAAAGGGAATGGAGGCATCAGTGAGAGCCATGTAGTAGAACGTGGAAAGACCTAGGAGAGCGGCACACTGATGTCTGTGTTACCTGCTTGTTGTTTTATTGATGGGGTGGAACAGTGGAGCAATAGCAATGCTGCCTCTCAGCAAGGAGGTTCAGGGTTCAAATCCAGCTCTGAAACCTTCCCAGTTGGAGTTTGCACGTTCTGCCTGTGCCTGCGTGGGTTTTCTCCAGGTTTCCTCCCAAAGACATGCCCATGAATGGTGTGTTTTTAACTGGGCTTAAAAAAACATTGATTTACACTGAAAATGAATGACTCTCTTCGCTGCAGCACTCTTTTTTCCAAGGTAGGTGTGGAAGGCTCTACGCTCAGACTGGTGACCTCAGCATGCTCTACACCTCCAGTGGAGGAGGGTCCAGTCATGTGGACGTGCCGATGGTATCATGTGGTGTCATTGACTGAAACCATAGAGGCTCTATCTTCCCACCCGCAAAATGTGGTTAGTGTCCTTTCGATTTTCTGAAGGAGAGCAACTAAGTGCAGGGAATAGACGAATGGATTTTTTTGCAAATAATGCAACCTTATCACTGAGAAAAGAATCAAAGCAAAAAAGGGAACTTTGTTGTATAGGTTCTTATGCATCTAATGAGCTCCGTCACTGAATGGAACTCATGTTTGTAAAAGACGCTGCAGAGAGATGGGGATCCTTTTATTAAGACGCTTTAATTAATCCCCACAGCGTGACTTATTAAGCTGCGACATTTCAGCGAGTTGAAAACTGGATTTGTCTCACAAAGAGTGATGCATCACCCGGGTGGCGGGGGAGGGTGATTGATGCAAAAATAAACTTCCGCCTAATGTTTATGACGCTCCATTAATTGTTTCCCAAGTCTCTGAACAATAAAGGTTCAATCTTGGGAATAAATGTGGCCTAAACAATGTCATTACCTGCTGTTAAACTTGGCATGAGTTCCACTGAGGTATATACTGCATATGTGCTTGGCTGTCAGCCCTTTTGTTCTCTTCGCTCCTCCCAACATCTGCACTGCAAATGATGTGGATCTTGACAAGATAAAAGAAAATTACATTCAGAAGTGTGAGATAAATTTTTCTCATTTTAAACATGGATTTTTTATTTCTGTTTTATGACTTTTTTCACAAAAATATTATCTTAAGCATAAGCTAATCTTTTTTTTACCTACAATTTATTTTATTGATTGTTTTCTCATTTATTTCAAGCATGGATTTCTTATATCTGTTTTTTGACTTTTTTCACAAAAATATCTTAAGCATAAGCTAATCTTTTTTTATTTACAACTTATTTTATTGGTTATTTTCTTATTTATTTTAAGCATGGATTTCTTATATCTGGTTTATGACTTTTTTTCACAAAAATATTATCTTAAGCATAAGCTAATCATTTTTTTATGTACAATTTATTTTATTGATTATTTTCTTATTTATTTTAAGCGTGGATATTTTAATCTCTGAAACCGGACTTGGAAAGCATCTTGACTTGCATCGCATTATGTGGAATTAGCAAGGTAAATAAAACGTGATCGATTGCTCAAACAATCTTCAGTGGAAATAGATATTTCACGGTTGACAGTAGCGAGCTGGTCGGTGGAGCCACTATTTATAGAGGAATGGAGCTGCAGTGATGAAGCACTTCTTCAGACAAGATCTCATTCTGATGGAGAATTTATCAGACTAGATGATGAATTTAGGGTTGGAAAAGTAATTCAGCTGCAGGCAAAACTTCTGCAGTGAATATATCGACTACAATCTGTGACGTACAGAGGCATGAATGGACACGCACACACACACACACATATACATTAACCACATACGGAGTGAATCCATTTCACTCTGGGACATTGGATCCATGTCTCCGTCTGGGTCGCAGATCCTGATATTTTTTGAATACTATCACATAATGGCCCCATCTGCCTTGGCTCCGCCAGCGAAAGTTTGCGAAAGTTCCCACCTCACAACAGTACCGGCGAACAATGGGGTAGTGTACATTGGACAACAACCGTTCAGGTTATTGTTGATGTTAACAGGAAATCTTCAGCTACTCTGTCATTATAACAGACGATCATTGCCATAGAGATGTGTCATGAGCACATTGTCGTGAGCAGCACACAACAACAAACAACAAAGTCTGCGCTTCCCCAACATGGGACTAATAAAGCCAATGTAATCTAATGTATCCAGTGCTGAGCATTCACCATGCTGTCTTCTTGTTTGTTGCTAAAGCATTACGGCGCCTCCACAGTCCTGGCATATGTATGACACCATCACAAATAGTTTCTACAGGCATGGAAAATGTTCGGATAGGAAATGGTGCGGCTTTGTGCGAATGTAGCCTCAATTGTGAAAAAATGTGCTGAAAACCAAAAAGAAAAAAGAAAAAAAAACAACCCCGTCCCCCCCAAAAAAACAACAACCAATTTCATAAAGATTTGAAGAGAAAAGATAAAAGAAAACCAAATGAAATAACGTCTTCTAATGATAAGCAGACCAAGTCAGAATGCAGTTCAAATAAAATGTAAAAAAAAAAGGTAAAGAAACAAAGAATAGCTTTACATTTTTATATTTTGATATAGTGGTGACACAGTGGTGACACTTGGCTGTACAATGCCTTCTAAACTTCAGCACCTACTTCAACAATTTGTTTGCATATGACTGGATACATTTGGTCTCAGAATAGACTCCCATTTGTAAACCAATGTGCTCCATCTGGAAAAACATCACAAACCTTCATATCAATATAACAGGATAAAAATAAGCCCGGCGTCTGTTGTAATGCCGTTGTTGCAATATCCGAAAAAAAGGCTTTTATCATTCTCCATGAGGTCAAATAATGTTTGTAAAGCAGGTTTGCTTGTTGGTGAAATCCATTTAAAACCATCATGAACTGCTGAGGGAGATTGATATGGGACTTTAGCGCGACCGTCAGCGGCCAATCGCCACATTGTTTACTCAGCTGATGAGTTCTATTCAGCGTTGGCAAATACTGCAAATGAAAATATAAAGATTAAGCAAAGTCTTTTTAGGGGGCAATATTTTCATGGAGAGCAGTGTCATTCGTCTGCCCGGGTTTAATCCAAAATAGACCACATCATCCGTTCAGAACAGGCAGGAAGAACTCACTTCTGAAGGTGTTTTTTTCTACAAACTTAAAGAGCTCACGATCTGCACGTATACATATGTATATGTAAAGCACCAAAATAAAGAGAGAAAAAAGGGAAGCCTGATCATGGTTAAACTGAAATCTTTGAAAAGTGAGTTGAGAGGTAAAAGAATTTGCAGTAACACATCATACTCTCAGACAAACTGGTTTTCTAAAATCCCATGATACGTCTCTTTTTACAGAAAACAAGAACACCATTACAAGAAGGCAGCTGCAAAATAATCCATCACCCAAGACAAGAGGGCAGCAATAATCGATAAAATTGGCGTAATGGAACGACCAACGCTGGACTCCAGCACCAGTGTGAGCATGTGGTGTAATTACTATGAGGAATGCATCTGATGTTGATGATTCCTGTGGCCTTATTCCATGTTTCTTTAGCTCACAAACCCATATTGTCAATGAGCAATGAGTTGCTCCTGATTCTTACTCAGTCATGTAAATGTAAAATCCTGAGGGAGACCACCAAAGGAACCTCGGCCAAAGCACAAGAGGAAAGTGCCATAGAAAATTGCTTTAAATGTGGGAAAATATTTAGCTTAAAATGCAGAAAGCCTATCTGTTTAAAATGTCTCCAGACAGAGGTAGGCAAATATGGCAAAAAAAAATGCTTTATTTGTTTTAAATAACTGTTTCAATTTTATCTCATGTGTTTTTGAGACAAACCTGCTAGTTTCTGGTCAGTTTTAGTTCGAAGGACAAAGAAAAATCTGAAAATTTAGGCCAAAGAACTTTAAATATTCTTGTTTGAGTAATTTCCAGACTAATCTTATACATTATTTGCCTCAGCTTGCTTCATAACAACAACTATTCTTTCTCTCTTCACATTATGGAGCATATTTATTTGGTTCTGCACTCAGTTTTTAGCCAACTTTTATACTGTGGAGCAAACTTTGATGGTCTACAAGTGTCAATAAAGCTTTGAGGTGACCCGTCATGTTAGCTGTTAGCTCTGCTATGTCGTACCTTCTGTCTTTGTCCATCAGGTTTAAAAACAACTCAAAGTTACACATCTGACCGGCGTCTTCGTTGAGTGTGTTGGAGGAGGAGCACTGCACAGCTCTGCTGTGACCGATTGACGCATCAGCATAGATCTATAGTGTATAGAATGACGGTGACAGAATCCATGTGATCTCCTCACCATCGGTAGATGGTCAACACGTTCTAATTGTTCTTGAATTAATATCATCATGTCGCCCACCTCTGTCTCTGAACAAATGAGGTGAAACTGGATCATTTCCCACGCCGCACCTGACACTCTTACAACACACCAATGTGGCGCAGTTGAAAAACGCTGATGTAAATGATCTAAACAGGGCAGCATTAATTCCCTTCAGAAAACAGCTCATGACTAATATACAGGACTCGTGTTGCGGTGCATCTGACATTGAGAACTTCATGCTTTGGAAGGCTTCACGAAATGGAACAGCACTTGCCTGAGATATATATATCTTATTTGATTTGATTTGATTCTGATTTTGAGACAGAGAAAGTGCGAACTTCAGACGCGTTTCAAAAGTTCATGCAGTTGACTCATCGTCTACACATATACAGGCTTCCAAGTAATCTCTAAACAAAGGTAGAGATCTGCTGTTACTGCTACTGAAAATGTCACGTTGTTCAAGTTGTGAATTCCAAGCCACTGCATGGCTTCGCTCAATGCTATTGATCCTCCACAGGTCAGTGTGTGATGAAAGCAGCTCAATATCCCTTCTTCTGCGTCTGCTATCACCACTTCACAGCTTAGCGATGACTTAGAAGATAATGCTTTGTTTGTTTCCGTGCTGTTCAGACAGATTGGCTGTTGTTTGCATTTGCTGGAATTTCAGATCCAAAAATCTGGCAAGTAGGCATCTATACATAAATAGTGGAGCTAACAGCGACACACTTTACGTTAGAATTTCAAAGCCTTCACGATAAATTGGTCTTGAAATTGGGATGATTTAACAAGGATGCCCAAACAAAGGTTATACTTTTGCAGATGTTAATCTTAGAATATATTTTTTGAAAAAGTTCTGTAGGGATTTCTACGAAATGGTCAGGAACGTTTCATTTCCATCCAGAACCTGGAAGCATCACTGAGCTGTTTTACCAGCAAAAATAGATACAGAAAAATCCCCGCAAACATCAGTACAGAAAGCAGCAATGTAGCTGTAGGTACTTTAGCTAATAAATATAATAAAAAACTCACATAGAGACACAGGCCTCTGCTGCATATATATATAGCATACAGTCAAGTAGTTGTTAAATGGTTTTAAAAGGTCCAATGTCCAGCTGCCCTGATGAAGAAAGCTCTCTCCCCAACTAAAGTCTTGACTTGGGTGCAACCTGCATACACCATCTAAGGATCTGAAGCTCTTGGCTTGTAGACCTCCAACATTTCTACTAGTGATCAGGCACCAGTCCAAAACGGGCCTTACTTGGTATCAATAAATCATTGGGTGAATTCCAATTGCTTCCTTCATCCTCAACCTCAAGCCTCAATCTTACCTCTCAACCTCATTCCTCAAAACCAAGGGTTAAGGAAAATTTTGTTCCTTAGATGGACTGCAGATTGGGGGGGAGCATGGGGCAAAAGCGGCGTTCAGAAAATCACACTCACTGTGCTGAAGCTTGGTTTGAGCTGACTCATACTTGACATCAAAAATGACAAAGAAATGATCAAACAAAGCGGAATCGTGGGTCGGAAAGCCAAAATTGTTCAGTGAGTGGCGTCACGCCACTATTCGGCTTCAGTGAATCTTCACCACCGAAGCTGAATGTTGCTTCTTTTTGCGCAGTCCTGCTGAATATATATTGCTCGTGAATATATTTGGTGCATCCCTACTGGTTAGTCTCGATCTGCCTCAATCCAAAGGTAGATGGCGGCACGTCTCAATATTGAGGAAGATACTTTCCTCAATCTCATGCCTCATCTTAACTTCCTCAGAATCGATACAGTCCTTGGTGCTCAGGGGACTGAGGTTGAGGATTAAGGAAGGAATTGTTCTGAAGTGGACAGGAGTCAGTGTGAAGAAGCTAAAATGGGATGTCGACTGTTTGCAACTCTGATTAATTATATCAGTTATACAGATTAATATAACAGAATGATAGTTTATGAAAATCACTCTATTATTATTTAGCAGATGTTTTTGTCCCTCATAAAGGTTCAAACCCAGAAGAATAGGAATCAAACCACGTAGGAGAGACCTCGAAATCATGACGTTTAATAACATACTGGGTGTGATACCTTCAACCGGTTTAATATTTCACTTTCCAAACAAGCAGAAACAGTTGGAGAGAAATGGCCATCTGAATGCGTCACATTTGTCCAGTGGAAGGTGCGGTCTGCATTGAAAACCGACCTCATAAATGAGCTATCTCCCATGAGGCGACGGGGTGTGTTCCTCACTCACACACACACATATCATGTTTAATATTTTATTTATTGATGGGCTGGTTGTTTGGGGAGAGTTGCGGCCTGAGTGGGGTCAAAGTGTAGTTGGTGTCAGACGGATCAGCAGACGAATAAACACTCACCTGCCTGCTCAGAATAGTAACACAGAAGAGTCTCAGGGGGGCGTGACTTCACTCAGAAGCACCAGGAGGAGCCTCTGTGCATTCACACAGGCCATTTATGTAGCCAATATTCCAATAGGAATTCATGTTGAACTGTATGATTGAAAAGTCTTTTCTTTTCCTCGGTCAATGGACTATACACACAGCGGTGCACGGACATCGTTCCAGGAAATCATGAGCCGACTCACTTCCTTTCAGATTGAATTGTCAATTTGAAACACTGAAGACATCAGCAAAAGTAAAGGGGCGGGGTTATCTGTCAGCAGGAGGATTATTTCTTGGAACTATATCAGCGCACCCCTGTGCTGACAGTCCATTTGTACGTGACGTCCAATGAAAATGTTTCTTCTTTTCCTTCTGGCTTCTCCCTTCAGGGGTGGCAACAGCGGATCATCTTCCTCAATCTCACTCTGTCCTCTGCTTCCTCTTCTCTCAAACCTACAAACCTACAGACCCTCCTTCACCACCTCCATAACTCTCCTCTTTGGCCTTCCTCTCCACCTTCTGCCTGGCAGTTCCAACCTCAACATCTTCATCTACCAATGTACTGGCTCTCTCTCCTCTGAACATGTCCAAACCATCTCCATCTTGCCTCTTTGACTTTGTCTCCTAAACACCTGAGCACATGTGCTGTCCCTCCGATCCTATCCATCCTGCTCACTCCCAGAGAGAAGTTCAGCATCTTCATCTCTGCTACCTACAGCTCTGCCTCCTGTCTTTTCCTCAGTGCCACTGCTTCCAAACCATACAGCATTGCTGGTCTCGCCACCCTTTTGTACACTTTCCCTTTCATCCTTGCTGACACCCTTTTGTCACACATCACACCTGACACTTTTCTCCAATGACTCCATCCTGCCTGCACCCGCTTCTTCACCTCTTCCTCACACTCTCCATCGCCCTGGACAGTTGAGCCTCAGTACTTAAAACCCCCCACCTTCTTTATCTCTACATCCTGTAACTTCACCTGTCCACTTGGGTCCCTCTCATTCACACACATGTATTCTGTCTTACTGGGGCTAACCTTCATTCCTCTCCGTTCTAAGACAAACCTCCACCTCTCTAGCTTATCTTCCACTTGCTCCTTGCTCTCTCCTCAGATCACAATATCATCTGCAAACATCATTGTCGAAGGGGGGAATTTAATCGTTTTTATTTTGCTCCAGTGCATTGTAATATTTTATAAATACATATTTTTTATACATATATTTTTACATTTTTAATTCACATCATCTCATCTCATCATCATCGCGTACTGTGTAATCATAGTCATCATCACAACATCAACAACAATATCATCATCATCATCATCATCATCATTACACCACTATCATGTGTTGAAAGTGAACTCATCTTGAAGTCCGCAGCCTGTTTTTGAAGCATAAAGACTGAAGAAAGCAAATGGCAGAACAGTGGAACAAAAGAGCTGAGTTGTAGTTACAAGACAATAAAGAGAAAGATGAAATTCGGAAGACTCATTCATCACCCGTTTTATTGGGCAGTGACAAATTTGCCGCTGGAGATTGGAGCTTTCTGAACGAGTCTGCTGGCCCTGGAGTAGTAATATAGTAATATTACTCAATTCCAAAATCACAGTTTCGTCCCAGAGCCTGTGCATAAAAACACATCACATTATTTGGCAAAACAAAACAAATGATGGAGAAAAACTATCAGAAATGATTCCAAAGAATTATTTATGAAAACAAGAAAATTCACCTTGAAAATACATTTACCAGTGACAGAGCATTTCAGATGTGCTAATGTCACTTTCTGAAGAATATGTTAACATAGTGAACTCCATCCTTGAAGTGTTGCGATCAGCCATTCCATTCGCTATAAGACGTTGTCCTCATAGTTCACTCTCAACAGCCACAGATGTGAGCCTTTGAGACCCATAGCTTTAGTTCCGTCACTGTGAATATATTGCCTTCGAAGGTTGAGTTTATCCGTGATTGTATGTCTGTACACGTCCCTGAATTGATACAACACCATGGTGGTATATTGCACCAGTCCCAGAGCAATTTGACAGAGAGTGTGTACACAAAAAACTTTGCTTCCTATTTCATACTTGGTCTCCCTGGATTTGGCTTCTTCCTTCACTGTTATTTTGCGCTATTTGGAATGGCATTGTTTGTTCTTCTCCACCGTAGTGATGAAATGTTGATGAAATGTTTGCAGCTGAGAGGGGAAGCTTCAGGATATGTTGTTGTTTTTAAAGGGAAAACACACAAACCTTACCAGACAGGAAGTACAGATTAATACAAAGTGGTGACGCCGGATCTGGGAAACAGTCAATAAATGTCTGCATGTGGAGAGCCGGGTGTCAACATGTGAAGTAGATCAGAGAGCAGCAGAAGGCTGCGGTGAGACGGGGAAGGCGCGTTGGGAGAGTAACCGGCTCAGGACTGTGCAGGAGGAAGTGCTGCACAAACGTATCAGCTTGCTGCTGAAGGTCACCACATAGAGGAATGAATTTTAGATGAAGAAATGTGTCCCAAAACGCTCTGCTCTTGAAATGCAAAATGCTATTCTTACTGCCTTTATCAGCAAAAAGAGATGTCTGGATTTTATATATATAAGGAAGATATCATCTGAAATTGTTTGACCTCTAACTTGGTCATTTGCAGGATTTTCAAACAGAATATCATTAAATATTTCAGTTTGGTGTCATTATATGTTTGAATCTGAATCACTGAGCCGAGCTCAAGCCTGTCTCCTGCTCAAGAGACATCAAACCCACAAGTTTAATACTCAGGACTCAGGACAACTTTTATTCTCAATACAGGTATTGAGTTGTATATATGTATACAGTACATATATACCTGTATACATATATATATATATATATATATATATATATATATATATATATATATATATATATATATATATATATATATGTATATACACACACACTGAGCCACCTGACTAGAAAGGCCAGACAAATGGGAAATGCCTCTTTTGTGTGAGTTTCACACCAGTTACGAGTGAATTGGCAGCCCTGTGCTAACATGCTAGCGTACTCTGCTAACCACTGCTCAGTATAGCTCTGGAGGATTGTAGAGACTGGAATGGTCGTCCGGGGCTGTAACTCTGCGGGGTAAGTAGTTGGATATTGGTCATTTAAACCAGCTTCCATGGCGTCTCTCTCCTTTTGCATCTGCGCTACACAATAAACCCACAGTCACCACTTTGAAACCCTGATGTAGTAAATCACAATAGCGATATAAATCATACAAAGAATTGTAATATAAACCAGAATGGTGATATAAATATAAATGCTATAAATATAAAGTCTTTGGATGTCTGTTTAGGTGTGTGTGTACCGGCCACCTGTCTAGGGCGTCCAAAACCTGTGGTTTGATGTAGCACAAAAAATAGGTTCAAATCGATGCAAAACATAACTGTGTTTACTGTGAAACTTGGGAAACTATATTGATAAAAACTGTCGCTTTATGTAACTTACCAGTGGCTTAAAAACGTGGCATTATCAGTGAGACAAATGTTATCTTTCATGTTGGGAGAGATTTCTTGTTTTTCGCGTCATATCATGATGATAATGATAAGTAGAAGTTCAACTAGCTCCCACACTGTCAAGAGTTTTGAAAAACAAATCTGGATGAACGATTATCTTTAGTGACTCTGTGGAAGATGCGTCTGTTCGACAAAACTCTCCATATCTGGTTGACATTTAGAAAGATGTTTTCTTTCAGATGCTTTCATTTCTTCAATTTTCTGCATTTGATGGATAAGAAAGGAAAAATAAATCGGATGACTAGATCTGGATGGCATTTTCCATGCACCCGTCCCCCAGGGACGACAGGGGCCAGTCGTACTGCGCCGCCGTTGTGAGGGGGGAAAAAAAGACAGCATAAATATTGTGCATCTATTTACCTCCCTGTCTGTTCATGTATGACAATGTGAGCACTCATATTGGAACTCGTGTTCATCCAATTTTCATGTGTGGAAAGTGGAAAATGTCAAGCGCATTTTCGCAACAAAACCAAAATCCCACCTTTGGTGACTTAACCCTGTCCCTGAAATTAACAGCCTTCAGCGGAACAATTCCGTCTTTATTTCGTTGAGGACGTATTTTGCAAGGAAGTCTTTCAGTATGACCCATGACTGAGACTCAAACATCCAGAAGCATCGCAGGAGAATTATCAAAAACTCTTGGCTGCATGAGTTAGGTTATTGCAACACTCCCGTATCGATCCATGAGAATAGATGCTGAGCTTTAACAACGCACCACGAGCTCGGAGGGAAAGGAGAGGAATCTTTGTATAACTGCCTCTTATGTCATCACAAAGGATGTTTTGCAGAGAGTGAGAGGGAGCTTATCGTATTTCATTTGAGGAAATGGGAAAATAACACGGCTAATATTGATCTTTCTAAAAATAAGATTTGGCTTTTACTCACTGAATAATATGGGAGTTGTGCAACCAACTTGGAAAAATCGGCTTAAGTGAACATTATTAAATTGTCGTTTCATGTAAAGATGGAACTTACGGGGGGGAAAATACAGTTTAAGACCCGTGACACAGCATTTTTCAGTGGCCTGCGAACAATGAATCCGGAGCACGGTGGTGAGAAGCCTCAGCCTCTTAGTCAGTTTCCCCACAGTTGACTTCTGCGGCAGTGAATCATTGTGTCAGACAGGAAGAGTCGTCTGGTAATTAGAGTTAATGTGTCATCATGCAGTCATTGGTCAGTGGAAGACAGCTCCATCTCTCACTTTCACCAGGCTCATTCACCTTCTCCTCTATTCACCGTCAAATTATCCAGCTCACTTCCTGCTTCCGAGCTTCATGTCGGCCACCAGCGCCAGGTCGTCCGCCTTTATCCATCTGTCTGTGGGTCGCACTGTCTGCAGAATAACTCTGAAAGCTATGAACGGATTTCAGCAATAAAATACAGTGGCTGTATTCGGGAACAGAGTCTGGATCAGTGACGTGCACAGGCAGACCCCTCGTGGTACTGGAGCATCAGCCCAGTCCCTGAATGAATGCAGGAAGTTCCTGGTTTGTTAAATTCTTCAGGTAAAATGACTAGTTTCTCATCAATTCAGCTCAAATGCTTTTTGTGACTGTTGAGTTCTTGTGCACAGCAGTGCTCTCAAACCCATGCCACAGCCCCTCCAACTCCTCCTCATGCCACGCAGAGCGACTACTGTGGTATTGATCGGTTTATAAGGATCCTTTTGGCTTGTCCGATGAATTATTTGGTTGTCAAAAGCACAAAGAGTGGCCATGTTATTGAGCTTGATATTTAGAATTAGCTCACGGTAAGATGCAGCAACAATAATAATATTTTTTTCGGTGGCTACTCTTTATCCGACATCGAGTTCGGATACCACTGTTTTAGAGCCTGAACTTGAGCATGTTGTCTGCTGACATGTCTTCCCATTTTTTCAGTTTTTCCTGACTTCCTTTCAGGTCTTATAGCGATCGACCTAAACCTTGCCTTCAACAACATTAATGACGGAAATAAAAAGGCAAACGCAGCCCTGGTTTCGGATCGGAATAATATTGGTATCAGCAGATTCAGGAGATGGAATCGGATCAGGAGTGAAAAAACGTGGAGCGGCGAATGATACTGAGTGAAAAAAAAGATATGGGTGTAAATGACGGACCTGACGTAGGTCAGCTCTTCTCTCCGAGTGCTTTTCCACTGACTGTAAGTCAAATCAATACATTCCCACAATATGTACACTATGGTTCGCACTGCTGCCTTTCAGCAAGAAGGTTCAGGGTTCTCTCGCCCAATGACCACTGGGATAGGCTCCAGCACTTCCCGCAACCCTCAAAAGGACTAATGTTCACTGACAATGAGTGTATGCAACGCAGGTAAGACTACTGCTTTTATACGTGTGTTTTTCATCGAACGTTTTACAACAAAGTCTGTGGAATGGTGGCAGTAGAAAGGAAGCGCTAATTATTATGCATACTAAAAGTAGCGAAATGATTCATGTAAAACCACCGTTAGATGCCAGAGCTCTGCTGTTGAAGAAGAACTCAGCGAGGATGAAAGAGGTTGAGCAGTCCTGTGGCTGTTGGGATTGGACGAGCGGCCAAACAGCACATACTAGACTCAGTGCCAACGTGCCCACTGAAGTCTCCCTTTGACGGCGTGGTGCTGGCAGCATCCACATGGCAATTATGCACGGATAACTAAGACACTTATTTATTAATGGCCGCTGGTGGTTTGAACATCATGCTTCATTTTTGTGTGTGAAGCTACAGTCAGGATGCAAATAACCTCCGACAGTCAGAGGAGTTGTGTTGTGCTTGCAGATAAAAGAAGACTTACCGTTTTTTCGTGATGGAGCCTCAGATATAGGTCGACTTGAGAGCGTAAGGGAGGAGGGAGTGGCTGCCCAACGATCGTTCATTTTACAGAGCAATGCAGTCATGTTTATTTAAACAGACACCTGTGATCCATGACTCTTTCAACATGAATATAAATATACTAAGACTAAAAGGGTTTCCTGCTTTGTTGTGGTGCTCATTGTCCTGGTCACTACCCATTCTGTCTCATTGAAGAGTCCAACAAGCTCCTGGAAACAATGTCCTTCTTCTTCTTCTTCTTCTTCTTCTTCTTCTTCTTCTTCTTCTTCTCCCATCTCACTCTGTCCTCTGCTTCCTCTTCTCTCAAACCTCATGTCCTCCTTCACCACCTCCATCAATCTCCTCTTTGACCTTCCTCTCCACCTTCTGCCTGGCAGTTCCAACCTCAACATCTTCATCTACCAATGTACTGGCTCTCTCTCCTCTGTACATGTCCAAACCATCTCCATCTAGCCTCTCTGACTTTGTCTCCTAAACACCTGAGCACAAGTGCTGTCCCTCTGATCTACTGCTTCCTGATCCTATCCATCCTGCTCACTCCCAGAGAGAAGCTCAGCATCTTCATCTCTGTCAGCATCTGCATCTCTGGGAAACAATGTCGTCCTCTGGTTTACAAAATGATGAAGCGCAAGCTGAGAAAGAGCCTTTCAAGGTCAGAAATTAAATTCAGTGCAAGCCAGCGATCAAGATGTAAATACTATATTCCACATTTCATTTAGTTTACAGGCCTCAATATACAGCATAAACTAACACAACAAAGGAAGGAAAAATGAAGGAAGAGCAGGCACACGCATGAAGGAAACGTCCTCACTGACTCACTCTTTAACTGCATGCAGAAGAAACATCAGATGAAATGCCACAGTAGTAGCAGTCTGTATTTCTCAGCATGAACTATCAGCCGCGCACTGTTTCAATGGTAGTTATTTCTCGGCTTTCTCTCACGCAGTGTGAGAATTTCTCACACATGATGGAGAAGGGGGCAGGAACATGAATGATAAACAAGCTTCATATGAAGACCAAATCCTGTGGGATTCTTCTCTAAGCACCTGCTCCTGCTTAGATAAACAGCAGTGATTTCAGAACAGGAGGTGATGTGGACTGAGGGGGAGGGATGAGTGTAGCGCTGTGGAAGCTCATTCTGGAAGCACAGTTCTTTCACTCCGATGCAAAAAAGTGATAACTGCATTGAAAAAAAAAAAACCAAAACCCTTCATAAAGGAAGAATGTCCTCTTATTTGCCAGATGACGGGATCTGGCTGCTTCAGAATATACAGTGCTTTCAGACTGGGAGGAGGGAAGGAGTGTATATCGGTTCTCTCTGATCAGAATGAATGACAGGCAGTGACATTTTGGGGAATTCCTAATTGCCAGGGAGCAAAAGCAAAGTGCTAATACCTGACACGTCATCAATGAATGGGCGATGCTGAATAATCTGGCTGTGAGAAAGTGAAGCTCTGTTTTATCAGATACCTTTTAACAAGTTTAAAATCAGCCTGTGACAGCAGGGGGGAAGAAGCGTTTGGGAACAAGCTTGCACAACCCAGTAGAGTGTCGGTGGCTGAACAGTCTGAAAGGGCCCGTCCCAATTCTCTCCCTAACACAGGGTGTTGCTTGTTCACGTGTGAGTGTGGTGTGTCCCAATACTCCTAAAACTGAGGGCACTGCCTGTTCAGCTCTTGAAATGATCCCTTTAGACCAAGGGGGCTCCGGAGCTGACCAAGTAGGAAGATGGAGTGTGGATGGATTGCCAGGATACCAAAGTCCGAAATGAATAACATACACACAAACAACTGGAACATTCTAGGAACAAGGACTACTCTTTGGTTTGTTTATTGTGTCTGACAAAATTAACAATACAACATTAATAAGTATATTGTTGTTTCAGTCGACTAGCACTCAGGCTAACGTTAACGTTGACATACCTCTAACAGATGTATCACCGCAAAATAGCAGTGAAGCTGCATCCGTTTCTTCTCCGTTGGTTTGAAGTAAGATGATCAGAAAAAACATTTCCAAAACATCTTCAGCATTTGACACACATTAAATAGAACACACCATGGCAGCCAATGATGCTTATGTTACGTAAGTAAAGCGTAACATCATGGAGTACTGTCCCAATGCTTAGCGACGTCAATCACCTCGGAGGGCACTTTATAGTGGAGGGCACTCAGAACCAAGTGCTAGTGCTCAGGGTGAGATATGGAATCGGGCCGTAATCTTGGGTTTCCTGTGGACCCAATTCTAGCAACATAGTAGAGGACATAGGTGACAGCAAATGAGAGGTTTGCCATCTGCTCCTGGTTGAGGGGCAAAAAGAGGAAGAGGAGGTCAATTCCTGCGCTTTACATGCGTTGGTTCAGATTCATTCACCTCATAGGGTGTGTGTCTCAGCTTTGTTTAAAAGCTTTTCTAACAGGTGACTGTTGAACAATTAATATTTGACTGTGAGCACGATGACAAAGCCGGAAGGACTTAGCTGTCCAGGACATTGCTTTTTGAGTGTCTATGGTTGCAATTCATGTCAACACCTTGAAGCCAGACATAAAAGGAGCTTAATGTGGCATTGGATATGCCCAAACTTTCACCCTGTCTTAAACGTTGGCCAGTTGAGTCATTGAGTTTGACACTGCTGGCAGATAGAGGCAGCAAGAATGATCGATCTCAGCCTGTATACTTAGGTTTGGAGGACCGTTTGGAAGTGCTCAGGGCAGCAAAGGTTTTCTCCTGATACAACTTCCCTTCTATTCTGCACACATTCAACAGTCACGCTTCCATTTCGACATTGTATCACGTCGCATTTCCATTTCAGTTTAGAGAGTCTCATTCTCAGGAGCTATTCATGACTACCTTGCCTCGTGCCTTTCATGCCGACTAAGCACCAGGCCAGAGCCTTAAGCAGCAGGCAGCTGATCTCCTCAAATAATCTGAATGAAACCCAGCAACCTATGAAAGCTCTAATTTCTGTCTGCAGTAATGAGAAGATGACACGAGGAAACTGAAGACCTCTCATTAGCTGAGAGTCAAAAGGAATCAATGCATGGCAGGTGACCTCTGGTGTCTTTTCCTGACCTCTTACCTCACAGCACAGATCAGTGGAAGAAAACAGCAGAGCTTCAGTCAACACCATCTAAAACAGACAGTTTTGTTTCCTTTTTTTTTTTTTCCAAATCTGATTTAAACGGTGAATTGATAGGAAAAGCAGATTGCGCTCCGATCTGAGCGCGGTTGTTCCATACTACAGTAGAGCCGGTGACTTTTAAGAGTCATGG
This sequence comes from Synchiropus splendidus, assembly GCF_027744825.2. Lineage (NCBI taxonomy): Eukaryota > Metazoa > Chordata > Actinopteri > Syngnathiformes > Callionymidae > Synchiropus > Synchiropus splendidus. The sequence continues at coordinate 26,665,731 of NC_071338.1, forward strand.
CATCATCAGGATGTGCTCCAGATAAAACTTGACTTGCGACAAAGTTATAATGAGCCTGCATGAGATCTCACTATCAGCCTTCTGCCACCACGTTAGATGATGAAGTGTGATGACATCTCTTATCACATTCACGTATGAATTCTCAGGTGGCATTTTCTTCTCTCCTTTAAAAGAAGGGAAAAAAACAGATATTAATGTGTAAGAATGAGCTTTTTGAGGATCGAAATGCCAGAAAAAGGGATTGATTTTGGCACCAGCCTGTGATCCAGGGCGTGGCAGGGGTTTGGGCTGTCGCTATAGGCACTACACACACGCGCGCACACACACACACACACACACACACACACACACACACACACACACACACACACACACACATACACACACACACACACACCACGAGTCTGCTGCTGTCACACTGAGTGTAATAGAGACAGACACTGGTACTTTGGGTTATCATACAGTCACTTATTAACTTGACCAATATCATCTTTAAAAGGGAAGTGCAATGGGAAGTAGTGCACTGAATACAGCAGATTTAAGCTTGTCCAACTCTTGTTAATCATTATGTGAGGTGGAAGAGTCAGAATCAGAACCAGAATCAGCTTTATTGCCATGGTCAGTGGGGATTCCACCAACTCGGAAAGTGCTTTGGAGTAACGTGCAAACATGAACAAAAGCATAATAATAATAAATGATATAAAAAATAAATAAAATAAAAATGAATACAAATGAAGTGAATTTCGCTCAGTTTTTTACCACCAATGGAAAACACTGAAGCGTGTTGGATACTTCAGGAAGCCAGCATGGTTGAATGAATCAGATTTGTTTTACACTACAACAGACCTGGGCAAAGTGCAGGCCAGGGGCCACATGCAGCCCGATGCCTGTGTATTCGTGGTCCTTTCGACATCAGACTGAAACTATAACTGTTGTTGTGTTGTAATTCTTCTGCCTTTTTTTTGTTCTTTCTTTTTTCGTCACCACCACCATGCTACATTCGACAGTTTTAAGACTAAAATGTTCATTTTCATTGGCCTTTTTTTGTGTTTTTCTTGTTCCTCAATACACATAGAATATTAAAAATATATTTTGAAATAAATTGTCTTTTCATCTGCTCCATAGTTATGTTGATTTATATTCAAATTAAATGCATATGAAATGAAATATTTCAATAGGTTGATATTTACACTTCTTAATATCCTTACTTACACTTAATCCTTTCAATTCTCCACCTCTGCACTACAAGCTGATCGTGGGCAACATTCCTCCACTGAAGGGCGCAGAATTGAAGGATTAGAATAAATGGCCTTTTTTTAATTGGTTAAGTAAAAGCTGAATTCCTGGGAGGCCACTGCGGGAGAGGAAATTGGGGAGTCGATCGCAGCCCCCTCGTGCCTGCAGCACTCACCTCCTCTCCACCATCTCAGACATTTGAAAGGAAATCATGCTGAGTCACGCACAGTACTTTTCAAGGTCAAGTGGAAGAAAAGATGTGTGGGCCAATGTGCCGATACATTCAAGAACGTCTTCTGCCCTTAAAAAGAGGGAATCTTTGAAAATCTTCTCGCCTGCTAACTGTCAGCATGTCAGCAATTTAATGATGAATATCGCCGATGAGGATGAAGCGCCTACCTTGACTTCTTCCCCCGTATCTAGAGAGTCTCACCCAGCCAGAAGCCTGCCTGTAGGCTCACGGCACCATTATTTTCACCACCTACAGATGCTTCATTTTGCAGGCCTCCCCTCTCTTTTGTGTGTGCAAAGACAAAGGGATGTGACCTTTGATTCATTTCAGTTCCTTTCATTATTTGGCCTCAATCTTTTTTGTCCCGCTGTATTGATATTTCAGCTTTTGAAGCACAGCGTTTTGGAATGTGTTACCGAGCCGAGCTGAGCGGAACCCGAATGCTTTCATGCAAGACTCACACGGAGACAACCACATGAGAAACAAATATTCATAAAACAATGTTTAAAACGTATTTAACTGACAATCATACAATGAAAATAAAACAATCTAAAATAATCCAAACACAAGGCATCACACGCGTAAATCTGAAAATGGAAACACGATGGTCTGAAACAACAAAATCACAAACAGGGTGATCAAAACATACAATGATGAAAATACAGAGTCAGGAAAACAGAAAACAAGCGGTGATCAGAACAAAACAAGGGATTAGAAAACAAGCAAGCGGAGCGATGAATGAACACCAGTTCAGGAAAGCCAGTTTACCAAAAGTATCTAGTTGCTGACAAGATGGCCGACCTCATTCCTCTACACCGGATCCTCCACGCCAAACAACAATAACAGAAACCAATGTTGGACATTTTTTTAAATACAACTTTCTTGTTACAAAAGTGAAATCCTCGGAGAACACGTGCATTTTGATCATTGAGAAGTTCAATAATACGGCTGTGAACACACATTGTCCACTGTTTGGAGAGACACAAGCACAGGGAGCCATTCGGCAAAACCGAGCATTGGGAAGCACTAAAATTTTATCTTTTCTCGAATCATAAAAATAACAGAAATAGAGCACATGAACACACTCACACACGGGAAAAAACAACGACATTAATAAGTAGCCCCAGAGCAAGACCAATGAGGGGCGCACAGCTGAGACCGAGACCAAACAGAATTCAGGAGCACAGGTCTATTAGTCATATAGACAGTCACATTTATTTCTTACTGCAAATGAAACGGCAGATTTTTTTCTCCCAAAATAAATCAAAAAGTGAAAAACTAGTGGCTTATTCAGTATACAGTTGGGTCTCAAGCTTGGTTTTGGTCCCAGGTCCACAAAGTCTTGGTGTTGGATTTGCTTTCTGCATGATACGTTCGGTCTCGACTTGGGGTTCCGGACTACAACCCTCGTGTTTAGATGAACAAAAATAGTGACACAATAAATGACAAAACACACTGCAATATTTCTCTTTCCTGCTTTAACAGCATATTTTTATTCATTCACTACCTATATGTCATTTACCTTATCTTCTTATGTGGGTCTCCTTCGGTAGGGCTACTAAATTCTCCAATGTGTGCTTTGCCACTCTACCGCTATAGATGGAGTGTTGTAACTTTCTTGTACTTTTAAACAGCAAACAATATGTACTGAGTAAAAATGGGGCTAAAATACTCTTTGTGGTCTCATTTAAAAAATGAAAAAAAACCCAATATTTTGGTTTCAAACTAGCAGAACGTTTGGGAAGACTGTATCTAAAAGCATGATATTGTATATGCAAGGTGGTAACATAATGTGAACCGATTTTAGTGTTTGGTTGACTTGAAAAAAACCATGCCGAGTTCTTAAACAGAGAAGAGAGACGTGAAACGTTTCCTCTTTAATTCTGATGATGCAACATCTCGTGTTTGTTTTTCTTTGGAAGCTGCGGGGGAGTCCTGACTTCAGATGAGAGATCAGCCTGTTATGAATGTATAGGCGGAAGAAGACAGCTCAAAGTGCTTCAGGGGAAACGTGTGAGAGGGTCAACGCCAAGAGGTCGCGACTGTATTTACTTTTTGTGCTATAAAGGTACAGCCAAACCTTCAGCAAACTGGATAGTTAAGCAGAGCAACACAGAGCATCTAAATGTCTATTCAGTATAAGAGTGTGAAGTTCTGTTGTGATTAATTTGCTCAGTTGACTATCTGTTGTTGAAAGTATTTTTCTTCTCTAATCGAATCACCTGTACTGGAAAAACACACAAACAACATTCTTTCACATTCAGCATAAGGGTGCTTACATCTTGCTAACATTAAAACATGGAGGGTCGACTGATCCATCAGTAGGGAGACAGTCGCTCAGTGAACACGCGGGAGACTGTGTTTTGGTGGCACACATCAGGATACGTATTACGTAAAGTGATCACCAGCGGAAGAGCAGACCATACCATGTTGTTCAAGGTCACTCTGCTCACAGACTTGGTCTCTAATGGATAGGGATTTAAGCATCTCACTCAAGCTGTGGACCTTTCTGCCTACGCTCAAGTAAAAAGAAGAAGAAAAAAAATCTTGGCATCTGGATGTGAATCCATCCTACAATCTTCTTCCAAGTGAAAAAACTAAGATGACATCTTTCTGAATTAAAAAAAAGGCTGTATGAAAGGCAAAATTACTGACTAGAAGTCACAGGTTTTAGTTAAAATGTGTGATGAATGATGAATAATTTTATGGCAATTAATTTAGGAAAAATTATAATTAATTAAATAAATGATATAAAAAAGACAATTTTTCCAAATGTCAAAAAATGACATGAAAACAACCTGTCTGGCATTGTGAGACCATGCAAGCAATTTGAAATGCAAATTAATAGATGGGTATTTGAGGAAAATAAATAAATTAAGTTGGTGGGTAAATGAAAAAAATGAAGCAGAAAAAAAAGTTTACTCATCACCCTCGCAAAAAATATGATTATTAAAAAATGACACAATTACTACTTATCTGACATTGTGGCACCATGTGAACAATATGACACACAAGGAAAAAAAAGTACAAAAACGCACACAAACAAAAACGAAAATGAGAAAAAAAAAGCCCTGAAAAAAAGGGATCATAGTTTGCCTTAATCCAAAAAAATTTGAAACAATAGAAATGAAAATGAAAAAAAAAGATGTTTCCATTTTTTTCCGACTGGATTTGTTGCACTGATGTGAAAGCTCAGATGCTTGAGTTTGTGTCTCAAAACAGTTGGGATTGATGGACATATCAATCATGCAATAACAATAAACAGTGCAGTAAAACAAGTACTGCACTCCTCAAATCAGAGTCTCGATAAACTAAGGTTGAATACAACTTGACAAAGGTAACCGTAGAAAATTTTGTTTTAATGCAAAGTTTCTTTTTTTTATGTGGGATGTAATTACGGAAGTGATATACTAAACTGAGTTGAATTACACTTGGGAAGAAGGGAAACACAAGATGATCAAGACACGATTACTCTGCTCCCATGTGTAATGTACATTACATTATTCCATTTCTAGTTGGTGCACGTCTCCCGTCTCCCAGCTGGGTCTTTCTCATGTGAATCTCAGGGGAACAGGTGCCAATGTGTCGTCACAAAGAGGAAGCTTCCCGGACAAAGCTTTAATAACATCCAACCTGCCAGGTGCCGGCGGAGCCCTGTTATCATTTAGACAAACTGTCAGAGAAGACGTCAAACATCCACACAATGGCCCGTCAAGCCTCCCCACAACACACCAGCTTCCCTAAACACCGGCCTGCGCTACGAGAACTGCGCAGCTACGCTACCCACACAAACACTGACACACACATACAGACAAATCAAATCAATGGCTGCCGGCCCCCACATCTTTATAGTAGGTGGCCATTGGAGGAGTCTGCCCACGCACAGGATATTCAATTGTGGACATGGACAAATTCAACCTCCCCCTGTTTCACTCTTCTCCTATAGTGGGATCAACGCATTTACTCATGTGCAACAGCGGCTTTCCATGACGCTCCCACACATGTGCTCCAGCTCACGCGCACACACTTGTGGGACTTATGCCAGTAATTGGCTGGTTACTATCAATGAAAGCAAGTAGGATAAAAAAGCATGTTGTATATGACAAGTTTGGAAAATTGTAAAATAGCGTGTGACAAATGTGATGCAAATAACATTTTTATTGATGTTTCTAGGTACCATAATTTCCAGACAATAAGCAGCTACGACTTATACAACCACAGGGCTAATGTCTGGATTTTCACAGGCTAGATCGGTGTTTCTCAACCTTTTTCAAGCCACGGCACCGTTGGTTCATTGAAAAAATCCCGGGGAACACCACCAAAGGAACCTCAGCCAAAGCGCACTTGTGCTTGAAGTCCTATAGAAAACCTCTATTCATTTGTGAAAAACTGTAGCTACCGACACTGGGTTGTTATTTTGCCAGGATATTTGCAGAAACAATTGCAGAAAATGTGTTTGTTTCAAACGTGATTTATTTATTTATTTACTTTCGATTTTGTCACTTCTCTTTTGCATGATTTTATTGTAGTTTTGAGTTTTTTTTGTGGTCAAGTTAGAGGCGCATCAGGTTTAAAAACAGCAGGAAGTTGCGCATGTGAGCGGCTTCTTGGCTGTGAGTGTGTGGGAAGAGGAGCGCCGCGCACCACAGCAGCGCTGCTTTGACTGACGGACAGATCAGCGCATCAACACACTGGAGCTCTACAGTAGAGTGAATAGAAAGAATGTCAGTGAATCCATGTGAACTCCTCACCCTGCTCTTCAACACCTTCTAATTGTCATGATTTAATGTCATCCTATCGCCAACCTCTATCTCTGGACACATGAGGTGAAATTATCATTTTCCCACGGCACACCTGACACTCTCTCATGGCGCACTAGTGTGCCGCGGCACCCCGACTGAAAAACGTTGGGCTAGAGAGCGTATTGCTGCAAAAATATTGAGCTTCATCACATCAAACCGATGAAGTCACAGGCCTTTTATTTACTTTAATGTGCTCAAAATGAGCTGTTCTTACCTGCGTGTCCGCAGCTCTGCCAACAGAGCTGATCTGCTGGAGGACCGGAGAGGAGAAGCAGCAGCTGAGACCAGTTGTGGTGTCAGAAAAAATAGTTTAGAAGTGCACCACTGACCTTTCTACGGCACAGACAGCACCACTGTACTCACAGCTTATAGACCAGTGCGGGTCATGTATGAACAAGATCTATTTGCCTTCTTAAATTTAGTGGGTGTGGCTAATATTCCGCTGCCCTCAATAGTCCGGAATTTACGGTAAGTAGGCACAATGGAGTGGTTTCTGGCAAACCTTGAGCCTGCATGGTTTTTGTTACATTGAACTGGAAATCTTTCTCAATTCCAACCAGCTGCGTGAATTTTAAACAGTCATACAAAACGTAATTATCTTGAAACAAAAACAAAGATGGATGATAAATGGACTTTTTAATTCGGAGAAACGCATCAATTTCCCTGTTGTACAGCAAAGAAATAATAATTGCAATGTCTTCTTCTGTGTGTACAACTTGCCCCAGTGCCATATTTCTCCCATGTTGCAAATCATTTTCCGGAGTTATGAGTTTTTCCTGCACGTTCACAACATGAGAATATTGTGCGGCCCGATAAGCTGATTTATTGCCAGGCTTTAAATGAATAAAATCTCGATCTGAGCTCCTGTAATAAATGCCTGTTACCTCGACGTCTTTTTCAAGCAAGACAGAATCAGGTGAGCGTGGTACACACGGGAAGAGAGGCTCGGCGCATTAACCGAGGAGCTGGAGTCCGACTCCACCTCTAGGTCTTATATTAGACGTCATCAAGAGAGAAGGGCTCATTATATCAGCCAGGTCCACATACATCAAACACAGATAGTTGTCAGATCTTCTCCAGGGAATCTGGATGGAGAGAAGAGGAGCTGAGTTGAATGTAGTGTTTATGGATTGCAGCCCATTCACCATACACTAGCTATCTTATAATAGAAACTCTGTCTCTAGATACACACTTAGAAAGGACCTTGTCAAGTGGTGCTCTCCGTGCTGAGGAGAAGACTCATGTTGGGCAGGTGAAGACATGTCCTTCTGCGTTTCTGCTTATTTAGCAAACATTAAAAAACGTGTTTTTATTACAACCGCAACTATTCAGGACCCGGTACAGCGGCTCTCCTTAAGGTCCTAGTATTATGTTTCTATTTTAACCAACCCCCTTCTTTAAGAAGGGTTAAATTCATTGATTCAAAAGACTCCGAATGCATTTCTTGTCATAGAAATGGGGAAAAACAATTTTTTCCCTCCAGCGTGCGCCAGGACGTAATAAATCAGTGCCGATAATGTGCTTCCTGGGTACTTTAGAAAGCGGGTGACCATGCTCCGCAGAGGTCTGTACGAGTTGTGTAGTGATCTGACTGTCATGTACGAGGAAAACTGTGAAACAGATGGCTGTTTGAACACTAATGACAGATGATTTTTGTGTGATCTTTCTTTTGCCCTTGGAGGCCAGTTGGCAGCTAGCTAGCACTCATCCAAGATGACGGACCACTTAACTGGAGACGAGTCCGACACGGATGGTGGCTACTGGGTGGGATTGGTTCTGAGACTCCCCACGCCTGAGATGAAGTTTGATCATGAAGAGGAGTTGAAAGTCAAGCTGAGCGGTCTGAGCATTTGGGCTCAGCAGACGGATGAAACAAGGTCAACAAACTAGATCATAGAGAAGACTTTGCTTTAGCTGATTCCATAGAGCTACTGTGGTGGGCCGTCACTGTAACTCCCTCATCATAAAGGCAGACACAAGCGGTTTTCCTGTAACTGATTTATTTGAAGCTCATTCTCCAAATTCACAGTGAAAAAACGAAACAGAAAAGTCAACATAAACAACGCAAATACACTGCCTGGACCACCTTTAGCTTTGATTACAGCACGCATTCGCTGTGGCATTGTTTCGATAAGCTTCTGCAATGTCACAAGATTTATTTCCGTCCAGTGTGTTTTCACCAAGATCTTGCATTGATGATGGAAGAGTCTGACCACTGCGCAAAGCCTTCTCCAGCACACCCCAAAGATTCTCAATGGGGTTCAGGTCTGGACTCTGTGGCGGCCAATCCATGTGTGAAAATGATGTCTCATGCTCACTGAACCAGTCTGTCACAATTTGAGCCCGATGAATCCTGGCATTGTCATCTTGGAATACGCCCATGCCATCAGGGAAGAAAAAATCCATTGGTGGAATAACCTGGTCATTCAGTTTATTCAGGTAGTCAGCTGACCTCATTCTTTGAGCACATAATGTTGCTCAACCTAGACCTGACCTACTGCAGCAACCCCACATCCAGCATCCAGGTGGAGACTTTTTTTTGGCCAGGTAGTGTACAACACAAGTGGTTACATACAGATTGTGTGAAAAGTTCGAGGCAAAAGAATACACTTTTGACAAATACCTTGAGGGAATCTACAAAAGTCTCTCCTTGGTCTGGTCTTGTTACCTGGACCCTTGCTTCGGAAAAACACTTGACTTGACACCACTGTGGCCTGGAAATGCAAATTTTGCCTCTTCATCTACGCCGTCACGCGAGAACTCATGTGACCGCAAAACAACAGACTGAATCAAATAACGTTTTTAAACTTAAACACTAAATGCGAATGATAAACAAACAATACAACAAAACAAGAAAACAACATAAAAAAATAAGCAATGTAAAACGATAATGACCACAGTTACAGTCACAGAATCACTCTGCTGGCCGAACATGAAACCAGAAATGTTATTATACCCCACAATATCTAGCATCATCCGTCCTGCTCTCAGGTCCACCGTCGCTCATCCTGGTTAGTATTTTTTGTCTTCTTCTCCTGACCCTTCACCACGCTGAAAGCAAACATGACCTCACATGTCATGTGGGAACTGATAACTTGGTGGCTAATGCTACAATGACCCAATCTCTCAGAGAAAGTTGCCAAAAACACCAACAAACTAACTCGTCGAACCAGGATATGGACCAGGGTTTTCTGAAACCGTGATCCAACTGAGAAACACGGAAGCAAAGCCGGGAGTTTTGACGTTTATTAAAAAGACATGAGAATAAAAACGTTACTTTTCAATCATGACTCATAAATCTCACTCCAGCCTGCTGCCATCCTGACTCGGTTCGCTCCTTTAGACGTCTGGCCGGGACTTGGGTTTTAGAGTATTGAGAGTTGTTTAGGCGAATAAATGCACTCAACTAAATGGTATCTCACTCCTTCGACCACAGTATACAGAACGCAATATTTTGAAATGCCATAAGTCTTCATCGGCATCTGTGTTGGGTGGGAGGGATTAATAATGGTGAACGATTAATTGCCCAGGTCTAGTAAGACAAATCTGACTATATACACTTAGTACGGGATCCGTGCTGAACACCTTATCTCAGCAGATATTCAGTTAACACATATGTGATGTCAGACTTCATGATATAAAAGATCAACATGTTTGTTCTGTACAAGGCCCATACATGTGCGACTATGATGAAAAACATGAATATTGCACAAACAGTTTGACTTCCTGGTTGAACTGTGAAGCAGTTTTTCACCAGCTACTGTGGGACACTTGAGGCTGTTGAGGCTTAAATGGTCCCGCCCACGGCTGATTGGCGCAGGTGTGATGCGGACGGTTCAGGTAACTTGGCGGAGCCGCCCTCGAATAACGGACAAGATGAGGACAGAGTGATGCAGAAACATGAACGCGTCACTGAATCTGTCGGCAGACTGGAGCAGCTCTGAGCTTCAGCTGACGCACCGCTGCGTTAAGATAAGCATCATCATCCTCCTGGGGATCATGATCACGCTGGGGAACATCGCGGTTCTGCTGGTGATCACCTCGTCCGTGTCCGGCTGGTCGCGCAACTCCCGCTACTTCCTGCTGTCGCTGACCGGCGCGGACTCGCTCTTCGGGCTCCTGGTCATGCCGCTCAACCTGTGGGTGAGTTTGGTCAAGGACTACACGGAAGGACCGGACGCCCTGTGTCACGTGGTGGCCTTCTGCAACGCCACCGTCTACTCCACCTGCATGTACACGCTGGCCGCCATCAGCCTGGAGCGCTACGTCGCGGTCTTCTACCCGCTCAACTACTCCACGCTGCTGACCAGAAAACGCGCGCTGCTCCTGATCGCGTACTCCTGGATCTTCCCGCCTTTTCTGCTCATGCCGATATCGCTTCCATTCGACGTCATCGAGGTGCACTTCTCCACCGCCTCGCTGGTGTGCAACCCGTCCTACTCCACCAACGTGGGCTACACGCTCTCTCTCACCTGCCTCATATTCTTCCCCTGCTGCGTCGTCATGACCTTCGCGAACCTGCGGCTGTGGTGCGCCGCCCGCAGGCAGAGTCGCAAACTGCGCAAATACCAGCGCGCGCGACGCAGCCGTCACAACGTGGCTTCCAGAGTCCTGGTTCCAGCGATGGCCGCCTACTACACCTGCTGGACCCCCTGCATGGCCGCCATGCTCTACAATGGTAAGAGAAGTGGCTTCATGAAAGTGTCATTCGTTCATGGATGATTCATATCATCAGGCTTAGGCAGTCTGTGATACGCAAAACCAGTATATAATGGGGCAAAATATCTTAAGCATTAAAACCATTTATTTTTTTTCATGTGGATGAAAAAAAGTACACTCCATAGAACAATAAATTCAAAATATCTTCATTAATTTTAGCCAAAAGACAAACTTGGAGGGCATACAATACTAGGCCTTGTTTTGCAGATGACAGAATAGAATGATCCAAAAATAAAATGTTACAAAATTGTATAATAACAATAAAACTTAATTAAATAAAGTAATATAAAGACTGGGTTGACTATAAGTGGCTTCATTGCTCTCTCTTCAGTACTGTCGCGACCCAAAAACGTCAAATATGGGGCCATTTAATAAAGGACACCTATAGTTCACACCATTTTGGGCAAATAAAATAACTTGTTACAGTTTTCCCCCTTTGTAATCCAACACTACTATAGACATGCGGGCGTGTTCATCCATCCATTGACATCAAATGCTGACTTGTTGACTTAATGTTAAGGCAGTTGGTTTGTAGTGCACCGTCAATATAGTTCTTAGTTGCTGCCCTCCTGCAGATGCAAGGATTTCCCATCCATTTCCTTCAACATATCCCAGGTTGGATTGTGACGGCAACAGTCGACAGTAGAGGAGCCCAGAATTCCAACTCCCCTGTAAATCCTCGCATCTCTTTTAATAGGATAAAGATCTATTCCCTGGTCAACGGAGAGACATAGTCAGTGGAGTGTGTCCTCGCTAAAAATGCTCAAAATTTCTCTATCAGGACCATTTGTCCTGCAGAAATCCAATAAGGTGCTTACCAATATGCCTTTTAGCTCAGCTCTTTCTTTATCAAACTAGACTGGCATGACTGAAGGTGCTACACCGATCTGTGCCTGTTGCCGAATTACTCGTACCTAAACAAAAACTCTTAACCACTAAGCGTCCAGAGTAATGTAAACAAATTTACTCTAACAAACTGACAAGTATTATGAAGCACGATGTCCAGTTGTATAGCAAATAAAGCAATATACCATCTAAAAACACCACTTCACATCTTATGGTTGAGATCCCAAATGCTGCGGGGAATGGTGTTCTTTCTTGCACCGTTGTGCAAGTGTTAAGTGCTTATGTGCCTATCTTTACCCTTAAACTGCACTTGTCTAAATTAGTTTCTTAAAGAAAAAAAATAAGTGTTGCCAAATGTGAACTTGATCCTCAAAGCTCAGAACGTCAGAGCTGTATCTAAATGCTGTTGTGGATAATGAGCGCCAGTCATCTGTGGGTGCTGTAGACGTAAACGGTTGCCAGTGGTGGGTTTTGGGAGTGATTAAAAAGTCTTTATGTTTCTGAATTTTTTCAGCTTTGTTGTTTATGGCTGTGCAAATATGATCCCAATTATAACAAGAATAACAGGGAAAGGCACCACATGATCACCTCTCCTGCTCGGGAGCTGCGTGTTGGCCAAGCTTGGTCTTCATTTGAATGTATTGATTATTAATGTTGTCCCGCTGGAGATTCTAATGTGTTTTTAATGAGGCTGTGTTTTCAAGGTAGTATAACAGGAAAATAAGAGAAAGTAATGCAATATTTTCCAACTTTGTTTGGAGGACTTCTGCACCAACTCATGCTTTGAATTACTGTTATTGTTATTCACTCATATTTCCACCCTTTTCACTTCAAACAACAGAAGGCTTTCAAACAACCAATTACCAATTTGGACTGTTTTCCTTTAGTGTGACGCCTCAAACTTTGTGATTGATCTTCTGCCAGAAGTTTGGAACTCTCAGAGAAGCGTGTGCTTTTGTGATGAAGTACTTGCTTACTCCGTAAAGGGGCAACAAGTGAGAAGCCATTCTCAGAGTGCACAGAAAATGCTAAAATGGAAAAGTTATTTTCCTACTTAAGTTACTTCTTCATTACTTTTCTCAGGCATCTCCTTGTCCATTTGGTGACAATCCAACTGGCCACCTGTTGCACCTCACGTACGCAGAAACATTTCTTTCATTGCCATTTCTGCATCTTCTGGTTCTCCCCTGGTCAAACTATTGGCACATGGAGTTTAAAACATAAAATGAATTCCAGTGCTTTGCAGCTTTTCAACTTTGTAGAAACATGCAGTGAGAGAAATAGCACACCGTTTTTAATTTAATGGCTGACAGCAGTTCAATTTCCTTGTTGATCAGACCAGATTTCAAAGCCACCTATTCTTGCTGGGCCACAATCCTGTGCTTCTTTGTAGAAGCACGTACAACATGTTTTCAAGCACACACATTTTTTCTCCCTGTTAAATCGGATAGAATATCTGAAGGTCGCTTTTGACTTTTAAAAGAGGCATAAAACTTATTACTACACACTGTGACACTCACTGTCCATCCACCTGTGGGAATAAACTATACATTAAATACACCCTTGTAATTAGTTCAACCAAACTGCAGAATGAAACAGAACATTAAGCGATAAATATCTGGTATGTTTTTGTCTCACAGCAGGGTTGCTACAGCAAGTCCGCCGCCCAAACCATCCAACCCCCCCGGCCCTCAGTAATAGTTGTTTCTAATCTTGTCCCTCCAAATGAAAACCTCAGCATCTTCAATCCCAACTTCGTGTCAGAGCTCCCTTCTCTATATAACATCATAGCATGTCTCACTACTGTCCTACTGAGCTTGTCTTTTACTCTACCTGCCACGGAATATTAGCCACACCCACTAAATTTAAGAAGGAAAATTGATCTTGTTCAAACATGAGCCGCACTGGTCTGTAAGCCACGGGTGCAGTGGTGCTGTCTGTGCCGTAGAAAGGTCAGTGGTGCACTGGCTTAAAATGCACGAGGATCACTTCGAGACTAGTTTTAAAAACGGACTGACTCATGAAACAAACTCAGCAATGTTTTGAACTTGAAACATGAACTCCTCACATCTTTTGTAGATGGTAAACCGCTCAAAATGCGCTGTTTTCGCCCACGTGTCTGAAGTTAGTCTGAAGAAGCTGCTGCTTCTCGTCTCATATGATAATGGGACATTTCTATACAGTTTCAGAGATTTACTCTGGCCTCATCAGGGCTCGGGTCCACATACAGCCCCTGAGGTCATATTGGGTCCACAACAAAGTAGCCTCAAAACAATAACCAGCTATTGGACGGCGATGTCATAGTAAAATCCCCCAACTCTCCTAGGCTAAAGAACTGACTCAACTTTTTTTCCACTCCTCAGCAATCTCGGGTCAAACAGTGCCAGAGTGGATTGAATTTGTGGTGGTCTGGCTGCCGACGTCCAATGGTTTCCTGAACTGCATCTTTTACTTTTGGATCAACAAAAGCTTTCGTAGGAAGTTCCGAATGGTCATTCACAGGCTGGCCCTGTCCATTTGCCCGAAACTGGCCGACACTCTTGGGTGCAACGGTGCCCCTGAAACAGCGTTCGAATCCGTCCGGGACACTAACTTGTACATTCATGAACGATCTTCAAGTGTTTCTTCCACTTGCACGCTGTTATCCATGACCTGAGTGTCTCTGCGATGGGAAGTGTCACTGACCTGTGTGAACTTGTTTATATGCATCCTCTGCTGGTGGAGTCTCTCAGGGTCTTTGCTTGTCTTCCTGCTTGTCAACCTGGTTATTGACTTTTGTGGAAAAAAAAAAGAGCACTGAGCTCAAATGGCAAGTGTGTGAATTAATGGCAGACAATATTGTACAGTTTTCTATAATTTGGTTCATTTAGATTATTTTATTTTTTAGGCATTGTGTTCTGTTGAATGGAACAAATGTGACATTGGTAACTTATTCTTTTTCGTTTGTTTTATTCACTGTTTGCGTGATTCGATGCACTGTCAGAGTACATCTTTATCCAACCAAGTTGTTTTATTGCATTTACGACAGAAAATGCCAGTTAAATTGTGACCATTTGGGGATGTTCGCCACTTTTTTTCACTGTGGTCAACAAGTTTTACGAGGTACTTCTCAATCTTAGTGATTTATTTTCATCCGCAAAGTTATGTTTTGACCTTTTTGGAAGTGGTGCTAAAGATGGTCTCTCTCTTTGCTGGGAAGCACAGACCTCGCCGTATAACAGCTGGCACAATTTAACCTTTAAATCGCAGCAGCATTTCATTTGCAAGGAGGAAAAAGTAATTAAGCAATATGGCTGCAAAAGGTCGCTGCCTTTGTGCAGGCGAGATATAACCTGGGTGCCTTCTGAAGCTAGTGTGTTTATTTTCAGCTGCAACTTTCCCTCCATTTGGCACCGTCGAGCCATGCCATGTCCACGGGGTTCCCTGTTTGGAAATGTGATGGTTTTAATGCAAAACAGAGTATTTTATGATCTTTTCTTTTTCTTTCTTTTGTCTTCTTTTTTTTTTATATTCAGAATATTTGTGGTGTCAACATTAAGCTGTTAATGGCGACTGCCTCTACAAACATATAGGGCGTTACGGTACATCCCGATATGTGAAAGACTTGGACATGTTTTGTTGTATTTTGTACATATGTATAGTCTATAAATATTGTAAAGACAAAATGAATTAATAAAGCAGTAGTTATTTAAAATTGTTTGCAGTTGTTCTTCAGTCGGATCTATGATTTAGAGCCGGTCCTCTGAGGCAGGGGTTCTTAAGCTTTCCGATCTTGGGGCCCAACTTTTCCACAGCAAATGGATCCGGGACCCATTCAAGGAATAGAAATGATGCATTGTTCTTGTTTTCATTTGTGCTCAATGACCGTATTTAATCTACTTGCACATGAACAAACCAAAACCCGGTGAAATGACCAGAAGCCATGTGATCCTCGCAAAGATATTTGTCATCAAAAAGTCCAACCAGCAGCAGAAGCAAGTGTAAGTCATATTCATGAGATTCACTTAAGAAAAAAAGAAAAAAAAATACAGTTGATCCAAACTGCTGAGAAAATTTGAAGAACTGTACATGAATAAAATTCAGAGTAAAATAAATATAATAAAAACTGTCTAAATATTGTGAAATAAGTAATGTATATATTTTTCAAAATATAAACTGAAGAAGGTATATATGAAGTATAAATGAAAGTATCACCATCAAATTTTCTTATTTTAAAAACTGCGGTATTTACAGTTAGGGTGTGCCATCACTTTATCATTTATTTCTTTTCAAGAACTTCTCCATAGTTAGTGTAGTGTAAAACAAAATACTTGTAGCGGCCCTCTAGGAGGCGCTCGTGGCCCAACCATGAGCCTCGGCCCTATGGTTAAGAATATGAATATAATAATTATCACGCAATAAAAAGTGCACCCACGTACTACTTTAGCTGGGATGTGGGGCTGTTGGGACATCATAACTCACAAAGTGTACACACATGTAGATGAGCGTTTGGACTATGGGTCTGCAGAGCTGCATCTGAACTGGAACCTGCAGAACTAACCACTGCCCCACCGTGCAGCACTTGTGCATTCAAGCAGAAAGCATACGCAACACAAGCTAAACTTCCGGATGATGATTAGGTTTTAGGTTGTCTTTGTTCCTCTTATTTACTTTTGACAAATCTACATCTTGCTCACTGTTCTATGATGAATAATATGAATCCGATTATGCAAATGATCACCTCCCATCGCAGCTTTGGAGAAGGAAATGTATTCAGCACAGTTGGGAGATGAGAAGCAGTGTGTGTTTCTTTATTGGGTCCATGTTGAGTGCAAGGAGAAAAGTGAGGTGGGACTACAAATGACTGTCGTGACGCACTAAGTGTGAAGACATTAAAATTGGATTTTGAAATGCGCATAAACAATACATGCACAGTGAATGAGAAATACTACTGATTTTAAACATGCGTTTTTGATGTCTAGATTGTAGCTTCATCTCATGTTTGGCAAACTAACAACATCAGTCAGGCATTTTTTTTTCTTCCTGAACTTTGTTGCTGACTTCAGAACAACATTAAAGTTGTTGTCGCCAGTGTTCAATTGCTGAAAAATCTGGTCAGAGTAAAAAGGGCTACAGAAAAGAAGGATTTGGAGTGTTAACTTCACAATGTGGTGCTAAAAAAACTAACAGAGGCCGAGCTTGACGTCTCACTTCTAACCTTTATTTACACTGTAAAGCATCAAGGGCTACTTTGTTGTTTAGTGGTTGCCTAAAAACTGAACACGGTATCAAACAAACCTCCTCCAAAATGTAAATACACAACAAATAATGGCTGTTAGGTAGCAATTTGAGCTAAACAATGCTAAACATTATTTCTTGGTCTGGAAACTCCCCAAAATAAACAGATGCAGGGGAAGTTGGCGAACTTAACCCACCTCCAGCACATGGTCGTTCCACCTCTAGTTAGTTTTCCCACTAAGCCCAGATTTAACCCAGTGCGGTTTGAGTTGAGTTTCATGTGATGTGCATGGATTTTTGTTCACGTTCATCTTCAATTAATCCGTTCAGCATTATGTTTTTTTTTGGTGGGTCGCCACTTTTCTGATCTTCCAGCTCAAAATAAATGTGATTTCCATATTTCAAATTTACCGGTGCTACATTTTCAATGGATTTCTGTATATACGTTGATAAATTGCAGACACATCTGATTTAATCTGACACTTTTCCATCTCTTTTGAGGGAGAATAAACCGGAATATATTCCTAAACCGTTCAGGCTGTGGCCAACGTTACAGGAATCCACTGAGGTCTGATCATCTGAGACGCTCCTGACGTGGGCGTATTTAGACGTCCCGCTAGTGTTTGTCAGTGCGGTAAATTTGCTTTCATTCATGAGTGCAGTCGCAATGGTCCAGATAACTTCCATGCATCTTGTTTATTCAGGCTTTTGTAAAATGTTTTCCAGGCATCTGAGATGTTTGCCCACTTGGTCCCTCAGGACGGCAGAGTGTTGTGCATTAGCAGCCGTGTGTCTCCTGACAGTACTGACAGGCGATTCACTGAGGGGGAATGATGCTTTTCTGAAGACTTGCTGCACTCCCACTGCTACAACAGGCCGTTTTAAAAACACAGCATTGATTCATTTTGGCAGCTGCAGCTCTTGGAGGCGACTGATAACATCAATGCACATAGCAAATGAAAAAAAGCTGTTTATCATTAGGAGCATGATTTTAAAAATTCCTCTGCATAATAATCAATGATCGAGACCATCTGAATCATTTAAGAGGTTTTATTTTTAGCAGCTGTGGCAGCGTTTCGGAACTGTTGCAGTGTTATTTAAGCTGAGGATTTTATTTTTCCTGGTGAGCTGTTATTAACACATTCACCATCCTTCAGATTATTCTTCTGAGAAGTGGACGTGAAGTTTAAAAAAAACAAAATCAAGCTGCTGTATATAGTAATTGTGTGCTGTTTATTAATATATATTATATTAATATATATATATATACACAGCAGTAATCACTTTTCCTCACAAGCATTAAGATTCTAATTCACTTCATTGTCTCCAGATTAACTTTTTAGCAGTCACCAAGTGGAGTCAGGTTTCCCAGATGTTTGATCAATTTAATTTGCATGATGAAAATATAAACAAACACTGGATATTACACCTCACCAAGCACAGTCTGTAGAGTCCAACTAACATGAACGCAATGTTGTTTTTTTTCATCGCGGAGAAATGTACATTTCAGTGTGACAGCTTTGTGTTTATAGCGTGCACTGCTGTTCCATCCGCATGGAAACTGAGCAGTTGGAGATGGATGTTCTCAGCCCGAGGTCATACTGCCACCTACTGGCCGTTCAACACTGTATCACTCAATTGATGCTTTTCAGATGCTCTTCCTCCATGTGCAGGTGGGAGCTAATAATAGTTTGTGGATTACATTTGACTTTCTCATGTGGGGTGAGGCTCTAGAGCAAGGGTGTCAAACCGGTCCTCAAAGGGCCACAGTGGGTGCAGGCTTTTGTTCCAGCCCTGAAAGCACAAACAGGTGAAGCACTCAGGTGTCAGCTGAAACAAACAGCACCAGACTGACCATCAAGTGATCACAGTCTTCAGACACCTGCTTGGTGAGTAGAGGTGTCCTCTTGCTTGGTTGGAACAGAAGCCTGCACCCACTGCGGCCCTTTTGCGGGTCAGTTTGACACCTGTGCTCTAGAGGGTCCTTCCACGTGGAAAACTTCTTATGACTAATCATGAACTTTCACGGCGCATGACTCCATTACCTGTCCCATGCTTTGTGGACGTGAGCAAAAAAGTTTTTGGCGCAAACCTGTTTTCATCAGCACATGCCCCTAAAGTGCCACTTTCCATAAGTAGCTGAAAAAATGAATAATTTAAGGATTTAACAGGATTAAATATCACACTAGTTACACAACTTAATCCCAGCCATCAAGCAAACTCTCTGGGGTCCGGAAGTGCGACTGTTCTGCTGACACATGGTCCCCCTGTGGGTTCAGGCTTCTCTGTTGATCCACCTCCAACACTCATCCGTTTTTCTGCAACACGTTTAAATGTATGGTGACACACACACACACAAAAAAACAAACTACCTCCTTCAATGAAACGAGTTATTGAACGAGTGTGCAGGCGGTTCATCCTTGCTAGTTCTCCACCATTCAGTTCAACAGAGAACAGTTCAGCTCTCACTTGTGGAATCAAGAGTATAAACTGAAGACTTACAACCATACAGTGGTTTAAAATTGCAATCCTCCCTCTCGTGTTCCCTCGCATGCTGGGCTGCACCAGTTCAGGCCTTGGGTTGGATTGTTGTCTGGATCTTGGCGATTGACCGGCTTGACAAAGTGCTCCCCTGGCACCTACACGGTCCTAGATCTGGCCACAAGTGTGGACAGTTCCACCATCATCTTTGCCATATCCACTTAACATAACATGACGTGAGACTCCAAGACTGTGCGTATTTACTGTGCATCCTTACCTGCACTCCAATGGATGAAGAGTGCAATATAGAAAATAGTGATAGTCAGAAAGCAAGTGGAACATTTTGAGCTAGACTCGGATCCAGGGATGGTGGTCAGAAACAAGTCAGTCGGCAGATTGAGCTTCATTCCATCTTGAGAGTTGGATGAAGTTAAGGGCTGACCCAGAAGACTGGGAGCGATCATGTGTCCACTTCAGCTTCGGATCCAATCTTAACAGACGGCAACGGAAAAACATGGGCAACAAAGCGCTGTGACCGCTGTGCTCCGGAACGGAAGACAAGTGCACTCAAGCAATGAAGGCTTCCTCTAGTCAAACAGCTTCCACAGAAACATCACAGACAGCAGAGGGAGTGGATGATTGAGGAGGAGTTTAAGGGCCAAACTAGCAGAGGATATGTGGCGGATGGCATCTCAAACATTCATCTTCATAGGTAGCTGATTCATGAATAACCACATTCCACAGTAGACTGTGTCTCAGAATAAATTTTAATAACATGATCTGCAAATACCATGGAGACCCATGACAAAGGCATCACAATAACTGATATAGGACTCTTTTATTAACTTGAAATGGTCTCAATCTTCTGCTGATCTCCTCCATACATATTGCTCCTAACTGGGGTGGACAAAAGAAAATGGCCAACAGCCCAGCCCACAGCCTCCGAGTGTCAACTCCAACAACAACAATCCGGTGTTTGTCGTGCATTAAAATCTATTGGCCAGAATTAAAACTGCTGTAAATGATGCTTAAAGAAATGGCTTTTAAAAGTAATAGATGGAATGTGTGGTGATTCATGTACATGGTGCGGATGTTCAAAATAACATGACCTGTTGAATGATTATGCATAAATAGCATGTTGTAAAAATAAATACATGAACATTTAAATGTCATGAGGTCAGCTGCATTTCGCCCCATTGACCACACAGAGCGCTATGCTAAAGAATATGAAGGAAGTAGGTAGTGGCGTCTCATTTCCGGTCAGCACCAGTAACATCTGACATTTAGCAACAAACTGAACCACTTGCATAAACATGTTCACAAATGTATAACTACTGGTAGCTATCACAACTCTGTTCAAAGTCTACAACTTATCTTTTGGCTGAAAAAGAAGATAATGCATGAGATTATGAAAATATTGAAGAAAAAAAAAGAATTTATATTCAATAAAAAGAAGGCATTGTTTTAAATTCTCAGCACGAGCAAAGGTGGATATAAGCACTTCAGTTATCCCACTTTTCTTGATGCAGAAGAAGGCGGCAGTCCTCAGTCACGGTCACCAGTCAGGACGTTTGAGATAAAAACGCAGAGTAGTAGGCACTCAAGAGGACCTGTGCTCGGCGTAGAGGCGGTACATGAGGCCAACAGCCGTTGCAGCGATGGCAGGTATTAACCAAGTTATCCAGGAGCTTTTGCTGTCGAGGGGAAATGCGCATGTTTACATTCTTGGGTTTCAAACTGCACACTCAATAACAAGCCAGAACTTTTCCAACGTTTGTGGAAAAGAGTGAGGCGTCATTTGTTATGGCCTAATCAGGTGCCGACAAAGTCCAAACTGCAAACCCAAATATACCAATACGAAAAATGGAAAAGACCCCTTGTTTAGTTACACATTAATGATTACCAAGAAACTGACAACCTGTTGAGCGTTAGACACAATGGAAGCCTAAAAGATGACTCACCTGTCGTCTGGTCTACTTGTTGGTTTTTTATCCTGCAGACAAAGAATGAAAATCACATAGAGAAATGGCCCGACCACACATATTTAAATACGTTATTTAGTTTAAACAAAGTAGTGCTCACCTTCACCTTTTGCCTGTCATCCTGGAAAATAAGTAAATACATGTGGATTAGTTTTTTAAATAAACAACAATATTATGACTTAATAAAATAAAAAAACAGCCTGCAAAAATGGTTGATCCATGCATAAATAAACATTATAACTTGAGCCATTTGCTTATTTTAGATGAATTGTCGAACAGGTTTCAAAAAATAATAAACCATGTCGTGAGAATATTGCACCATTCGACTGTGTGTGTCTTTACCATGTGAAGATCCCCAACGTAATACTGCTGCAGCATATCCCTGGCATCAATTGAATGACCCACATCCTCGAAGCTCTCTGTTGCATCAGATCCTGCCTGCTCCAGCAAAACTTCTTCACCACCGGGATGCTGGAACAAAAACATTTTCAATTTAGCGATAAATACTTTATTGCTTTCATAATCAGGTTTGTCAATATTGGACTTGTGTCCCAGAGCAAGCTAGCATCAGCTATCATAGTAGACGTGCACTACAAGATACTTGGATTCCTAGTATGGAACGTTGTCAATTTTATGGTCGATCAAATTGTTTAAGAGACACACATTGAGAAAAGTTACTTCATTTGCCACATGCACAGTGCACCGTTTGGTTCACAGCCTACTTGTTTGCAGTCACAGTAACATGCAAACGCTCAAATCCTCACCAGGAGCTATAACTGTTTTTCATCGACAAATATTTGTGTACAGTTAATTACATGAAGAACACGAAACCACGTGCTTCACCAGGAGCCAAATAAGGCCACTTTAACCTGGATGGATTGTCACTGTGTCTTTATAAGGGACAGTTTCTGAGCCACTCATGCGCAAATGAAACCTCCTGTCAAAGTGTTTTTGTTTTTTTTTCATTTTTTTCAGTGTCGCATTCGACCTTCAGCTTTGGCTGCACAAGTGTTTCCCATCATCGAAGCATCAACGTGATGATTTTTTTCATGTTTTGAGTGATTTATTAAGACTAGGACAGCCACCGTATATTGCATTTTACCTCTCACTCACACTGTAGATGTTACTTTGGTGGAGACATTTATTCTTCCCACTGCAAAAGAGATGACCTTTAAGGCCCAATAAGAGGTTTTGGTTGCACTTTATATTTGGGAACACATTTTATCATGAATAAACCAAACTTATTCTGATGTGGATGAGCAGCAACCCTGGAATAGTCACCAAGGATCACTTAACCCAACACCATTACAGATTATAAATTGCAAACAAGCAAGTCATTCGACTTAGGATTGTTGATATGGGGTCATCAATCTAAAGGAAGCATGGTTTTGTGCGGTAGTTTCACCGCCCAGTAGATGACCTGGTAGTACATCACAGATAGGTGACGCTAGGCCCAAGACAACAAGTTTCCTTCAGATCATTGCAAGAGGGTCGATATCCCAACTATAAACTATAGACAACGCCATTGTTTCTGCGTGCGAATGCGTTACAAAATAACAGTTATGGACATTAGTGACGCGCGCGCATGCGGGGTCACGTTTCCGGAAATTCCAGGAAGTGTCCGTCAGAGAACTCTGATAACCATTTTTCGTCAACAGTACACCAAAACATACGCGATAAACACAACATAACTCGTAGTAGAAATACACGTCTTACCTCTTCCAGGAACTTGGTCACGTCATAGATCTTGTTATGGATGACAAGCCACGTATCGGTACTCATGTTGTGTTTTCTAATGTCTTCCATTCTGTAGTACTGGACACCATCGTCTACACTTGCGTCTGCAACGCCGTTGTTTGACTCCTCGACCATCTTTACGTCAATACGTCAGCTCAGGAAGTTGCACTCGGCTGCTGTGTGGCCTGGTGAAGGACTCTATCGACACCCACCACTCAGGTTGGAATATGTAAAGCAAGTTTATCAGACTAGCACAGGTTGTACAGCCTAGCTGTAAAGCAACTGACCAATCAGCGCGGACTGTTCTATATGGCAGCCAATAAAAATAGACCACTCGATAATCGCGAGACTTGTATTTATCGAGCACTTACACTTGCGCAACAGTTGCGCATACATACACTTCTTTTGTCATATTTAAAAAAGAAATTATGATTAAAAATATTTGCTTCTTCAGAAGGACAGAGGCACTTTAATTCTCAACGATACCACTGACGTTCTGCAGTCTTGTCATCATATTGCATCCTGTGACGTCTGATAGAGTAACGCAGCTCCATCCTCCAAAATTTTAGATTTGTTTCAACACCACCATTTACGTTTTATTTCTTTAAATTACGAAGTAATTTTGTGTGTAACGCTTTATGATTAGATCTCACTTGGTCAAATGGACTTTTTAAAATAAAGGTTGTGTAACCGCAGGGTATGCTGGGACAGTAATGGCTGCCTTCATTCATGTAAACATATGCGTCGTGTTTACGAAAGTACTGTGCTTTTACCCCTCTCAGTAATAGTGCATCTCGACGTGTCTATAACGAAAGGCGTAACGTTCATTCTTTGAAGTATATATTTTCAGATGTTCCGTGTTTAATTTTAACAGGACCCCAATTTGCTTCTTACGGTACATTAGCCTGCATGCTAGCGGAGAATCGCTCCTCTTTCAGGTGAGTATTTGTTTCTTTATTTCTACCAGAGATTTGTAAAATGCGCAGTGTCATGTACATTCAAACCTAATGGACCATTCTAGATAGTCATTGATGATTAAACCACCCGCAGTTAAGCTAGAGTTGGTGACTGACGACGTCTGGTTTACGTCTTAGTGTTGAGTTTATCAACTTTTTCGTTTACTTACAAACAGGGATTAAGATAAGATCAAGCTATTTCTAAAGACTTTATTCTTTGATGAACACTCTTAATGTAACACGGTATAACGTAAAACACGCATTGACGATCTGTAGTGTCTTCCGTAGCCTACATGGGTTCGCATCAAATAAGTTAACAAGCAACTCATGAATCTCACAAAAATGAAGATAAACAAGATATTCTCTCTCTCTGAAGTCATTAACGACTGCAACAACAACAACATGTTACAGACATTTAAGTGTTTTTTTTCAACCTTTTTTAACCAGAAAATGGAAGACGACGACTGTTTACATCGACTGGAGGGATCGGATCCTTCTGCTCAAGTAGGCGGACTAATTGTCAAAAAGAAGAGTGCGGCAGCCGACCCCCATGTCTTCCGGGCACCGACTCCACGCACCTCTCTGCTGGGCTTGGATCTGCTGGCTGCACAAAAAAGAAAAGAGCGGGAGAATAAGGAACAAACCAACGGAGATGAAAGCAGTCGGAAGAAGTCGAAAGTTTCGTCTTATAAGGACTGGGAGGAAAACAAAAGTGACTCTGGCTCAGATGAGGAAGACGATGAAAAGAGCAGACAAGTAAAGAAAGAAAGGTAGATGCATATGCTGAACACATATCTAATTCATTTAACTTTCCTGTGATCATAATAATTAATTTTTGCAGAAATAGATATGCAATGAAAGAAACTGTTTGAATTCAATTGATGCCTGTTTGATCCACCCGTCATCATAACAGACCATTTCAACATTACAGTTCTCCATTAGGCTGAACAAGATCCTTGTGTGAATGTGTGCACATAGACATTACATTTTAACCCTTGTATAATGTAAACGTGACAATTATTAATCTGTAGATGAAACCTAAAAGCTTAAGTGGCACAACCAAGTTTCTTTTTTTTACAATCTAGACCAAGAGACATTGACCAAAACTTCACTCCATGTGTTTGAGCGGGACCTTACACATGTGTTTGAGCAGGACATTAACACAACAACTTGTGTATTTTAGTGTATGCTATGTGAAACATACACGGACATGACTTAAAACGTAAACTGTTGAGACCCAAGCATTTGTCTGCTGGTGTATTTTGAATTATTCATTGTTATGTGGGATAAGATGGATATATTTGGAGTAATAGTTCAATAGTCTCAAGATGTTGTAAAACCATTGTGTTGACATTTTAATGCTTGTTCAGATCTCTTAAATAAATTGTTCTTTTTTTACAGCCGGAAATATCGTATGATTGGATCGGAGACACCGTCCAGTCCAGGGGGAGTCAGTGAAGAGTTTCGTCGCCTACACAAGCAGCGAGAAAAAGAAAGGAGAGAGCATGGAGTCTATGCCTCTTCCAAAGAAGATAACAGCAGAGACA
Source organism: Synchiropus splendidus (assembly GCF_027744825.2). Classification (NCBI taxonomy): domain Eukaryota; kingdom Metazoa; phylum Chordata; class Actinopteri; order Syngnathiformes; family Callionymidae; genus Synchiropus; species Synchiropus splendidus. The sequence continues at coordinate 26,691,486 of NC_071338.1, forward strand.
AAGAGAGGAAAAGAGATAAGGGTGGGGACCGGAGGTCTCACAGAGGTAAAACCTTAGTATCTCTTAAATGTTATTCTTCTATAGACACATCCAGGAATGACTGTTCATCAAGTATGACTTTTTTTTGTTTTTCTGTAGATGAGCGTGACAGTGGTCGCGGCACCAGCACCAGTCGATCTGAACGTTCTGACCGCAGTGAGAGAAGCGAGCGTTCACAAAGAGACGGTTGGTCGGATCGAATCAGCCGAGGAAGTAGGCGGGACGAACCTTCCACACCACGAGACCGTCCGAGAGGTGAAATACTTAATGTGCATGGAATATTGGGAGTAAACGACTAAACTTTTTTTTTTCTTAGATTCATTCACACCTTCCAGATCCAACTGGGAAGAGGACGATAGTGGGTATTCCAGCTCCAGGCATTCTCAGTGGGAGTCTCCGTCCCCTGCTCTGTCTTCTCGAGAAACAGACCGTTCAGAACGAAGCCATCGGACTGGTCGAGAGAGCGAAAGAAGAGACAAGTAAGCTATGAATTTAATGGAGTCATATTGACTGTATGCGAAATGCTCCTTATCCTTCACCATTTTTTCCCGAATATGAATGTAACATGGCTTTTCTACTTTGTGCATTTAGGTCAGTACGAAGCGGCTACTCTGCTGACACTCCACTGCCCACACCGTCCTACAAGTACAATGAGTGGGCCAATGACAGAAAGCACCTGGGTTCTACTCCTCGCTTATCCCAAGGAAAAGGTAGCATGAACGTGTTGTTGCCTGAATTCTTTCCTTAATTTTCGTTTTTATCACGAGCCATTCTTGGGTGGCAGATAAATTTGGTGTTGGAGGAATTCTCAAGTTCATGATGTGGATAACAACTGCATTGATTTCTTTTGTCCACTTAAGCAAGAAAAGATGGTGAGGGAGGTATTTCGTTCGACAATGAGGATGAAAAAGAACAGTGGGAAGAAGACCAAAAGGTAAGCGGAACACAGAGGCTGTCTCTCTGTTGAGGTTTTGGTGTCTTGGCGTGGCTAATTCTCCATGTGCCTGCAGCAAGCTGACAGGGACTGGTACATGATGGATGAAGGCTACGACGAATTCCACAACCCTTTTACATCTACTTCCGATGAATATCTGAAGAAAAGAGAGCAGGTTCTTCAGAAACAGACCCAGAAACGAATATCTGCCCAGAAACGACAGATAAATGAGGTTTGTCTTTCACTGTACTTAAAATTGTGTTTGTCAGATATGAATTTTCTCAACAGCCGATGGTTTTGTTAGGACAACGAGCGCTGGGAGACCAACCGCATGCTAACCAGTGGAGTGGTACAGAGGCTTGAGGTGGATGAAGACTTTGAAGAGGATAATGCTACCAAAGTTCACCTCCTCGTTCATAACCTGGTCCCTCCTTTCCTGGATGGAAGAATCGTCTTTACTAAACAGGTTAAGACTTGCACTGTATATTTAGCTCCTATTCTGTTAAGTTTAATTTTTGGGGAGCACGTACAATTGGTGCGTCTAATGTTCTGTTTTTCATCTTGCTTCAGCCTGAGCCTGTGATTCCTGTCAGGGACCCCACATCTGACATGGCCATCATCTCTCGAAAGGGCAGTCAGCTTGTCCGTAAACATCGCGAGCAGAAGGAGCGCAAGAAGGTGGGAATGAGTCACACAAGTCTTAAACACTTGGTTTATTTAATTTACGTGCTTGAGGTTGGACAAAAAATACTCAAGTCACTATACATAGAATTTCCACTTGTGAATACCTTCAAGCAAAAAAACTAAAACTGCCGTTCTTCCAGGCTCAGCACAAGCACTGGGAATTGGCAGGTACCAAGTTGGGAGATATTATGGGAATCAAGAAAACAGAGGATCCTGATGCAGCAGGAGCTGTGGGAGAGGACGGCAAAGTTGACTACAGGTAGCAGCGCTTTCGCTGAGTTATTTACTTTGTAACTATGTTCTTTTGTGAGAGTGTGAACGGCCATTGTAAATAAAAAATGTATTTGTTTACCCTTCAGGGCAGATCAGAAATTTGCAGATCACATGAAAGAGAAGTCTGAAGCCAGCAGCGAGTTTGCTAAAAAGAAAAGTATTTTGGAGCAGAGGCAGTACCTCCCAATATTTGCAGTGCGACAACAACTTCTGAATATCATAAGGTAATCACCTCAGGGACACAAAACACACTTGGGTCACATTTAACTGTCCGCTCATGTCTCATCTGTGCTCACTTTAGGGACAACAGCATCGTCATTGTTGTCGGAGAAACAGGCAGTGGGAAGACCACTCAGTTGACTCAGTACCTCCATGAGGATGGATACACCAGCTATGGCATGGTGGGATGCACTCAGCCGAGACGAGTGGCTGCAATGAGTGTGGCCAAGAGAGTCAGTGAAGAGATTGGTACCAATCTGGGGGAGGAGGTAAGATGTTATTATTATTTTTATTTTTATCACCAGAATGTTGTTTAATTTTTTGTTAATGCAGTGTGCTAAAGAAAGTAGAGAGAAACCTGAGACTTTTTTAGTTGAGTATTTTTGTACAGATCAGTTATAACAGATGTATTGCGTCATTTTGAGTTAAGACAATTTGCTCTCTTGTTTGATTCAGCTTTGTTTTTGTTATGTTGTTGTGTTTGTTATGCTTTGTTGTGTGCAATGGTTACATTTTCTCGAATCTTGTAACCGTTGCAACATCAGTGCCGCCACCAGGGGGTAAATCTGCCGGCCACTCCACCCACCAGTCGTGCTTATAGCTTTTAATTTTGGTGTGCCACCCCAAGATTTTAAGTGGCCCCATCTGACCACCCCTATGAAAAATGCTCCAGTGATTCCTCAGCCAGTTCAGATTGGTCGTGCTCTTGCTCTCTACAGCCATCTGGTGGTTGAAAGACTGAACTACATTCCTCTGTCACGACTGTTGTGGACTAGTCGTGATGGCTCAGCATTCAGTGAACCTATGACGCTGAGCTTTCTCCTTCCCGCAGGTGGGCTATGCTATTCGTTTTGAGGACTGCACAACAGAGAAGACGTTAATAAAGTACATGACGGACGGAATCCTGCTCAGAGAGTCACTCAGGGAGTCAGATCTGGACCACTACAGTGCAGTCATCATGGACGAGGCTCACGAGCGTTCCCTGAACACTGATGTGCTTTTCGGTCTGCTCCGGGAGGTAAAGTTCCAAACATTATATACTGAACAAATTTCCAATCTCAAAGTACTAACGTTAAGGTGTTTTCCAGGTGGTTTCTCGGCGGACGGATTTAAAGCTTATAGTTACATCTGCAACTATGGACTCTGATAAATTTGCTTCATTCTTCGGCAATGTACCGATATTCCACATTCCCGGGCGAACATTTCCAGTGGACATCTTGTTCAGCAAGGTATGGCCAATTCTTGAACCCATATGCCTCATTGCTGTGAGGAAGTTTGTTGTCTTTACTTTAAAACTATATGGTTATGCTCCAAGTTTTCACGCTTGCTCACCTGTTTGCTCCGACAGACCCCTCAGGAGGACTATGTGGAGGCAGCTGTGAAACAGGCTTTGCAGATCCACTTGAGTGGAATGTTTGGGGACATCCTCATCTTCATGCCTGGGCAAGAAGATATTGAGGTGAGATGTTGTGCACACAAAAATGAATGCTTAAGCAAAGCTAATTTAATTTCCATCTGAACCACTGTTGCATGTTTTGCCATGATGACACTTGCTCCATATTCTTTTAGGTTACCTCAGATCAGATCGTTGAGAGATTGGAGGATCTGGAGAACGCACCTCCGCTAGCTGTGCTTCCCATTTACTCCCAGCTGCCCTCTGACCTCCAAGCCAAGATCTTCCAAAAGGTTTGCATTTCTCATGACGTTCTCTTGGCGCTCACCAACAGTATGACTGCATGTCTGGTCTCACCATTAGGCCCCTGATGGTGTCAGGAAATGCATCGTGGCCACAAACATCGCGGAAACCTCCTTGACTGTGGATGGCATCATGTTTGTGGTGGACGCTGGATACTGCAAATTAAAGGTAGAGATATGTCGACCTTCTCCAGTGACTTTTGCATCACTGTTTGACCCTGAAATCTCAATGTCAGGTTTTCAATCCTCGTATTGGAATGGACGCTCTGCAAATTTATCCCATCAGTCAAGCGAATGCCAACCAACGTTCTGGAAGAGCAGGACGTACCGGTCCGGGCCAGTGTTACAGGTGAGAACCTGTTCATGTCAGCTGATGGTTTATTCTGGCTCCTGACGTTTGAGCGGTTCAGTGAGCTGTTAGCATCATCGTGCTCATGTTTGTGTGCGCAGGCTTTACACTCAGAGTGCGTTTAAGAACGAGATGCTGACCGTCACCATCCCTGAGATCCAGAGGACAAATCTGGCCAACGTGGTTCTGCTGCTGAAGTCTCTCGGTGTTCAGGATTTGCTTCTCTTCCACTTCATGGATCCACCACCAGAGGACAACATGCTCAATTCCATGTACCAGCTCTGGATTTTGGGAGCTCTAGACAACACAGGTGAGATCAGTGCCTTGTCCTGTGCTTTGCTGAGGAGAAGCATACTGAGTCAAATGTCTATAGTAGTTGTTTATTGTAGATTGGAAACAAGTACCTGCCTTTTCCGTTGTGCTTTCTCAAAATGGAAAAGTTTGGTCAAAAGATTTTGGTGTACTCGACTTTGAAGGGAAGCATTTTGATGGTTAGATCACTGAGGTCCAAAGATCCAAGAATTCAAAGTAGAATCAGACATGAGATAAATGTATTTGCAATAAATACCTGGCACTGTATGACTGATAAAATGTCTCAGTGCTAGTTAAAGCTTTTCCATGGTGGCCATCACGCCTTGCACCAAGATATTTTTTCAGTTGATGTTGTCCCTGCCGCTTGGATGAGGCAGTCTCGAGCTTAGCAGCTGGAGTAATTGGCCAGTATCTGATTCTGCATTTGATTTGACTGGTCGGGCCTCATTTCTGTCTCATCTTCAGCCAGAATCCCGGGGATTTAAGGATTTGGGGATAAGACGGGACTTGGGATGATTCCCTGTATGGTGTGTTAACAGCAGATTATCTCTGATTTAAGCTTACCTGTTCCAAACTGACTGTAGTGCTTTTCTGCATTTTCTTCTTGTAAGCCTCTTAGACTCTGTCATCTGATCATTCAAATCAGGACAGGCGGCCTCCGGATCTGCCTCTGCTTTCTTCCTTGTGACGCTGCCTTGTCAGCAGTTTGTCCTGCTCTTTCACTGTGATGGACAAATATCTTTCACAGCGATTCGGGTTTGTGGCTCCGACTGACGTCACATTTACAGCGTGTAATAGAGCTCACCGTGATTTTCTTTTTCCTTATCTGAACAAGATGCTGACACGGCAAATGTCACTGTTTTGTCTTCCGCCAGGGGCTTTGACACCAACAGGCCGGATGATGGTGGAGTTCCCCCTCGACCCGGCTCTGTCTAAGATGCTGATTGTGTCCTGCGACATGGGATGTAGCGCAGACATCCTCATTATAGTGTCCATGCTGTCTGTGCCAGCCATCTTTTACCGACCCAAGGTAACTGTTCTGTTGTGGAAAGATTTTCTTCGTGTTTAGGAGTGGACTCTGATGTTGGTGGATGACGCAGGATGCCCTCAAAGATGAGCTCGAGAGGTTGATATGCATATAATATGCATATCCATCCATCCATCCATCCCGGAGCCAGTTTTGTATGTGTTTTACATTTGAAGAAGAATTGTTTGTTTGTGGTTATTCTGCATGTAACGTTATTCCCATAAAGAATCAAGACAGAAGCACTTGTGTCTTAATGTCCAATCTGTGCGTCGGCAGGGTCGTGAGGAAGAGAGTGACCAGGTCAGGGAGAAGTTCTCAGTTCCAGAAAGCGACCACCTCACATATCTCAACGTCTACATGCAGTGGAAGAATAACAACTACTCCAGCATCTGGTGCAACGATCACTTCATCCACACCAAGGCCATGCGCAAGGTCAGGTTTCCCTCCAGTCGTTCACAGAGTTGCCGGGTCTTGATGGCAACACTCTCTTCTGCCGTCAAACATATTCTGTCCTGTTGTTTACTTGCCCAGTGTGTCTGGTTCATCCGGAGGTGTTCATGGATCTGTTGTGCTGCAGGTGCGTGAAGTGCGTTCCCAGTTGAAAGATATCATGGTGCAGCAGAGGATGAACCTCATTTCCTGCGGCTCCGACTGGGATGTGATCAGGAAGTGCATCTGTGCTGCCTATTTCCACCAAGCTGCCAAACTCAAGGTGCTTTTCTTAACTCATTCATTTGTTATACTCACTCCCGTGTGGGGAGGCAGGGGCAGGAGTAATTGGGGCGAGAGCCGGGGGACACCCTGGGCCAGGTCACCTGTCCGTCACTGTGCACACATGGACACAGCCACTCGCACACACACTCACACCTGCAGAGGATTTAGCTTGTTACAAAAAATGTAGTGTGAATTTTCCTTTCATTTATGCGATGTTGTTTTCTGTTCCAGGGCATTGGTGAGTATGTGAATGTGAGAACAGGTATGCCCTGTCACCTGCACCCAACCAGCTCCTTGTTTGGAATGGGCTACACTCCTGACTACATCATCTACCACGAGCTTGTCATGACCACCAAGGTGAGCCATGGCCACAGTTTAGAGTTCTGCAGCGTTGCAATGGTTTTCTTGTGAATGTTTACCCTCGGAATATTTTCTCTCTTGCTGTAGGAGTACATGCAGTGTGTGACCGCTGTGGATGGAGAGTGGCTGGCAGAACTGGGACCCATGTTCTACAGCATAAAGCACGCTGGGAAGAGCAGAGGGGTTAGTTTGGATAACTCTGCATGGACTGTGTTTTTACAGAACATTCAACAATATTATTATTTACATTGTCATATGATACGTGCATGGAATTAACACAAAATTACTTTCATCATTTATTATTGTTATTATTATTATTATTATTATTATTATTATTATTATTATTATTATTTTTGTTGCTATTTACTGCTAAAATATTTTTTACATCAATTTATTTTTTCTGTTTTTCTTTTTTTTCTTCAGAATTTATTATATGTATTATATCATATATAATTTATAATTTATTATAATTTCTTAAAAAATAAAACATAATGCTCGACCACTACTGTCCGTGTTATTTTGGATGGATTTTGGATCAACTAGTTTGACCTTTGCACTGCATTAATGACAGGAACATTTAATTAAACATTAAAAAAATAATTTCAAAATATACATTTTTGTTAATGATTGCACGGCATCCTATCAAAATTAAATTAAATTTCAATATTTGTTTATTTCAATTTTATACTATGGTACCGTATCAGTATGGTGTCAACACAATCTAAAATGCTGCCTTTTCTACTAACATTTATTTTTGACTTAAAAAAAAAAAATGTTTTAAGTGCAAAGGCGATTGTCCAATGACAGTTTGACTATTTTGACTTTTTCCTATTGGTTGGTCTGTCTTTGTCCCGCCCCTTCTGCATGCAACATATGACATGGAAGATCTGAGTGTTTTCTTAATGCAACAGTTGCGCATACAGGGAGCGATGTAGCATCCAGCCGGGCGATAATCAACCTCGCCATGCTGGGATTTCTGCCTCGTAAACGCACATCCACTGACCAGGTTTAGTTCCTGGCGTATGTTGCCCTGGTAACTGACGCTGAGGTTCGCTGATCCTGCTTCATAAAAACCCCAAACCCAGTTTCTTCACACTTTTTGCGCCCTCACTATGCCGTGAAACCGTGAATTTGCTCTCTGCGTCTCCTGAGTGACATAAAAAGTCATCCCAGAGTGTAGTATTTTTGTGTCTCTTTCAGTGAAGAGAGCAAAGTAACTTTTAGTTAAGGTGTGTTATAATGTGGAGTAAAGAAAATGCTGTGATGATCTGCTATGGACTTGTCCAAGTCCCTGATCCATTTTTCCCTCTCTCTTTGTTTATAATTTAATGAATTTATTTATTTATATAATGCATTTTTTATTTTTTATTTATGTCTGTCTGTGGTTTTGCTAGGTGTTTAAACAACTCTCTCTCATTCTTGAAGTCAGTCAAACTTTATTCAACTGGGCAAAGGGAGGAAAAATGTGGCTCCTTTAACATTAGCATGGACACGTTCTGTTATTGTGTTCGCTGGTGACATGCAGTCAATTGGATTCTATATGTTTGGGCTGAAGGGTCTTTTAAACTCCATTCTCCTCCTGCTGCAGGAAAACCGTCGGCGGGCCAAGGAGGAGATCACCAACATGGAGGAGGAGATGGCACTGGCGCAGGAGCAGCTGAGAGCTCGTCGCGATGAACAGGAGAGAAAGAGCAACACCGGCAGCGTTCGGTAGGTCGCCGGCAGAATTCCTCCAACAATGGTTCCCCACGGCCCTCATTTCCTCCACTCAGTCCAGATAGAAATGTTTAATTTAGCTCGCGCACTACCAATCCATATCTCCAGCCCCCCTCCCCGCTTCTGCACCGCCGCCGCTCTCACGCTTCCTGATGAGCTTTTCTCACCTCTGGTCCCACCAGACCAGACAAAAAGAAATAATATTGACTCCTGACTGACCCCCATTACAGCAGCAATTTAAATGGTGCCCGAGCGGAGAGAAAGGCGCCGTTCCTTTTCGAATTAAACCAAAAAATTAATTTCACACCCAGAGAGGGGAGTAAGCTCATAAAGAGGGATTTGAAAACACAACTTTGGGGTTGTTAATTAATAAGCCGGGAAAACGATGGCGGAGGATGCGCGGGATTAGGACCGGCGGAGGCGTGAGCGCCGTCGACTCTCCTGGGCTCGTGTGCCTCCCCCAGCAGGCGTCGGCCGTTCAGTGCGACCAGGGATGAAACCGTTTGTGGAGCCTTGCCTCATGCGTCTGCTGCTTCTCACCTGTCTGGCTGCTCGCCAGCGCCGTTCAGGGGTGCGAATTAGCAGGCGACACTCATTTGTTTTGTGTCGGACGCCGGTGAAAGTCGAGTTGTAGTGTGACAAACGGCGATGTAGATGCCGTTTTGAGCTGAACGCTGGCTTCCTGTGTCAGGTGTGCGTGTGTGTCGCAGGGTTCAGGTTCACCGAAAACTTGAACCCCTACATTGTCCGGGTCGCTCCTCTGCTCTTGAGTCTTCTTCATAACTGTTGTGGAGGTGGAGTGGTCGGTGAAGCTTTCCGTACCTTCCTCCGTCCTCTGCACAGGGTTCCTGCCAGGGTTTTTGTGAAAGAACAAAACAATGAGAGACAATGAAACGGGGCAGTTTTGACATTCACTGAATTGGTGCTAATAAAAAACGCTAGTTTTTAGTCATGAGAAGCGAATCTCTCTTCCGTCTGCAGCCGTCATCTCATATTTCTCCTCATACGTCCGGCCGGAACGTGCGACTTGAGTCCCGCGGTGAACAGACTTCAGTCATTTTGTTTCTTATGGAACTTTTCTGTCAAAAACCATGATGCTCATCTTTACCTCCATGATGTGTTGTCCGTTTGTTTCGATGTTTCCACCTTGTTTAAATATGTTTGATCTGGTGAGAGATCATTCTCCTGAAGGCGTGGCACCTCCCTTGTTTACATGTAGCAGAAACCCTGCTTCGTCATCAACAATTTCAGTGAAGCAAAGCACACGTCAGCAGAGCCGTCTGCTTTGAATCACTCTCTGCTTCTCCCTGCTCTTGTCTCTCCGTTGTTTCACTAATATACTGCACAGAGACTGAGGAGGAGGCAGAACAGCAGATTTAAATCTCTTTAGAAGTCGGTGTAAAGAGAGGAGCGAGTCCAGTTTCAGTGAGTTTGATCCAGAACCCACCCGTGTCCAAAGTGAACTGGTGTTGCAGTGAATGGTGATGTCACCGTCCTGATGTTTTGCATCATCAACCCTCCGCAATGTTGCGACTTAGAATAAAAATAACCGTAAATACCCTCTTTTTTTGAATGTTAGAGTCCTTATCATCACGACTACTTCCATTGAAGTGCCATCGGGTCAGCAACAGTGATTGTTCTGGTCGAGTTGACACTCATGATGAGTGCATGTATCTGCAGCACCACACAGTGGAAGGTCACACGTCCAATAAGGTGTCTTCACTCTGCTCAACCTAGTCATGTTTGATCGACTCTAAGTTTGATGTGAATGGATTTTAAAGCATGTAAATATGTATATTTTTTTTATCCCTTTCAATTCCCAAATCAGCTTTTTGACAGAACCATTTCAAGCTGTCCAACGGATCTGACGCTGTTTTGCAAGCTATGTTATGCAGGGTGTAGTTTCTCTTCACAGCTCGAGTCCACCTGCCCTAACCTTTCCTCTGTTTCCAGGGGACTGAAAATCCTGACTCCAGGAAGGAAGGAGGAGGCCCCCACGACGCCCAGACGCACCCCTTCAAGGTTCGGACTGTGAAGCTCCTGCAGGAGGTCCGAGCTGCAGCGTCGTCTTCTCTCCAGCAGCTGCACACACACTCCACCGCATGAGCAACTCAAGTGTTATCACCCGCAGTTCTTCCGTCAACCACTAGAGGGGGAACTTGCATAAGGCACAAAGGTGAAGAGGGAGACCCCGGAACAAAGTAGTCTGTCATCGTGTACTTCAGTCGAAGACGCTTTTCTTTTCCTGAATACGGAGGATTTGTTGCTTTTCTAATTTGTCAGGCAGCGCGTCGCCGTTGGAGCTGAACTCATTTCATTTCCTGCACCCAGATGGCAGGAGCTGATTTAAATGTGTGCCGTGTTTACTGGCTTGTTGTCGACCAGATGACACCAGTGTTGTCCATCTTCCGACCACCGTTTTACATCCTGTGTGGAACACATCAGCATGTTACTTTGTGACGATAATGTGCGTCGTCTTTGCTTCGAAGAAACCAACGCTCATGTGACCAAACTTGCTAGTTTATAGTTGGTGTTTATTACGTCATGCCAGGTTTTTTTTTTCTGCTAAGCTTCTCTTCCAGTGATGATTTTAAACACAGAACTGAGCGAACCATCGCAGGAACACTGATTTGCTCTTGTGACCTCGTGAAATAAATGTCCATTATTTTTGTAATCCACTCAGATTTACCTGGATCTTTTGTGGGCACTTGGGCGGGGTCTGAGGAACGTGTCATTTCTGCAGTTCAAAAGTTATAAATGCTGTACAGGAAACATAGGTGAAGAGTTTTACTGCATCATAGCAGCGCGTGAAGTGAGGTCATCTTGTCTCTGGAACACAGTCAGTCACTTGAGGGGAAAAATACATTTCACCTTTGTCACGTACCTTAACCAGAAAACAGTGTCTCAACAGAATTCACTTTGAGTCTGTATTTTAATAATAGCAAGAGAATTTCGTCTTAACACTTGTGATTAGTTCATAAGCAGCAGAATTGTTCCCCACCATGGTTTTCCAAAGTATCCAGATTAAATGTTAGAATCAGAGGGCGTCCACCTTTTGGCACACTTTCACTTCGTGTTGGAGTTTGATTCCGATCGAGCTACACGTGTGTAAACTGATTGGGAGCCACGTTAAATGGCTTGAGTGGGTCAGATTTGGCCCCTGTGCCTCAGGTTGGACACAAAACTGCAATAAAGAAAATGAGACGGATGCTGGGTTTTGTGCAGTTTATTTGCCTTTTTTCTAGACAATCCAGTGACTTGAAAAGTCAAAACACAAGTTAAATCCATGAATTTATCCATTTTTGAGGTTTTGGTTGAAAAAAACTGAAACATTAATGAAACTAATTATTTTTATGTATTTACACATTTTCCAAAAACAGTGCAACACTAATGTTACTATAATACAATAAAGATTAAAGGCCTGTAAAAAAATCTTATCTATATAATGTATTGATATAAGACCAGAACACTGTGCAATAAACGTTATTACTATATGAGATGAAAATATGATATGGAGGACGACGATCCACAACCAGACGATCAACAAGACGATATCCACACAAAACAATATTGAATTAAAAATGAAAAAAAGAAAAATTGTGGAAACATTACTACATTTAAAACAGAATTTACTTTATGTAATTAAAAAATTATGTTCACATATTTATCTACACAAAAATAACTAAATTGGAAAAAAAACAATATAGGAGAAAATGAAAAATGTAGAGAAGATATACATATATGTATTTATATATGAACATGTATTATAGGTGTACATGTATTTATAATATATTTTTAAAGATGAACATTTAAAAAAAGAATGAAAAAAAAGAACGACAACAATGAAACTGGACATTACTATCCAGCACAATGTGTAATCTGTCAAAAATATTTAAAATTTTTAAACAATTATTTACTTTTTCTTTTTGCCATAAAAAAATGTATTAACCGTAAACCATGCAGAACAAACAGAGAAGCACTGACATGATGTGCAAATGAAAAAAACAAAAAACATTGACAATCATCTTCAGAAAAAAAAAAAAAAGATATAATATTATGTATAATAATACTTAAAATGGATCAATGTTACCAAGAAAGATAATATGTTTAAAAAAAATGACACTTGACACTGACCTCACAAGGGTCTGACAGATACAGACCAAAGGCCACACGTGGCCCGCAGGCCACACCTTGCTCACACCTGACAGTGAACCTGAAGCTAAATCTGTGACGCGTTTGTGGTCGCGTCTGACTGAGATCTTGGCGCCGGCTCGAGTGCGTGCTGCGGTCACGGTGACATCTCTGGATGACTCTCACTTCCAGCGGGCTAAAAACACCCTTCTTCAGTTTCAACGACTACAAGTGTTTTCTTCCTGGTTCATGCTCGTCCTCCACTCTCAGGCAGATCTAGCCCTCCCCCCACCCCTTCCACCCCCTCTGAACCCCCCCCCCCCAGCTCTTGATGGAGACTGGCAGGGAAGAGGAGGCGCGCGATATAATGGACTCCGTCAACTTTAATGAGACAAAGCTGGGCTCCAGACTGACATTTGGAAATAGTCCTCGTGAATGACAGCGTCAGCAGTCACCTTTACCAAAGCTCTGCAGCGCGGGTCCCTGTAATGATGGAGGGAATTAAAATGGCCTCCGGGGCGGCGGAGATAGGAGCGCGGGGATTAGGCTGGGAGGCCACGCCCCCTATCTGGCTCCAGCGGCCACACCCACTGAGACGGGACGCGGGGACTATGGCGGATGCTAGCTGTTGACCGCGGTGAGATTTGAGGGGACGATCGCTGCCGTTACAAACTTAATAAAGGCGCGATAAAGTGAGATTGATGAGGAAAACGCTGGCGTCAACTGCTCTTTTCATTAACTCCTGTCCCATCGTGACGCGCAGCGAAGAGCCACATTTTGTTTCTCTCTCTCTCTGTGTTTTGTTGACTCCCCAGCCTCCATAATGAAGAGCCTTCTGGGACCCAATTACATCCAAGCCCGCCTGTTGAAACTTCAGCAGAGTTCCCCCTCCAGTCCCCCTCACTCTGCACTCGGGTGGACGGTGAACACTCGCAGCCTGCTGTTGTCCGCCACTCAGCCAAGCGGCTCAAGGTTACAAGGGCAAAACACAATCATCTCAACACTCTTCACTTTTTTGTAATAATTGAAAAAGATTCATTGGGGAACAGATATTAACTATTAATAAATGAATTACTTGTTTATTCACAGTTAATAACCCCCTCAAGAAATTGTTGTTATTGTTGTTATTATTAAATAACTATAAATACACCTCTGTGTAACATTGCATCCTTGTTGACATTAAAGAAAACAAAAAAGTAATGTAGCTCAACTTACAATAAAGAATAATACTGTTAATGTGTGTGACCAAAAAATAATAAATATTATTTAAACTGCAGAACATAAAGTTTTTTCCCATTATTGGTAAGTAAAAAGGTTAAATTGTAAACAGTTATTTTAGCTGAATCCCCAACGACCATCTACCATGTTCAAGGAGTGGTTAAAAAAAAAAAAAAAAATAGTACTAGTAACGGTCATAATTCATGAGAAAAACAGATGTATTCGACAGTGCATTTTAGACCTAAAAGTTATTTACAGTATAAATAAATGATGTCATCACGTCAACTAAACAACTATTCCACAATGAAAAAATACAGGTGTATTGGTTGTACAAATGCTCTTGTGAAGGAGTAACAAACCTTCCTCAGTCTCATATTAAATTGTTTTTCATACATGGTCATTAAGAGATACATTACATTGTGAACGAAATTAGGTTTTGTTTGACGTGTAATGCATTATAAATATTACATATATATATTTTTTTAACTTTAGGGAGAATTTTTTTGTCATTTGTTTTTTACTTCTTCACATATTTTCATTAAAAAAGGAACGAAAATGAAATAAACAACAGAAGACAGTAAAACATTTGTGTAAAGGAAACAATTATAATAGATAATAATATAATAATAATAATATAATAATAGAGAAAAGTGGAATTGACGGGCAAAACACAAGTATAAAAACTGCCACTATAATTCTTTACGTGAGACTGACCACAAACAAACAAAAAGGTCAATCTATGAGAACCGCTTGTGTTTTTGTCTTCAACAGCCGCCCAACCTTCAGGGTTGCCATGCTGCATAAACCCACACCACTGGCTTCCGTCAACACTTCTGGTTCTCCCTTTTCGCCAAGCAAAAGTGTTCTTCACTTCATGAGAGAGACACAAAGTCAAATATGGGATGATTCTGTTTAATCCTGGGCCTGGTTGCAAACCTAGTTAGCATGTTAGCATGTCGTAAATCTGAGATTGTCTCAGCTAAATCCAAGACAAGGGACACCCTGGAAAGGTCTCCAGAACATCACAAGGACGGGGAGTAGCCCCATATATCAGAGCCTAACTTCAACAGAAAAAAAATATTGCTTAATAAATCACAGTGTGTATATGGCGACTAGAAACATGAATTGAAACGCTAAAAAAGGTAATAATAAAATGAAAAAAAATTGATAAAGCTTATACGTTGAGAGGTGGTGGACTTGTCTGCGTGTGAATAAAAAGAACGTTTTTCTAAGGAAGGTTTTGAGGATAAATGATGACTGGACCAAATACCACGTCCAAAAGATGGCGGCGGACAATAATGTACAATATGTTTGGGGGGACAGGATGAAGAATGTGTCTGGATTAGAACTAAGAAACATGAATATTCTATTATGGATGGAGAACAGCAAAGAAACTCAACAGTTTATCAGTTGTTGACCGTCAGCCGGGTGTGTGTGACGCTCTCTGATGATGTCATCTCACGCCGCACTCCACTCTCAACAGTCACAAAATTATAACAAATACAAAGTGTTTTATTTTCACTCAATACACTAAGAAATACGTTTCATCCTCACAAAAATGAAGTGGTTGGTTTACAGTTCATCATTCGTCACCCAGAAGTATGAACAGCGGCTGAAAAGTCCCAGAAGCTTCCGGTCGTTCGTTGACACTGTGGCTTCCGACACCAATCCCTCAGAACCAGCACCAACTTCTTGCGTCTCTGAGCCTCCATCATCATCATCATCATCACCTCTTGTTAACTGCTGAGCTCAGCGATATCTTTCTCTTCAACGACACCAACACACCACACACCCGGGGCGTTGCGTGCGCATCAATGTTGTGCACACCAGTCGCCTCCATCCATCTCAGTTCTCTCCGTTACAGAACGTCTCAGTCACTCCTGGGTTGTATATACTTATTATGCGACAGCTGGTCGTCCTTTAGGTGGCAGCTGCTTTTAAATGCAAGGCTGCTCAAACATATGGAAGACATTCATAACAATTATCGGTCTCCTTTCGTCTCCTCAGACACTTTCAGTGTTGCGTATTGACTTCTACGTTGGAAAGACTGTGGTGTATTGATTTGGCCGCGGCAAGAACTGCTGTCTTCCTCCATGCTCGGTGTTGACGCTCACATTCCACCAGTGCACCATGAGACCTATAAAAAAAACATTTTACATGCATCTTATTTGAATAGAAATCATAATAGAACATGGGAGATAAAAAGCAATTTATTTCAAAATATATTTGGAATTTTCTTCCGACGAATTTTGAGGAAAATACTAAAATAACAAATGAAAGGAAGAAACTAAAATTTAGTCATGAGTGTATTGTGTTTGTTGTTGAACAAGTACTGGCTAAAACGGAAACAGAATTAGAAAAATGACAGAAAATGACACCTTATCAGTTGTATAGCTTTAGTCTGACCTGATGAGGGCCACAGAAACACAAGCAAAGGGCCGCATATGGCCCTCGGGCCACACTTTTCCCAGGTCTGGTCAGACACGAGGAGCTTTATATAGGCTCCGCTGGACCACATCTCCCACCAGTGTGTCATCCAGTACGAGTCGAAGTATTCTGGGTGTATTTACTCTGCTCCATTGTCTCATCCCAAACCAACACTTTGTGTACAGTGAACTAGCAAGCTGCCTCCCAGTGGACTGCGCAGTTACTAACAGCTCATCCACCATTGCTTAGGGGCCTGATTTTGTTCTAGAAGAAAGACTTTATATTGTCAAACTCAGACATCCCCTGTGATCGAGGGCCGGTGGGCATGGAACTCTCCTAGCTGCCCTCAAAGCTGCAACAATGCTGGCTTTCGCGCAGCCAACTGGTGGTGGGTGGAGTGGAAGAACAAAGGCAGACTTGTTAGGGTTTATTATTCTTTTATTTGGCTGCAATTTCTGCGCTATCTGCACATGTTCATTAAGGTTCTTGGCAGCGCTGGCTTGTGGGGGTCTTTGACTCCGGCAAGATATGTGAATCCAGAGTTCAAAACCCCTCATGTGCTACTTCCCTTTGAAGATTTCAAAAATAGTTCCAGCATTAGAAATATCAGGCTCATGTGAAATCATAATGGTGGGCAGAATTATTGCAAACCGAGGAGATTCTTTTCCAATAATATTAGCCCTATTAATGACATTCAGTTTTATTTAGATTTATTTAGAGCCAGAAATCGTTCTGAAGTCGGGCACTTGCATGATAACAACAGCTGCACTGTGATGTGCTTTTGCCCTCCGCAGAGACCTCTTCCTTCTGAGGTCCTCAAGGCCACCACCAACATGGCGGCTTCACACGAAGGCCTCCTGCCCAGTCGCCTCAGTGGGCTTCTCCTGACATGGAGGAGCAGCAGCTCCTCTCTGAGCCTCTCACTGATGCCGGAGCTCATGTTCCAGATGATCACTGAAGACGCTACAGTGAGCAACATAACATGCAACTACAGTTGTTTTCCGTTACGTGAAGACACACAAAGGATTTTGTGCATTTCTGACTTGTTTTTCTCAGACATGAGACTGACCTCTTATTCTGGATTCACCATCGGATGGAGTCCCGTCAGAGTTGAGTCTTTGAGGGCGAGTGCAGCTACACAATCCTTGTGCTTTGATGTCTGTCTCGTCGACCTCCGTTCCTCTACAACTCCTGGTGCCTGTGTCTCCTCTCTTCTGCAGTGATCTTCACTTTCCCTCAGAGCTGCATCACAGGAGACACAGCTAAAGATATGTGGAATAAATGAATGATCAAAGGTGTAACTGTAAAAGCACTGGGAGAGCGCTGGCCGTCCAGCCACCGAATTTCAACCAGCATTGTTGTAACTATGTCGTATATTATACTATATACAATGTATATGTATATACTATATACAATTATAACAGTATATAGCGTATACTCTATATACTAAATAACTAAATAACTGATACCATTAACAGTCAATTGCAAATGGAACAGCAGGTGGCAGCAGCGTCTCCAAACTTTTTTTGTTGTTGTTTTGTTGTTTGCTGTAGAAACGTTTCAAGAAAAAGTAGTTGAGACCCAGTGAGTCACAGCGCCACGGGGACATAATCATCTGTTCTATTTTCCACCATCAACATGTGCAGAAATTTCCACAGAAATCCTTTTCCAGCTGTTTGTTGTCAGACAGACAGGTAGAAACGTTCCAAAGGAGGAACAACTGCATTCCACTTTGCAAATGTGATTCAAGTGAACACCTCATTCGCCAAGGAGCAAAGGCAACTTCACTCACTCTGGAACACTGAAGTCCACTTGGCAATATGTGACACTTTAGGAGAGAGAACTGATCCATAGATGCTCAATACTAAGAAGCAAGAGTAATTCAAGGTAGAACCAGCAAGAATGAACGTCAGTTTGAAGCAAGCTGGGAGTGTTCGCTTCAGCATGTTGGTCCAACATTGAAGTCATGTTTTATTTGAAAGAGCTCACATGACTTGGAAAGCATCTCCACACGTAAACAAATGAATAATATCAAGACCTCAGACTTGGCTGAAGAGGTCACATGAGTGCTCCAGTATCAGGCCATTCAGAAAACAGAAAAGTAAAATAAATAAAAGATTCACATATATCTGCAACTGCTTCAGTTATTAGCTGCCAAAACGTGATGGTTTTTATGAGTTGAAAGCAAATAAAAGAGGACTGATGCTGCCAAGGTCGACTACGTGAGAGTAAAGGGACGACTCCAATGATAACAGTCCTCATGTGAAGCGTTGCTGGGTCACACAGCAGCAGTTGTTTCACTAACTCTGTCCGCAGCAGCTCTACACGGACGTTTCCGCTGCTCCCTGGACATGTTTCAAACCCAGCATGTTGATGCCTGCGAGGCCTGGCGTTTATGCTTTGCACTTTAAGAGGCTTGCAGGTGGAGAGTATAAAAGTCGAGAGGTAATCTGGAAAATTCCTAAAAAACTCTGATGCCAAGTCAATGAGGGAAAGTAGGAACGTTTTTGCTTCTGTTCTCTGAGTCTACGATGAAGGAGGACAAGCACAGGCCCTCCTCGCTCCTATGGTGTAATGGGAGAGCTGCCTTTTTCGTCAGTACAGGACGCAGCCTTCAGCATTGCATGTTGACGCTTAACCATTGGTGTGTCAGTGGACTAAAATAACTTTTTCCTTCCAGTGTAGCGTTCCAGGCGGGGTGGAGTGGATCGTGTATTGTGTGGGAGCAGCCAAAGCGAGAAAAAAAAGAAAAAAAAACGACTTATTTACACGTTGTGGAGCTGTAGGCTAGGTTGGGCCAGCTGCAGGAAATTCATGCTAAAATCATTCTTCACTGTTTAAAGGTGTTTTTAAAGGAATGCCATTTCCAGACTGTTCAATAAATATCAATTTTGGTTGAGGTCCATATTTTCATATTTATCGACAAAATGAGTTGGGAATCAATCTGTCATTCAAATGCATTTGTACATCACTTCTAGTATGTTTCAGGCAGCGTCCCCCCATTTCTAAAGCCTGCACCCCTATAGTGGTTCAGTGTTTGAGAGGCAGAGAAAATCTGCCATATCAATAGGTAAGCGACAGGATAAGTTATCCATATGGTGTCCTGCTCAAGCATGCTGCTCCCCCATGGACCTCAGAACTATTCTCATCGCTCAAGGGCAGCAGTGTCTTGGCCTAAAACAGCAGCAGAAAATTGGCCTTGTTGATGTACAGTGGCAGGAGGGAGATGAGATCAGCTGTCAGCGGCTAAATCCTCGTGAAACAATGCCGCCCAAATCCCCAATCAGCTACAGCTTGTTATGCTTCTTTCTGTGCCTCCCTCTTTACAGGACTGAATAAAAAAAAAACAGCTTGATGGCTTTTTTTTTAACTTGTAAAACAAGTCTCTAACCGCATGTAAAACTCTCACAGAATGCAAATGCCGTCTACTTATTCCGGCCGAGCCTCCACTGAGTCCAAATCCCTCTTAAGCCTCTTGTTGACCGAGTCTGTCCGCTTTTGTTTATACAATTGGCTCCTTAAAATATTCCAACTGCATCATTAATATCTGGCCTTTTGCACGGCTCAGCTCCAGCGGAATAAACAGACTCACACATGGAAAATGATTTCCTCCCGCAGATAATTAGCCGATGAAACAATCCCAAGCGAACAATAATTTGCCTGCGTAAAGTTATGAGTTTTAAGCAGGAGGAACGCAGGACTAGACGTGTGCTTATCAAACAAGGCTTGAAAATGTGCAGTGAATGAAAAGAGGCGATGGTTCTAATGCGAGATGGAAGCCCTGAGGAGAATAAATAAGCAATCGTCACGTCATGCAGGGCGAACAAATGAGCATGGTACACAATTAGGCAGGGTCACATTCTGCCAGAGCTGTGAGCGGAGCCGGGGCTAATGAGCTGTGTGAGACTGCCAGTGTGTGTGTGTGTGTGTGTACAGCCAGCGACGGCAATAAACAGGGCGACGCTCCAAAGTTTGATGCAGACTGAATAACAAATTGTCACACGAGCAGCAAGTTTGAAATGAAACAAGAAAACAATAGGTGGCTGAGAACACGAGCGATGAAACAGTGAATCCAGCTGATATTTGGGGCGAGTTCAATGGCACATATGGAGAATAGAAGCTCCATTTGCTGCCGTTTTTCAATGCCCAATTTAGACACGATATCTTCAATAACAATGCAGTTTGAAAAGCATATTTATCTCCCGACGTGAGCAGGCCGGCCAGGGCTCCAGGATGTTTCACTGACGCTTAACTGATAATCCAATGAAGGAAGAAACCGCTTGGACTTAAAGGCATTTAAAGGCAACTCGACTCCAATTTTTCATCCAGCAGAAGAGCAATGTACAGTGGTACCTCGGTTCTCGAATACAATCTGTTCCAGACGGCCGTTCGAGAAGCGAATTGTTCGAAATCTGAATCGATTTTTACCCATTACAATGAATGGAAAAAGAACTAATGCATTCCAAGCCTTAAAATAGGCTTTTGTAGGAGTGAATGTAGAGTGTCTGCTGCAGGTGCGCTGTTCCTCTATGTGTGTGGCCGCTGCATGTGGGAGGGGTTGCTGAGTGAGTGAGGTCTCTCCAGAAGTGAAGAGGTGCCCGGTGCGTGTCCAGCTCTGAATGTGCGCTTCTGTGCAGTTTGGCTGTGACAAAGTCATAAACCAAGTCACGCTCTGTCCCAGACTCGCCTCATCCCTGTCCCAGCTCCAGCCCACAACAGGACATCAAACCCTGGAGTCAAGTCCTAGAGTGAGCACTGTGACTCTCTACCACGGTCCAGTGTGGAGACAGGGAAGGAAAAAACAGTCAGTAAATGTAGCTAACGGGACACGTTTGCATACAGAGGCTGCGTTATACACAATAACAAAGCGCGTCGTGGGTTAGCTGATCGGTCTGCGCACATTATGTTTTTTCCGGCTTTTTTCGGCGGCGTTCGAGTTCTGGATTTTCATTCGAAAAAAAACTCGAAATTTTTGTTCGAATTCCGAGACGTTCGAAAACCGAGGCACCACTGTATATGAGAAACAAGGCAGGGGAAACTTCATCAAGTCTGTTCTGAATGCTCAGTTCAGGGGTGGAAAAGCATTTGGAACAACCAAAACCAGACCTGGATAGTGTCGGACAACATGCTCACAAAGGCTCATTCATTTTTCAAGTGTCGCCGTCCTATTAAGGCTTCATTTTCCTTGTTCCGTCTGTTGTTTGTGGAAACCCAGTGGAAATTTAATTTTCCACCTCTGGGTTAGATCCATGATTCAGTAAGGATTGGACAATTGAAACCAGCATCATGGAGGTAAAGGAACAGATGAGTTGGTTCTGATAGAAAAGTGGTTTGAGTAGCAAAAGGGTGCAAATATTGGTCAGCAATACCCATCATGCCACCTGAGTAAAGCTGCTACTTTACAGAGCAAAGAAGAAATCCTCCTCTAGTTTTAAAGTGTCTTCTCTCGAAGGATGTGTTGGTGGTAGCTGACATATCAAACGGCATGATGTCATGTTCCAGCCTGAGATTGATAACAAGCTCTACTTATATTGAGGCATTTTCTTTTACAATAAGCAGGACTCAACCTATTAGAGTACTGGTCTAGACAGTGGAGATGATCGTGGACTTCAGGAGAGTCACAGTTTCTCTGTCCCCTCTCATGGTTTGACCATTCCCATTGTGGACTCCTTCTGCTTCCTGAGAACCACCAGCAGAAAATGTTTTTCTTGCGGCAGCTGAGAAAAACTACGACTGCCGACAAAGTTGCTGGTGGAGTTCCACACGGCACATCATCCAGTCCATCCTCACCTCCTCTATCACTGTCTGGTACTGCAGCGCCACCTCCAGGGACAAGGGCAGACTGCAGCGCATCGTACGTTCTGCTGAGAAGGTGATCGGTTGCGGCCTGTCACTTCTTCATGACCTGTATGTCTCCAGGACCCAGAGACGTGCAGGTCGGATTAGCGCCGACCCTTCTCACCCTGGTCATGGACTGTTTGCCCCTCTTCCCTCTGGCAGGAGGCTACGGTCCATCCAGACCAGAACCTCCCGTCACAGGAACAGCTTCTTCCCCTCGGCCGTCAGACTGATGCTGATCTGCCTTTGTTGTTTGTGGGTTATTTATTTATTAGTTACTTCTATTATTACTGTTTATTTTATTTTATTTGTTCATGTTTGCACATTATTCCAAAGCATTTTCCTAGTTGGTGGGATCCTCACTGACCATGACAATAAAGCTGATTCTGAAGTGCCGACTGGTTGCAGTACGTGGACATGATGATATTACCGTCACTGAACAACATACAAACTCCTCAATACTGCCGCCAAACCAGCTAGACCCATTGAAACACAACTACAGTCGGACAGCTCAACTCCTGATACACTACCATGTTTTGTGTCAGTTTGTTTTGCGCCACTGTTTTGAATAGATATATATTTATTTTGTTCTTCATTGTTAGACCCCTATTTCCTGCCCAATCGATGCGATGTTTGTTCGGCACCCAGCTGTGGTTTAGATTGGCCTCCTGTGTAACCAAGTCCAACACCCGCAGCTCCACGCCTGCACACATATATATTGTTTTGCTTATTTTCAGGACTGTCCTGGATCGCAATCGAGAAGCCGGACAGAAGGCAAGACAAAGCAAATGGCAGGTACTGAGGGGGCAGACGAAACACATAAAACCTCAGAAGACCCGGCGGCGCAGGGCTTTCAGCTGCGACTCATAGTTATTAACTATTCAATCACATAAAGGAGAGCTGAAGGCGTGAAAGGTTGCGGACCAAAGCGCTTTTGCTTCACTGCATTAAAAGCCGCGGTCCGGCTCTCCGGCAGCGTCAAAGAGAAATAGATTGCCTCCCAGGAAGATGACTGCTCCAAAGAGTCGGCTTTTTTCGCCTAATAACAGCAATCTGCTGTGAAAATCTAATCCTAAGTACCATTTACACCGAATGGAGACAACTTCTGCTCAGAAAAGCGTGAGTTATGAATATTTCACTGAGCGATATACAAGTAAACAAACAACCCCGCCCAGTCAATCAGAGGACGTTGGTCCAAGGAAGGGACGTGGAATCGCCAATGAGTGGAGTTTTTAAAAGGCATCGCAATTGCTGTGTGCAAGTGTCTGAGACACAATAAGGCATGAGGCACTCGTGTCTGTTTGATAACATAAATGAGCGTATGAGCTCCAACGGCCAGCGTGAAGCGAAGCATGACTGTGTTGATAAGTGACATGGGCACAACAAACCAAGCAGAAGCACACGGACCCCGGCGAGGTAATGGCTTCGTCTTTGCCATTAAAGGCAGATACGGATGCACCGTATATAAGCCCTCTCTCCGGCCTAATGCCGCCTCCTCTGTGGTGGATAACAGGGATCAGAAATCCATCCCTATGCATGGCTAACTATCTGAAGAGGGGATGTCAGGTCTCCGTCTGGCCGGCTTTCCAAAAGTACTGGTAATGACACTTAATGAAAGCGAATACTCGGTGGGGGAGTTTCTCAGCCTACGTCCTGCATCCAGACAGTCGGAGGCATAAATAAACAAACACCATGGTCCAGAGTGGATGTGCAACTTCCTCCCGTTGCTCTTATTGCATCTGTGTATGCATCTATTTATTGTTTCTCCCTGGTTTAGCTTCAGAGCACCTTCCGGCTCCCTGTGGCTCTCTGGACGTCGCAGAGCATTAGCTCGACGGGCTGAGTTTGTGCTGGTTTTAGAAACGGATTCACAGGATGAGCTGTCAGACCACAAGCACGAGGATGCGTCGCCGGTCTCTCACTAACTATTACAGTTTACATCTACTGGATTAACAAACTGCTTCCAGTAGAGCTTTCATCATCTCAGTCAGACAATTTGGGCCCACTAGGAGGCCTCTCACGCAGCAGGAGATCTGACAAGAGCGAAGAAGCCAAGGGCAGGGAGGGGACACCGGGGCTGACGCCGGCGTGGGGCAGTCAGTCTCCGAGTAAACATGGGGAATGAAGGGATCGAGAGACTCTTCTTCGTACCAGCTCTTAATCAGCACAGTCAACACACTGCAGATTGGGTTCACATCCCCACCGCTCTTCCATCTTTTCCTCCTCCAGAACCCTTATCCATTCAATCATACCGAATTTCCCTCTTTCAATTTGATAGGGCCGCAGTCGGGAATGGTAAACGCTGGGCAACAGATTTGTGGCTTACTCTGTGGGATGCTATTCCACCTTTAAAAAGCTGCTTCGTCAGACCTGACTTTACCTCAGAACCACAGCTAATCCATTAGTGAGGAGAATAAGAAACGAGTCTCAGTTACACTGCAGCATTCCGAAATGAATATTATGCTTTGTTGCACTTTGAACTTTAAGCAGAAGCGGACAATGACTACGGCAGAAAGCCAACCATAACCTGAAGCCTGACTTGAGATTGCCAATGTTTGTCTTTTAACCTGTCCAGGGTGGCGCCCAGACCAGTTAGCTAGAATAGAATCGGCACCTAGATGCGGGAGTGACAGGGGTATTTACACAATGTGCTGGAAAAACTCTGACATCTGACTGACCTTAGGAACCAAGGGTCTGCTTCCCTGTTGTGAAAAGAGCTAACTCTGGAGGATGGGAGTGACCTCTCCTCCATCATGTACTCCCTGAGAAACCATTTAGCTAACTGCCTAAACGTGTCTTCGGCGTGAACAAGCTTTAGCCATCAGCAGAGGCTGGGCCACACCACTTGACCAGATCTGATCAAATTACACGGAGGCAGGAGTCATCTTGGGTGCAGGGGAAGTGTTGGTGTTGCATTCAGGGAGAGGTCCAAAGACGTGTCCAGTCTTCTGGGATCTATCGTGGCTGGAGAGTGTGATAATCTAAACATAAAGTAATAGTAAAATAAAAGTAGCAGCTCATAAAACCTTGCTAGTGCAGTCACTGTTTCATTCTGTGTGGCTGTTGTGCTAGTGAGCGTCTCCACTGAAGTGTGTTTTCATTGAGCCACTCCGTCGGGGCTCTTTCTAAGGGCTCGATTCTTCGTCACCAACACGTCTCTGGAGTGGCCCCAAAGAGCAGAAGGCATGTTGCCACATCACGGAGCACCTATTGATTCAACCCTCTTATGGGACCTTCTATGATTCGCAGAACAATCAGAGACAAAGTCAAAGTAAAACAAAATCTCCTCGCAACATGACACTGTCAGACGCGTGATTTTAGCAAAAGCCTCCGATGTATCCTTTTCTGCAGAATTCCATAAATAATATTCACACAAGCGCAGTAAGGTCAGAGATAAATCTCACAGTTTACATAAACTGCTGCAAACAAACAGGAAGTGCAGAGAGCCAGATGACCTTGGAGGTGGTGGGGATGCGGAATAAAAAGATGAATTAAAGAAGGAACACACACACACACACACACACACACACATGCTTGCAGGCAGCTGACAAAGTGCCTTCTCAACACACAATCACAAGCAACTTGAAATCCCTTTTCTTCTCCCTTAAAATGCGCTACATAGACCAAATGAAAACAAGTGTATCTTCGAAAAGTCCACCTCATTATCAGAGAGGTCACTTTAGCAGATTTTTTAAAGTGCTATGAAGGGGAAGTGCTAATGTAGCTGGGTTAGTTAATGCAGCTGGCATGTCAAACATAAGGCCCGTGAGCCAAGTCCTGCCCGTGGAACTAGTCAATCTGACCCGCGACTATGATACAGTCAGAGTGAAAAAGCTTGACCAACACCCATGCTACAGGTCTCATAATGCACTGCAACAGTTGAAGCAACAATCTGTCACAGTTACAGCCCTCACTAGTACTTCACGTTATTACTGTGTACGCAAAAGTGTCAGGTGTGATGTGTGACAAAATTGTGTCAGCAAGGATGAAGGGGAAAGTGTTCAACGCAGTGGTGAGGTCAGCAATGTTGTATGGTTTGGAAACAGTGGCACTGAGGAAAAGACAGGAGACAGAGCTGGAGGTAGCAGAGATGAAGATGCTGAGCTTCTCTCTGGGAGTGAGCAGGATGGATAGGATCGGAGGGACAGCACATGTGCTCAGGTGTTTAGGAGACAAAGTCAGAGTTTAGGGTTAGGGTTGTGGGTGTTCATACCCCAGACCCGTAGCCCTTACTCTGGCTTGAATTTATGTACCTGTCGTCAGAAAAGTCTGTGTATAGCCATAACCCTTGGCATAATGATCAAACTAAAGAACAATAATACACTTTAATACTGTTTATCGTGTATTGTGTAACAGTGGTGTGCGTCTTTCACACATGCCACTGCGAAATAGGCTTCTCTCTACTCCAGTTGGTCACCACACACTGAGGCCTTTCACACTGGAAATGTTCTGTTATGAAGGGACCAGCGTGTTCAGATGGAAAAATTGGTTCAGTCCCTGAAAAGTTGAAACCTGAAAAGTCGGATCAAGCTTGCGAACTGTGAAGTCATCACCATGGGGTGTGCACGTAGGAGTCCAAAAGTTTTCGCATTATGGAAAGTTGGATGGAAACAGATTCTAACACAACAATTCAGACCATCAGAGCGACTAGTTGTGAACTTGAACGCAGACTGGTTCAATAGAAAGCAACACATTTCAGTGAATCCAGAACCGTGTTGGTGTGAAACTGGCAGCTGCTGCTTTTCCGATCTGCAGGAGGACATGATGACGCCTGGCTCAGATTCAACAGTTCATCTGAAGGAAGGAAGGAAACAGTGTGAAAACTGTTTATGGAAAAACTGACACCTTCATGCTCCGATCCTCTGACCATTCAAAAAGAAGCAGTAATTGGGGATTGAAATGACAGTGTGACAGGACCAGCTGTCTCTTCCAGGTCCACTGCCTATCCACGTTATTGTCAAAGCTGCGGTTGTATCCCAGTCGAGCAAAGCACATTATAAGTAACAATGACCTGTGACTGCGTCTGCATCACACATTCCCGAGGTGACATCATCCTGCAGCAGATTTGGTTTGGCTATGTTTCGAAAAGTGATGTTACATTTTCATGTCAAACATCTTTAGGTGCTGCAACAAACCCTTAAGTATTTAATCTACCAAAGTGCCTGAATCATTTTTGGGGTTTGCTGAGGGCCTTGCCCAAGGCGATGCTCAGCACCTTCCATTAAATGCGATGCGCCGCGCTGAAACAGAACCATTGTATTATTTAAAAGCAAAGCACCTGGGTGATGCTCTGTGGTGATGAATGCGTCAGGGTTTTACGCTTTCAACTTCGGCTGCCTTTTAACGTATGCAGTGCTTTATGATTTGAATTCTCAGCGAGCAGAACTACCCTTCAAGGACTAGCGCTGAGTATATCAGGGGGGATGATGGTGCCATTCTTGAGTTCACCAAGAGTCTAGAGCTGCATCAGCATGTACACATGTATGACTGTTGGAACAGCTGCACAACACCAGGATGGAGGGAGACGCTCAGTGAGATTCAGGGAAGGCAGCAAATCATATGTTGGATAGTCTACTTGTTTGGCTAAAGTTTTTCAGTCCCCCAATTTTGAAAGCAATACAGTTTTTGTTTATTTGTTTTTTGCATCAAAACTATCTGGTCTGTTTGTATAAGCAGGTTCAAATTGATAGCATTTACACAGGCAACTCCCCCAAAACACAGTCAACACTCACAGTACATTTACTTCAAAACCAAGTACAGAGGGAAATTGGAGCTTTAATACCTCATCCAAAGTGGTGGGGGAAAACACAACCCAAGTTTGGAATAGTTTGCTTCTATCTTTGTCAATTCTACAGATTCTAGTCACACAAATGATGAGTAATATGTTTTTTTTGTGACGGAGGTAGGATTTCATATAAGTCTAAAATGTGTGCACTGTTAGCAATTGTTTAGATCAGGGGCGTCAAACTGGTCCTCAGAGGGCTGCAGTGGGTGCAGGATTTTGTTCCAGCCAGTCAAGAGAACACCTTCTCACCTTCTGTCTGGTGTCGCTTGTTTCAACTGACATCTGAACTATATGTGTTTGCAGGGTTGGAACAAAAACCCGGACCCACTGCAGCCCCTCTGTGGACCAGTGTGAGACCCCTGGTATAGAGGTCCGTGTGCGCATCACCCTGAGAACAGTAGGGGTGGAGGTGGAACCTCCTGGAAACTGGAAAGGACACAGATCTTGGATGACAATTTCTAATGGAAACATTTTTTACTTGGTCTACCACTCAGCAGCAAAGAAAACAGCTGTGGATGAGGCTCAGCATGTTCTCGACTTTTCTTTTCCTTTCAGCTTCTCCCTTCAGGAGTCGCCACAGCGGATCATCTTCCTCCATCTCACCCTGTCCTCTGCTTCCTCTTCTCTCAAACCTACAAACCTCATGTCCTCCATAACTCTCCTCTTTGTCCTTCCTCTCCACCTTCACCTTCCACCTCCAACCTCAACATCTTCATCTACCAATGTACTGCCTCTCTCTCCTCTGTACATGTCCAAACCATCTCCATCTAGCCTCTCTGACTTTGTCTCCTGAACACCTGAGCACATGTGCTGTCCCTCTGATCCTATCCATCCTGCTCACTCCCAGAGAGAAGCTCAGCATCTTCATCTCTGCTACCTCCAGCTCTGCCTCCTGTCTTTTCCTCAGTGCCACTGCTTCCAAACCATATAACATTGCTGGCATGACTGTCTTGTACAGCATGTTCTCAACTAGTCCCCTTTATCTCTAGGTTTACCACCTACGGAGCTCAGGTCTAACAACATACAGGAACGTGGTGTGATTCTTCACTGAGAGCTGCTCAGAGTTTAAAGTGGACGTCGGAACCCACTGAGAAAAAAACCCAGCAATAGATCAATGGTGGAGAACGAGTAATAAATATTCCGGAAAACATTCAAACAATATAAATGATTTTGAAATAGGACAGAAATGAAAGGAGACAAGTGAAAAAAATAAAGTCATTAATGAAACCAACACTTGACTAATCGCCTTAATTACATTTGTAATAGAAATCTGAGTCATTACAGAAGCAAAGACATGTATTATCCAGACAAATGTGGATGCAATAAGGCACAAACACGTCCCTCATTGAGAGCATGTCATTGCCAATGCCATTAGCGCCGCCGCCCAGCTCCTCACTTGGTCGGTGATGAAGCCATTTTAATAATGATTATGCATTTGCTTGATGAATCATTCGCTACGACGGCGGCGTCGAGCGCACAACAGCAGAATCAATGGTCTCCATCTCCTTCACCACAGCTCCTGTCTTTGTTCCACACCCGTTCTCCAGCAGACGCAAATGAAAAGGTTAAGTATTGTTGTGTAATGAATCAATTAATAACTGCGACTGCGCTCTATATGCAGAGGTCGCGTCTCTGGTCCCATCAAACCGAAGGCAATTTCTGCTGGTCAGGCAAGCGGAGACGTGCAGCCGCGCCACACCATCACAATGACCTTTCCACAAGCCCAAGGAGCACACAATGCAGGGAGAGGTAATAAAAGCGAGGGAAGAGGGAAAGGCAATTAAAGTGCTGAGCGTGTGTGTGTGTGTGTGAGGGGAGCGTGGCAGAGATGAGCCTAACTGGAGGCGGCCCTAGAACGCACCACGGCTCCATATCCCCCATAATCCTTGTGTGATCGCAGAGCAACCCGGTGTGCTCCCAGTCTGATCATCCTCTCGCAGCCTTCACCGGCTAATCCCTGGAAAAGGACAGTCAACCACACACGCCTCGTGCGCAAACACACACACCAGATTGAAAAAGCATCTTCATACACAATTATAAGCCAATCATTATGGCCGGCGTACAATATGTCCTGCGTGACAAACGAAAGGAAACTACTTAAAATAAATGAGCAACCGCCGACACACACACACACACACACACACACACATTCAGGGCTGGGGGAGAATGAGTCGCTCCCCACACGCCCTCCGCCGCACAACATTTCCTCACGGCGAGTGAGAATCATTAATGCCCTTCCTCTGATGCAGCCGCACAACCAACAGCAATTATTTCTAAAAGCAAAAAGTGAAAACAGACAGCGTGCGCACAAATATACAAGGCACATTATCATTTATTTTTTTTTTTTGTTTGGCTAGTTGTGTGGGGGCTGAGGACACGGTAGAAGCTTAGACTTCATCTTCTCCAGCAGAGTTAACTGACCGCGGAAATGACATGGATGCTTTTGCTAAAGCAATTAAGGGCTGCTGCTGCTGCTGCTGCTGGGTGTGTGTGTGTGTGTGTGTGTGACATTGGCAGCACTTATGGAGGTCCTGAAGATAAACAATGCAGACTTGCTTCAGGAGACACGATCAGACCAAAAAAAAAAAAGAAAATTATCATTTAAACACTGATAGACAATTTGAACTCCACTCCAAATCTTGAGAGTGAAAACAAAACAAACAATTATGACATAAGGCAGTGAACGATATGACAATAGCTGGAGCTAAATGTCCAGTTCAATGCCATCATTTTCAAGGACACTTGTTTCCTGTGAGAGCTCTAACTGTTGGAATACATTATCGCCATGCAGATCATGAGGTCTTGACAGCAGTAATGGGTGAGAACAAAATAGCAGCCTGACCCTCTTGACCAGGGCTGACCAACCAGTCAGAGGCTAAGAGTCACATTGGTTTACTGTGTTGCTGAAAAGAGCCACATCCTACAAGTACGTCAGGCTCACCTGAACAGCTGGTCACGTGACTTAGCGGCAGTATAGCGGTTAAAGCACATTGCTGGTTCACGTCTCAGGTCTCTTCTGCATGTATTTCATACATTTTACCATGATCCTCCTGGCAATATCAAGCGGCGTAGATAGAAAATGTGTGCACCATTTATTTTACTTTTTACGTGGCTCATGCCACCAATAACGTGGCCCTGGTCTGTGAGTGTGAGCGACGCTGCAGACTGGAGCGTCTCATCTTCGCTCCACTGAATTAAATGGACTTCACCAACATCAACAATGAATAACAGGTGAAACACATGCCATAGGTTTAGTTTAGGGAATGACGAAGTGAAATGTGGAGTCATGTCAATCGTGTTGATCATGGATCTGATGACGGTCCAAGTCTTAGGACCATGACTCACATCGGTGTTGAACGTGCAGCAAGGTTTATTGTTTATGTTTAAATGCTAGTCAAAGTCTTTTGTAAAAAGTATTTTGACAGAATAGCTCTTACTTTTTCATATTATTTACTGTATGAAAGATCATCTCAACAGCAACTTGACCAAAATCCCAGCCAGTTTGGCGGCTCATTTGGTGAAGAGCCGCATGAAACTGGGGGAAGAGTCGCATGCCTCTCGGGAGGCCTGCTCTTGACCCTCTGAACGTCTTCAACAAGTCTAAATAAAGAGAAGCCGAACTTAAATCGACAGCCTATTTGACTTCAAGCATCTGTATCTAATGAGATTTCACACACTTCAAGCAGTGTGCCTGAGTACATCAATGTTTTCATAATATTGTCAGGGTTAATTAGAATTAACCCCAGGGAACGTGACAAAACTGCAATCGTGTGAAGTCACATCATTTGAATTCCTTCCCACCTCATAATGATGGAACCTGTTAATAGTGACGCAACACATGAGATCTCATTAATAAAGATCAAGGTAGACGATGCATCCAGCTCAATTCAAAATTAGTTTGGCAACAAGGGCGAAGTCTGTTCTATTATAATCTATTGCAGGTTTACGGCGAATAAAATGACCATATTTTTAAAAAAAATAAAGCATATGGAGGTTTAATAAAGCATTTCCAGAGTATTATTCCGCCAAACACACTTGAAAAGTGACAAAAAGTTGGCAGCGACTGTGCACCACAGCCGTTTACAACCCTGACACCGATGATGGAGTCCCAGCAGACAGTTACAGCGCAGGGGGGCGGATGAAAGGTAGCGCTGATACGCATGAAAAAGATGACTTTCAGTTTGCCACTGAAACATATCCATCATATTAATCTAGCGTTCTAGAGGAGCTCACCTGTGGCGCCAGCTGCTGAGCTATTACCAAATGTCCCCCTGGTTTACTTTGAAATCATATATAATATCGGAAATTTCAATTGGATTCATCAGTACAATCGAATTTTCTCTCGCAGAACAACTCCTGCTAACACAAATGTACGCCATGTTTTGTACCTTCATTTAAAGCCGACATCTTGACATCACGCCGAGCCGAAACAAAGGTTCCATTTTTTGGCGGCGATTGGTGAAAAGATTTGAAGGGCGATAAGATGGGAGGCGATAAGACATGTAGCGGTGTGTTTACAGAGCAGTACACCGAGACACTTCCTCAGTCAATATATTGATGTTTTGTAATAGTCTCTAAATGACTCAGGTTAGGGACTGCCATGCAGAAAGCCTCTCCGCTGCTTCAGATCCTGATGCTGATTTCACACCTACACGTCACGCGCCGTCCAGCAGCGTATTCGTCTCCTGCTGTCGGGCCGGTTCCACCCCAGTGTTTTTCACCCATTCCGACACACATCCCTGCTGTTTACATCCCCCAAAAACTAGGTTATTTATGCTCTCTCACGTCGCCTCGAGCAAACCTCAGCTGTTTCTCCAGCCCTTCATTCTGGCTCAGGTTTCTTCCTACCAACATAGACTTATTATTGTTACCATGAAGTCATTCATTTATCAGAATTTATTTGATATTTAACTACATAAATAACAGCTTCCTAAAACTGAAAAGTGCCTCACCACTTGCCTGACATTTTGTCTGCTGTAAAGATGAAATAAAGTTTATCTTATCTTACCTTATCTGATCTGATCCCAGTCCAACAGCAAAGTCCAGTGTCATGTTCAGTGACATGATGTTGAAACTGGGTGGGACTCCAAGTCAACATTTTCCACAGGATGAATATTTGAAAGAGTAAAGACTCAAAGATGCTAACCACCATAGCAATGACTTATATTCCACACCTGCAATGAAATATGACCACAGAAGTCCCTTGTGACCTTGAGGTGAGTCGCATTGTTGCCTCTATTCATCAGCTCCGTCTGAAGGAGTCGGATAACTAAAGTATTAATGCCGGTCAATAACTAATCTGTCAGTTCAATGCTTCTACGCTCTTGGCTTATCAATGTTGCTACATGTGTCTTCAGAATTACGCTTTTGTCTAGTGTAAATCTGCTTCTTCTGCAGCGAGTGCTGACATTCTTTAGTGTACTGTAGGTCACCTGACTGAGGAAAAACCAGCAACGTCCTGCTCTCACAAGTGTTTGACTCCAGCAGTGTGTTCAGTCACAGCAACCATGAGTGAAAACAAAAGGATTTGCAGTGTTGTGCTTACTCTATTTTTAAATATGGCCTGGAGGTGTGCGGATGACAGACTTGATCATATTTACAGTCGAGCGGAGCAACTCCTTAAAAATGAGAAGGCACACGCCGTCTCTGCTTCTAATGCAGGACCATGGGTCCAGGTTGGAAGAGGGTTGCTTTCAGGACGCGGCTACTGTGGTCGTGTGTGTCTGTGGACTCGAATAGAGAGAGAAACTTGCGTGGACGGTTTTCCTTAACAAGACGAGCCGTGTCACAGACTGCAGACGTGTATTGTGTGTGTCAGGCGCTGATAGTGGTAATGGATACTGTGGGAAAAACCCGGAACCTTTCCAATGCTCACCTCTGTCTTCCATTGATGAGCGAGGTGCTATAACAGCTAATCGATGGCGAGTGAATTCCCCGCTCTGCCCCCGCACTGGGCTGATCAATATCCCTGGCAATTAGAATCCCCTATCTGCATGACTGCGGGGACCTTGCCAGCCCACAAACACCCAATTTAGTCCTCAGCCTATCACTTCATTACTAAAGCCTCCCTAATGCCTATTGGCAGGTGGCGGGTGGTCTTTCAGACGCCCCCGTGGCTAAGTGAACATGAAACCTTTGCCAAGATGCTGCTTCAGATGCTCCCTCCTGATGTGAGCGGGGCTTGTAAAACTTCTAATTCAACATGAGGACCTGGACCGTAAAACCTTCACCTGTTGAACAGCCGCCACTGAGGCACTGTGCAAATTGGATTGGCGACAGTCAGTCACAGTCAGAATTCGGTTGACTTTGGTTTAGACACATGACTTGGAACGATTTTCTTCTTGCTGTGTTTTGTATTAACCAGGGATCAGATGAGATTAAACTCAAACACTCGTGACAAATCAGAAGGATACAGCCTGGTAACATTTAACATTGAAACTGGAGGATATTCAGCGATGGCAAAACAGGTTTCTGTGACCACCAACTGACAGTGAAGTCGCCTCCTGCTGAGATACTTCCTGCACTCAGGTGCTACGTAAACCGCAGCATTTCAGGTGGAAAATAGCGGTTCAAAACCTTGACAAAGCTTGAGTTCAAAAGGCACTCGTCCTATCGAGTCCAATAGCTACACCAAAATATTTTTTCAGTGAAACAAACTAGCACCAGTGAGATCAACAAGTCACTATTTAACTACTGTATGGCGACTTATCCCACAGCAGACTTTTCACCAAGTTGGTCAAGCGTCCGGATGCACTGTGCATCTTCATACCTCAGCAAATAACACTGCCCCATTAATTCAGAACTTCAGCAGGGGGCAGTATATAGAAAACTGCGGTTTGAGAGCGAATAATTACACAACAAAAATCAAAACAAAAAATCGCTGTCGACATCACAGCAGTTAGTGGTGAAAATTACAATGAATCTCCAGCAGACGACTTGTTGAAGCATTGCGGACTGATTCCGACGATAATGATGCAAGGCTGGAGGCAAAAAAAAAACTGTTCGCTAGTGTCCACATTTCTGATTTTTGACCTGAAACCCAGTCCGTTGTGTGAAAGCTCAAAAAAAAATTCACTTGGTTAGGCTAAGGGTTAACCCACTTGTCTTTATTAGACATCTGGAGGCCAGTTGTATTTGTTGGAATTGAAATTCTTTCTTGAATCCTCATACCCAACTCCTTGGTAAGTACTGTGTAATACTAGAAGGCAGACTTATTTGATCGTATAAACCACTATGTTAAGTCAACTGTCTAGTACCATGGTGGTTTTCTGGACCCTAGAACGTTGGCTTTTGCCCCCCATTATGACAAACACCCTAAAAACTGTGCCACCGTGGTGCAGAAGAAGACCCAGTTTGAAAGCTCGGGGTTTCTTTGTTTCAGAGTATCACTCCACCTATTTGTTTGAGCCTGGTGGGTCTGGACACTTCTACTTTTCTGACGTACCCCGGCGCACTGCCTCAGGCACGGCGCTCCAGGACGGGGGGAGAGTCTGCCATGACTGGAACAGGCACATGCACGCTCACACATTCATACTTACACAACTGTCAGCTCGCTGTCACATATGGCCTGAGGTGAAGTAAGGATAGGTGCCCAGAGCTTTACACCGACTTTTGAAGGACAGAGGAGAGAGGGAGCTATCTTCCTTCACCCTCCAGCAATCTCCACACCTGCTGCACTGCACTAACTTGGCTGCCGACCCCTAATTTGTTTTTTTCCGCACCGAGATGACACATGGATCCGGCCGACATGGAAATGTCGGGGGTTCGGAGGGAACATCTCGCTGACAGGTGTCACCTCCAATCCGCGCAGGCCGTCTCCTTCGGTGTTAACTATTCAATTAACCAGCACAGTGCACAGGGTTGGTGTCAGCGCCTAGTTACCGGTGAGACCTTGCTGTGAATGGCGTGAAATGTGTGTGTGGATGGCCAAGACTGGAAGACAGCCTTAAGAATTTCCGATGGAAATTTGAGGACAAACATTCAGACATGTGAAAGTGAGTCTTCTTCACTGGAATCTACATGTCGGACCATTAAAGTAACAAGGTGCCATGGCGGCTGCGTCTATCGCTCCAAATGTTGACACCCATCAAGACAAATCTATATTTCATGGCCACTTACAGATGTATAAATAGCAAAATGAGGTGCACTAACCATCTATAAAATGGCACTAAAAGGTTGCCAGAAGATGGCGCGTGTCATGAGCCGGTTGCTCCGGTCATCAATCTGGCATGAGAAGAGAGGAAGAGCAGAGACGTGGAGTGGGCTGAATTGCGTGGCTAAGAGGCGAGGCACAACACAGCACCGCGAGCAGGGCAGTAAATCACATCTGCACCGCACGCTCGCCCCACTGACACACAGCCACTTCAGCTGACACGGGCCTTGCTCGACAGCCTGATGGATCACCACACTACACTCCATTAAAGGCAAACGGGCACGACAAGCACTGACATAACAAACAATTAGTCACTGCTGTGGGTACGGACTTTACATGCCGAGGACCCCGACTGACGACGGACTCTCTCTTATCGCCTTTGGCACCGACGACACTCCATGGTTTTCTAATACTGAAACATGACAAAGATC
Organism: Synchiropus splendidus; assembly: GCF_027744825.2. Classification (NCBI taxonomy): domain Eukaryota; kingdom Metazoa; phylum Chordata; class Actinopteri; order Syngnathiformes; family Callionymidae; genus Synchiropus; species Synchiropus splendidus. Next base: position 26,727,790 of record NC_071338.1, read on the forward strand.
AAAACGTAAACGATGAAATGTCGCAACTTGGAAACCTCTCGACCGAAGCATATACACATAATAACATAATACTGACATCCGTCCTTAAGAGGTGGCACAGTCAGAGGCCCAACAAAAGTGTACGGCGACATCAAAAGCATATTAAACAACAACCATTTCAACATCGTAGTCGACAGATGTAAACAGAACAGCGATGAATCCTGTTGCTTCTCAAGGCAGGGGTTCCTCATGAGCTACTTTTGCACCTCAACAAGCTTCAAACAATGTTTGGGTCTACTCATAGAGGCCCAACATCCTCACCTGACAGCTGAGCAAGAGCATACGAACCTGTTTTGTCTTACAGTGCAGGTCATTTTTCAAACAATTGTTGCATATTAAGCAATGCAGTCAAAGGCTGTGTCCCATTTCTCACTACACTGGCACGTAATACAAGTACTTGGATTTGAGTGCCCTCCACAATGAAGTGAAGTGATGACGTCCCTAAGAATTGGGACGACACTTCAAAACATTACGTGACGCGTAAAGACAACGTGCCAGTTGCTGCCGTGCTGTGTTTTGTTTCCTACATATCCAGTGTTGGAGACGTTTTGGAAATGCCAACTTCAACATTTTTGCAACCTCTTGCGTCGGTGCTGATCATCTCACTTGGTTTGGTGAACCAACAGAGAAGAAATGGGCGTAGCCGAAGCCGGCTTCGCCGCTGTGTTGCGGTGATAGATCAGTTAGAGGCGTGATGATGTTAACATTAGTCTGGATGCTAGCTGACTGTTGCTTATTAAGAAGAAATAAAAACATACATGTTGTACATACACGTTGTATTGTTCATGTTGTCGAGCACGGTAGACCATTTGGGTCACTAACATGTGATACGAGAGAAAGTAAACAAACGGAAGAGTAGTCCTAGTTACTAAAATGTCCCTGTTGTCCTGTCCAAGATTGTTTTTAAATAAAGTACTTTGGTATCCTGGAAATCTATCCACACGTCATCTTCCCACTTGGTTTCAAGTCAGCTCCGGAGCTCCCTCGGTTTGAAGGGATCATTTCAAGCGGTGAACGGCGAGTGCCCTTGTTTGGGACACACTACACTTAGATGTGAGCATGCAAAACCGAGTGCTAGGGTGAGAAATGGGACACAGCCAAAGAATCTCATAAGCCCATTATTTGTGACAATATTTAACACATTATAATTCGTTTTTATTGCCAACAGAGCTCACAACACAAGCTACTCCAGGTCCTCATTGTTAACAGGGATGTAGGATAAGCTGTAGAAGAACGTCTGTATTTCCAGCTCTCGTGTCCAGCTGTATCACAGAAGCCATTCCACACGTCAAGATTCACCCAAACTATTTGTGAAACAAATGTGAAATGTCAGATTTTCCTCGTAATGAGATGCAGTTTCATGGCGCTACAACTGGGTCTCAACTGTCAAGATATGAGAGCACCTCACACTATATTGGGCGGTGAGTACAGAATTAGCTGTCTGCGGGGTCCTTCCTTCACAGAACACGCTCAATTTAGCAGATGAGCAAATCACTGTGCATGCAGTCACCAGCAACCTCAGCCTCAGCCATGTGTTGGAGGCCAAAAATATCCCTTCCAAGTCCTTAGCTGTTGAGTCCACTCACTTAACCAGTTGTCCGAATGAAGACGTCTGGGAGCTACCACCAAGGCAGATAGCCAGGCTTCAAAACTTCAGGAGTGCAGATAGATATATTGTAAAAAAAAAAAAAAGCTTATATCAAAGGTGTCATTACTCATGGATGCTTAGTGATAGAGTAAGGATAAGTTTCCAAGTCATTTCCAGTCTCTGATCTTCAACCATGTCCATTTGGGGTCTCCAAAATAGTTGTTACCCAGTGACTTTACTCCAAAAAAACTACCTAAAAAGTGACGCTGGAGTTTTCGTTCGGGACTCAGTATTTTTGTTAAAGAATGTTCCACAAGCTCAGTTATTGGTTACCCAGTCATCACAGCACCCAGTGCCCAGTAGCAAAAGAGTTTCAGCAACAAAGTTGAAACGTTGTTACAAAGAACAGCATCTTTCTGCAGGTTCATTGAAAGACTGATAGATAAACAGATATGTGCCTGTTTATGACTTTCATTTGCAGTCCATCATCATATCTTCACTGAGGTAAAATGTGTCCATCTTCTGCTTCTTGCTTTAAACAGTAGCAGCTCCAAATGGTTCCACACTTCTCACAGATAAGATACTCTGAGCCCAGCATTCAAAAAGCTACAAAAACAAACGTCAATAATGGCCATCCATGTTTTTTAAAACAGGGACAAGCAGGTGAACTAATTTGAAACGTATCAAAGACAAGTCTGCATCTTCAGCGTCACTTTCAGTCTCTTCAAAAACTCAGACCTGGTGGTTGCTTGAGGCCTGACGTCTGGTGGTTTATTACCTGTCCGGCCTGTGGTTACTGCATTAGTCGTCTCCTGCTGGCACTTGCTGCAGGACTTGGTGTGAGATTGTTGTGCTTGCGTATGTGTGTATTTGCATTTGAAGAAGGGCAAAACAGAGTGAGTGTACCGGTGGGGATTCAGGGACAGAGTCATGTCTACCTGCCATGTCCCCACAGCTCCACTGCCAATTTAATGACACCGGCTGCAGTGTACATTAGATTATTTGACTCCACAGTACAGAATCCCAGAGTGGATAATATTGTTTTTCCTCTTGCTGATGATGCATTACAAAAATAAAGAGTAGTGCAAGCGATGTCTCGCGGGATAAAAATCATGAATCACACAGGCTTGTAACATGGTAGACGAATACGTGCACATCCACATGTTCCATATCCCATCACTTTGTTGATGCACTCATCCTCTTTGCTCTCACTGAGCTCATTGTTGGGTTGAGAGTTAACCCTATAGGCAACATACTCTGTGAGAGGCAACATCGTGGCATTCAAATAAGACAAGCTGTAAATATGGAGTCTGGTGTAGTCACTACTTAAGACAAGCAGATGGAGGAAATCGGCCATTTCAATTTAAGAAACATTTGTGAACGTGTTTATTCATCCTCAGGTGAAGATGTGTGGTCAACCCATTCTCTACTATTGTAGTCAAGACCACACCAAGACAAGACATGAGACCAAGACATTATCGAGACTGGAGAGTATGGAGACAGACACAAGACCAAGATATATGGAGGTCGAGACAGAGACAAGACCAAGATATATGGAGGTCAAGACGAAAATATATGGAAGTTGAGACTGAGACAAGACCAAGACATTTGGAGGTCAAGACCAAGTCATTTGGAGGTCAAGAACAAGACATTTGGAGGTCAAGACCAAGACATTTGAAGGTCAAGACCAAGACAAGACCAAGACATTTGGAGGTCAAGACCAAGACAAGACCAAGACATTTGGAGGTCAAGACCGAGACAAAACCAAGACATTTGGAGGTCAAGGCCGAGACAAAACCAAGATATTTGGAGGTCAAGAACAAGACATTTGGAGGTCGAGACCAAGACAAGACCAAGACATTTGGATGTCAAGACCAAGACATTTGGAGGTAAAGACCAAGACAAGACCAAGACATTTGAAGGTCAAGACCAAGACAAAACCAAGATATTTGGAGGTCAAGACCAAGACATTTGGAGGTCAAGACCAAGACAAGACCAAGACATTTGGAGGTCAAGACCGAGACAAAACCAAGACATTTGGAGGTCAAGACCAAGACAAGACGAAGACATTTGGAGGTCAAGACCGAGACAAAACCAAGACATTTGGAGGTCAAGAACAAGACATTTGGAGGTCAAGACCAAGACAAGACCAAGACATTTGGAGGTCAAGACCAAGACATTTGGAGGTCAAGACCAAGACAAGACCAAGACATTTGAAGGTCAAGACCGAGACAAAACCAAGACATTTGGAGGTCAAGACCAAGACATTTGGAGGTCAAGACAGAGACAAAACCAAGACATTTGAAGGTCAAGACCAAGACAAGACCAAGACATTTGAAGGTCAAGACCAAGACAAGACCAAGACATTTGGAGGTAAAGACCAAGACATTTGGAGGTCAAGACCAAGACATTTGGAGGTGAAGACCAAGACAAGACCAAGACATTTGGAGGTCAAGACCGAGACAAGACCAACGTGGCAACTGTGACTGAGCTGCTTTATGTGACATGTGAGACATTGTACTACACAGACCAAAAGAAGTGGCCAAACCTATCCCCAACTTCCATTCCACTGTGGCGCTGCATCTGAGCACAGTGACAGCATGTCTGTTCACAGTAGCACAAGGACATGTTTGAGGAATTGCCAAAAATACACTGAACACGATTGGTAAAGTGGAAAAAATGCAGAAACAGCATTGCGGCTGCAGTAGATGCTGGGGAATAAAATATACTGCAAATAGAGGTGGGGGCAGAAGTGGTGTCCATGGTACTGTAAACCACAATGATGATACATGATAAACGTCACGATGGCTGCCACCAGGTGACAGATGACAAAGTAGCCCAACTTTAGCTCACACTGGAGACTGTCCTGCCTTTGTCTCTCACCATTTTAAGCTACATTTCATTGAAAGAACTAGCTGGCACCTAAGGAAGCCGAGGTATAAGTGATGGGTCTGCATTTAACTTGCAAACGCCATTAAGAGATCTGTAGTAATTGTGTTGTTTTTTACACGAAGAATCTATAATGACTTCATTAGTGACTTTGTAATGATGACTCCGAGGGCTTGTTGAGGAATAAATACTCAGGGAGAGTTAAAAGGTTTGAGAAAGACACAAGGTGGTCAGGTAGAAAAAAGGGGTTTCAGTATGTTCTACCACATTCAGTCTGTGTTGACAATCTTTTTGGGTAGAACAGTGTTATAATGTGTGTTATAATCACATCACTTGTGTTTCCTTTGATCTTTTTACTCTAATGTTTGACTTATATAACCCACTGCACATTTGTAAAACATATGTATTCGTTCACTGCTCAGCACTTACCGACAATTAGGAGGAGATTTAGACCACACAAAAATCAGCTCATGCATTCATTTGATAATCTTATGGAGCTTTTCTGTCCTTTGAACTGCACTGGTGAAGGTGCAACACATCCCCCTGAGCCTGGAAGGTAAGTGTCTGTACAAGGGTTCATTATGATGTGATGTTCTAAAGTCAATGTATCAATTGCATGCTTTCGTTCAAATGTGTCTGGTGGTTGCAGACATGCATCTCCAAGTTTCGCCCAACAAAATAAGACAATGCCAAAGATGAATGTGCCAAATCGTAACCTCAAGACCATCAGTGATGAAGGTCCAAACACATTCCCCATTTGTCAAAGCTTAGCCAAACCTCTTTGGTCACAAAGAATACACCGCACCATCCTGGCGATGATACCATTTTACTTCGTACAGCATGTCTAAGGGACAAGCAAAGAGCTTGCTACAATCCAAAGACAGAACCATAAAATCTGAGGGTGAATTCTGACTGGACACAACAAGGCTTCATCTGGTTTTCCACGATGCGACAAAGGAGTAGTTCTAGTACCAGATTCAGGGTTTTACCTGGGATTTTTGTGGCAGAGAAAAAACAAACAAACAACGCAGCCAATGAAGAAGTGATAGAGGAAGATTGAAGATTAATATTTAGTGAGTTGGTGACAACAAAAACACCATGAGAAGTAGACTCTCCAGTGAGCGGCCGTCCTCACGCGGTCCATCTCTTCATATGTCGAGTACTTGAGCTCCGCGAGCAACAGAATTCAGTCAGGTTTGCTTTGGATTTTATCATGAAAAACACGCCAAAAACCATTATGTTTTGTTTCAATGTTTCCACAGGTTTAAATACGTTTCATCACGTGAGATTTCATCTTTAAAAATAAAGCATTTTTGTGAAGGTAATGTGGCTCTCATATAACACTTGTTAATATGCCCTCTCCATTGACCAAGTCCAAAAAGATTTCAAAGATTTTCCACTTAAAAAGAAAAATAGTGCATAAAAGTAACTGATCCAAAAGGAGCAACGGCCTTGAACAAAGCCATGTGCGATGTGCTGAATCACCAGTTTGACACATAAAACCAGGAAAATGATCTGCTGCGGAGAGAGGAAATGATTGAATATCACGGTAAACTGCGTGCAGCTAAATAGCTGAGAAGGCGTGCATCAGTTCCAATATTTCTGCTCGGTGCGGGGAATCCTTTGCAAGGGGGTCGGTATAATCCATAACATGGCATCTCGCTGCATGGCTGCATACATTACTGCATCAATCAGCGCTAAGCTGCAGTGTAATTTTTCTCTCCCCTCTACGCCACACAGACAACACCCCATGGCTATTTCTGATGAGATTCCCAGCCGGAGAGAGGGTGAGAGGGGACGGAGAGAGAGCCAGGCCAGCAGTGCTATTAGCATAAACTCTCCACGGCTCAGGCCCAACTCTGAAGCCCTTTCATCAAGCTGCTTGTCAAACACAAAATTTCAAATCTCATTTTGTTTCTAATCTCATTTTCGTTGCGAGGGGGGGGTGCGATGATATTGGGGAGCGCAGGGCGGTTTGGTGGTGAATCAGACGATTGTTATTCCAGAGATAAACAGGTCATCAATCAAAATTAATAAGACCACTAGGACGCATGCACTCCTGCACACACACACACACACACACGCAGCCAAGGTCAGCGCTGCACAGAGTGTGGGCGGGGCGACCCTGGCCGTCATGTACCTTTCAAACTCTTCAAGTCAGCAGCAGTCAGGTTCGCCTCCGACCATGTGACAGTCAACAGCACCACTGCTGCGGGCCACTCCGCGCCAATTCATTATGAAAAATACAGGCGGCGAGCGGCGGGGCTGCGTTTTAATAAGGACACGGAATCGATTTAATTGAATCAATCCCGGCTAATTCAAATACTGTACAGCGAAGCAATCAAGGCGCACAAACAAGGCTAAAAGAAAATGGACTGTGCCTGTAAATGAAAGTCATGCATGAGCGCACGAAGAAGAGGACGCCACACGCATGACTTGGTTGTTTTTAAAAGAGTGAATTTCACTGGAGGTAAACAAGAGGAGGATGGTTGGAAAATGCTGAGGTGAAAAGTGATGTCCAACACCAACTCACATCAGAGCTGCAGCACCTCCAAACTCATGTTGTGGAGTAAAGGATCCGTCCAAAGTTAGAGAGGAAAATATTGCTCACAATGACACTGGACGGGAACTTGTATATCTATGTATATATCTTATAGATATACATGACAAGACAAACAAAAGGGTTCAAGGACCATTTCCAGGTGAGGGTTACATCTATAACCAACCAAAAATGGCGTAATAATAAATCAATAAATTTGGAAATAAAAGAACAAATAAATGAATAAATGTGCAAATAAATACACAAATGCAGAAATAAAAGCATAAATAAATAAAATACATCAATGTGGAAATACAAAAATACATAAATAAATAAAATGCGGAAATGCAAAAAACAAATAAACACATTAATATAGAAATAAACAAATGAATAAATATACACATAAAATAGGAAATAAATAATAAGCTAAAATATAGCTATTTATGTATATCTTTATTTCTGCATTTGTTTGTTTACTTATATATTTATTCATTGATTTGTTCTTTTATTTCTGCATTTATTTATTTATGTATTTATTTGTTATTATGTGGTTTTTGGTCCATATATATATCAGTTGTTCAGCAACAATGAAAATACTATAGTCACATAAGTCCTCACATTATTTTTTTTAGAGTAAACTAACAGAATAAAGTGGTAATTGTGATGTTCAGTGAAAGTGAGTTTAGAAGTTCTAGAGTTAACACATTTCTCAATAACTTTGGGAGCTTTGTTTCTATGGTTTGACACAACAAAAGTTGTGATTTCATTTCATCATTACCTTTTACCAAGAGCAGAGCACAGAAATGATCATGGATGACTGCAAGTTTAAAGCCCTTTTTCTTTAAATTGGATCACCATTTGACCTTTAGAACATCATCATCCAAGGCCCAAGATGGAAAAATAACAAGGCTGCTGAATGTGCTGAAATGAAATCGCATTTGTATGTGGGGTTAGTGACAGAGAAACAATCACGCTTGCACGCTCCTGCACACACACGCTTATTTAATATTCAGTGAATCATTATCACTTAGCAGCAATAATTGCTGCATGTTTGTGCAACTGTGAAATTGAACAAAATCATTCTCCAAATAATTACGGAGCATGCACAGAGATATAATAACAAAAGGAGGACAGGAATATGCAAAGAAAGGAGAGATGAGATCAGCGTCCTGTGAAAGAAAAATGCTGAAAGCTTGTTGCTGGAGCAAGACAGGGATTTATGTCAAAGCAGGTGCTGACAGGTTAAAGCCAAGCGTCTCCTCCAGAGGGAGGTTTCTAACGTGTCACGAGAAGAGTGGCCACTTGGGGACTAAACCAGTTGTTTTGTCAGTTTTTGGACATGATGAACCCAAGAACAGCGCCCCAAATTTCACACACACACTTCAGGATCTCTGTGCACACCTCATGAATGCAAGACTGTCAAGTTATTTTATATCAAACCACCTTTCTCCATTCCTTCCTTTCTTCTTCCTCTGGCTTCTCCCTTCAGGGGTGGCCACAGCGGATCATCTTCCTCCACCTCACCCTGTCCTCTGCTTCCTCTTCTCTCAAACCTACAAACCTCATGTCCTCCTTCACCACCTCCATCAATCTCCTCTTTGACCTTCCTCTCCACCTTCTGCCTGGCAGTTCCAACCTCAACATCTTCATCTACCAATGTACTGGCTCTCTCTCCTCTGTACATGTCCAAACCATCTCCATCTAGCCTCTCTGACTTTGTCTCCTAAACACCTGAGCACATGTGCTGTCCCTCTGATCTACTGCTTCCTGATCCTATCCATCCTGCTCACTCCCAGAGAGAAGCTCAGCATCTTCATCTCTGCTACCTCCAGCTCGGCCTCCTGTCTTTTCCTCAGTGCCACTGTTTCCAAACCATACAACATTGCTGGCCTCACCACCCTTTTGGACACTTTCCCTTTCATCCTTGCCAACACCCTTTTGTCACACATCACACCTGACACTTTTCTCCAAGATTCCATCCTGCCTGCACCCGCTTCTTCACCTCTTTCTCACACTCTCCATCGCCCTGGACAGTTGACACTCAGGACTTAAAATCCTCCACCTTCTCCATTCCTTCCTTTGATCATGCTTATTCCATGTACGGGTCCACAGGGCTGCACTCCATCCCAGCTAAATTGGGTGGGGCACACCCTCGAGTCTCGTCCATGACAAGGCACATATACACACTCATTGACAAATTTAGTTTTTAGACTGTGGGAGGTACCCAGAGTGCCTCCACACAGAAAGATTTGGCCACAAACCCAGAGTTCTGGATGGGAACTAAACACTAAACCACCGCCTCAGAAAGCCATCCCACTTGTCTGTTCCATACATGTTCCATTCCAACATATCCCTCCTTCCTCAGCCATGTGTCTTTGGTTTGACAGGCCCGTCTCACAGCCACTTTACAGAGACACAACAAATAGCAATCACTAACAAGCCCCCTCACTCCGCCCCACACAGACACACACAAATACACAAATCCTCTGAGTGGGGGAGGCATATAGTGGGTCCAAGGGCCCTTCAGCAAAAATGAATTTTCCAATTTCAGTTAGTTCTTCCATGAATAAATAAACAAATGAATAATTGAAAGACATAAATAAATAACATCACTAACATTTCAGCAGACTTCATCACCATTCCGCAGATCGCTTGAGCTGCATCTCCATGCTAGAACACCACGTGTTGCACATTCGGCTCCAGTCAAAAAAGCCATGTACGCAACAATGGTCGCTGAAGTGCTGCTGACCCGACAGCCAAGGACACAGTCTATAGCTGGCCGGGTCCGGAATGCAGGGACACAGTCATGAGCTGCGAAAGTGGGAGGGGAAGATATACACGCAGATTCAGTGGAAGATAGACCAGACAATGGGATGCTGTCCCTGCCTTTGGTTTGTCATAAAAAATGACTGCTGGATAGAACTTGATCTTGAGGCGTCTTCAAGCTATTGAAGTGTTTTCTGTTGAATTTAGCTGTGCAACATCCACTCTTCACATAACTACTTTTCATGCATCACACACTCTCAGTTCATTGGATTATCAAAAGTTTGAGGTCACTGTGACGGCGGCGCCATTTTTGAAACGTTACTTCTGAATCCATGACTTGCTTCCAAACATATCCCCTCAAGCAAACAACATGATCTTCAGTCACCAGCCGAAGGTCAGAGTGGATCCATAATCTGTTGGCAAAACATGATGTGTTTTAACATTTTACTGCAGTTGTTCATGCAGTGCACAGCATCTTCTCTTGGGTTTGCAACAATAAACAAGAGCTGACGTATTGTTAATTTTTGGCTTAGATAGAAGAACAAATGTGTTCAATAACATGGCTCTTTATGGTAGAATGATAATAGTAGAGAGTAAACACAACCCGTATCTAGACAGATCTCTATTAGCCGCAGAAAAATAGTGAATTAAATCCATTTCAATTGCAGATAATGCTCAATAACAAGACTGTGGTAGACGAGGGAAGCGTGTAGAGCCGATATCGAATGGGGAGCTAAACAATGACGTCTAATCTCATTGTGTTGGAATAAAGTGCAGCACATCAGCAAACATGGGGCTCCGTTGCCCTTTGTCCTCTGCATGGGTTGTTTTCCACAAACCTCATTAAGGGACACTGTTAACATGCTTCATAAGCACAAAATGTTAATTAAACACACCAGTCTCATATGCATTTTAACACAACGCGTTAAAAAAATCCAATTTCCTCTGTGGCTCTGATGATCACTGTCTGATCCTGTGCTCCAGTTAATTAGAACAGTGAGATCCGATGTGATGAGGTGGCGACCGTGTTGCCACCAGCTTTCCTCCAACCTCCTCGACCACAGTGGCTGGGTTCGCTGGAACACTTCTTATTTTAACACCTCTCACACGCTGCCAAGACGCTCCCTGATGCTCCTTCGTTCCCTCAGTTGCAGAGTTAGCTTTTCTGGATACTGTGGCTTCAGACCAGTCCTTCTCAAATAGTGGGGCGCAGAGCAATGCCAGGGGGCGGCACATGTGACCTGGGGAACATACTTTTTTGTCGGACTAGAATGAAGTGCAACAGCACATCCACTCTTGAGTTTTTTTGTTTTTTTTTTTAATTTCAGGCAAATCGATGTCTTTTCTGTTACAGACAAAAAACAATGTTATCTTAAATATTATGTTAAAGTTATCTTTTATTGAAGTTGTCTTTATTTTTTCTTTTCTTTAAAAGTGAACAAGGATACAATGTTATACAGAGGTGTACTTATAATATAAGTACACATATATACAGTTAATATTGTTTGTTCATCCTTTAATATCTCATTTAATGATATGAATTGAAACTTGTGTAGTGTCATCAAAAGTTTTCCCTGGTGAAAGAAACCACAGTCCCGAGCTAAATCATTTGATTTTATTAGACATGAACTGCGCCCTCCGGGGTCAGATGGACCCTCGAAATTAAAACAACACTTCTAAAACAACCCTGATAAGTCGTGACTGAGAGACAGTGTGACCCACTTTATGACGTGACAGGCTCTCACAGTGACAGGATCAGTCCATAAAAGTCCTCGCCACTGAAATGAGTGAGTGTTCTCTGGTGTGAAAATAAACTGCCGCCTGCCCCTCTGCAGACCCTTCTATTAATCAACCTGTCCGCACTTTGTTTGGAGAGTAATCTTGTCCAGCCACCAGAGAAGCACTCAGCAGTAAGTGGCGCTTGGCCGTGCTTTGAAGGCCGTGGTTTTATTGCGATTCCAAAGCTTAGTAAGACGAGGCTGTAAAAACACATCATCGGTCGGCGCGCTCAACACTTGCCTCAAGTTACACACCTTGTCACGAGGAGAACCACACACACCTCAATCGCTTGGCTAAAACGTGTGGATCAACTTCGCGCACAAACAATCCCTTCAGGTGCTTGCAGCTCGAGCTTATGGTATATTACAGTATATTCAAGCTCAGCTTGCACTTTGTCTTGCAATCCTTGGTGTCACAGAGGAACTCACAAGGGACACAAAAGTACAGGACATTTCACAAGTTGTACTTAGTTCTCCTCTTAGAGGAGTGTCCATTAAAAGCTCCTTTGTTGAGAGTTTGGTTTGGTTTTTCTCCAACCCTTGTGATTTACCATGGTTTGTCCATGAAACTGTGTATGAACCCCATAGCAGCCACCCACAGACTTAACCCACTCAGCCTTCAGCACCAGGTTTTCAGGGTAGACACTCCCTCACAGGCCAAAACATATTTCCTCAACAAACACAATCCATGCATCAAGAGTGAAGGATCTTCAAGTCAATGTAGAGATGGTGTTTTGGGCAACAACTCAGTCGCAATGCAGCATAAAAGTGGGTTATATTATATGTCGGGGATGAATGAGTTGCTGTATCATGGAGTTTTTAAGCAAATAATGTTATAGTGAAGAGCAAATGGTGGCACATCAAAACCAGAGGACACAAAGACCAAGAACAGTGAAAGGGGGGGAAGGCGAGAGAACATAGGCACACATGTTATTTCTGACTGCAAAACAAACAAAACGTGTTTGTCTGAAATGCTTACATTGGAACAAACTACAGTCGTAGCTTACTCTGTATTCAGCTTGGTATTTTCCTGTTCTTGGACTCACCCATCTCTTTGGTCTTAGTGTCTGTATCCTTTGCTCTTGACACAGTCTTGACTATGACACTTGACTAAAACTTCAGCCTTCGATACTACAGACGTCTAGTCAGTAGTATCAAAGTCTAAGGTTGAAAAATCTGAACTGTGCTGCCAAGTCACGCAGCGTAAACCAATCAAAGCCCAGAGTTTACAGTGAAGTACCAGAGAGGGAAACATTCATCAGTAAGAAGAAGAAACGGAATGGAAGGGAAGTTAATCGTTGCAGTTGGTGCCATTCACGGACTCACTGAGATGTCAGCACTTCTGAAGGATCTGATGGACCAAGCTTTGCTTGTAATACACTCCCACGGTAGAAGAAGGCTCGAATTCTGCCTTTCCGGTCTGGCATTTTGACTTTCCACTCATTTTGTGAGAACACACCTTGTCAGACAGGCAAAGACCAGAGGCTCCAGTTGGACATCACCTCTTGTTTGAGATATTGCAGAGATAATGCACAGCAGGACACCAAGGCAAGAGCGTGGCCCTGTGTTGAGAAAAATCCAAGGTCAATACATTGAAAAAAGACAAGTAAAATAGGAACTAAACTGCAGTGCAGTTCAAATGCACATAAATTGACTGACAAAAATGAATGTGCTGCTTATCGTAAAAACCTTGGCGAAGGCAAAGCGGCACTGGAATAGTAGCTGAAGGTGAGACGAGGATGTGATGTGTCGGCAGGTGGGACCAGACACAGATTGACAACTCGTGTTTGGCAAAAGCAAGAAACAGCAAATAAAACAAGCCACAGCTGTGATGGATGTGACACTTGATTGAGCCCCGGAGGCTTGCTAGTCATTAGCGCCGCTGGCTGCTTCCATCCTCCTCCCCACCTTCAATTCATCCGCAGGAGGGGGGTCCTGGCGGTGCATTGTGCTGGCTGTGATTGAAAATTCATTTGGGCTCCCAGTGAGCTCACCTTCCGTTCTTCATTAACCCGCTATTGGCGGGACGGTTTTAGTCAAACGCTAAAAGCTAAAACACGTTGCACCAAACATTCATATCCCGGGCTGCACATTCACAATGTTCAAATCCAAAGGCAATTTTCAGCACAATAGACTCGCACCAGCTCCAAAACCTTTTTAGAATTGAGGGTCGCTGCAGCCTTTCCTCATCAAAAGTAAAGGGAGTGGGTGTGAAAACCTCTCAAAGCCCCATACTGTGTCGAGAAAAGTCATTTCTGCCAGATGCTTGAGTGTGCACGACTCATGGAGCCAGTCCTTGTCCCAAATTGGCACTTCAAAATTCCTCTTCCCTCATCAGCTCACGACGCTGAGGACAAACAAATGCATTCACGGAAATGAGTACATAACTAAGCTGATCATTTCTGAAACACATTTACTCTGTCACCTCTGTTGTGAACTTGCCAAGGTTGGTTGTTTCTCTGGTGAGCGGTGCGCTGAAGGACACTGACCCACATTCCCGCAGTTGTCTTGGCAAAAGCAACCCAAACTTTAACAGAACAAAGTGGCTCTTCCACATCTTTAATATTTCAATATAGGGACAGAGAGGGAAAGAGGATTGTAGAGTGGAAATAAGCAAATGCTGAGCACTTCCTACACACACTGTGTGTTCCTACAGTATCTTTGTATGGTCCACTCTTTGACATAACGCATTACCCGGCTTCTCACCCTCAGCCTAACCATTCAAAACAAATGACTAACCTTAACTAGGACTCTTTACTCTTAAAACACAACTATGACAACAAAGTTATTTTGACATATTAACTCTCAAGTAAAACAAAGGCTTAAACCTGTGGGATCCAACAAAAGGTCCCCACAAGTGAAGGTGTATCCCTGGACGTAAAAAGGTCTTCACCTAACCCAGACGTCTTTGGACAGCATGTTTTCGACATATTTACACTATCAACATATAAACCAAAATCAGTCATTTCATTCCATCTCTTCACACGACAACACTAAATGACAGACCGCATCAAGTGAGCAGTCTACAGTGGGGATGAAATGCTGATGTCAACTGTTTCTGGGGGAAGAAATTGTGTAGCAGTGAGTCAGCACCAGCATGATGTCATCTACAGCTTTTATTTTGGTTTTAATTTGTCTGGGCCCCGCCCATTTTGCTTTCTTTTGTATTTATTCATGCGCTAGTGTCTTCAGCCACGTGCCTATAGTCCTTGTGCTGCTTGTTCTGTTATTGTCCTCGAGTTCTGACCCACTACGTTGCTTTCCGTTACTGTATTAGACAGCTGTGTGCAGTATTGTTGTGCTGTCTGTGCTTCTGTTTATTTCACGCGCTTGTGCCGACAGCCATGTTTCTGACTTCATTTCCACGACAGACTTCCTACCTCAGTGCCAGTCTACTCACTTCCAGTTGCTCTTGGTTCCCACTTTGTTTCGGTTTGATGACAGTATGAACTTAGTGGTCAACATTTGGTGTTTTCCAGGGTTGTTCTGCTGGTAGGAGAAGACCTTCGTAGTGGATTTGAATTACCGGAATCGCCCCCTGAAGGTCAGTTGAAGTAACCCAGGATGGAGGAATTGCTGAGATGAGATTTAGCCGACGTTTTTCACCAGGCCAATGATATGTTTTTGTTTTTTTCTCAAGTCTAGGGTCATAAAATAGCAACAGAATTAAATCACTGAATATAAGGATCCCCCTGCTATTCTGCAGAGGGTAGTTCCATGGACATTGACTGCAAATTCTTATCGTTGTAGATGTGGATCTACTTCCTTCCAAGAATTTAAAAACGTGAATGTGCAAATGCAGCGATTCCTTCTCTTCAAGGTTGTGTGATTGTGCAGGTCTGAGGAAGTGACTGCTCTTAAATCGGTGACCTCCTCTACTTCTTATTCAGAAAGATTACTGTGCCTCTCGCGCCCCGCTACTTAAATGGTCTATATCTATGTTCAACCTCAAGGACACAACCAATGAATGTTATCTTTTGCCACAATAAATCAGAGGCTTTTGACCCACATTTTACTAGTAACATATGTGGCATCCTCTCTGAAAGCAAGTGCTTCTAAAGGTTTCCAGTTCAAGGCAGGTATGCTGATGGTAATTGAAGGTTTTCATTCATCTTTCCGAAGTTCGGGGGGGAAAAAAAAAACAGTTGTAAATGCTTACACTCTTCACAGAGGGTGAATGCGGCTATAGTTATGTTTTAACAGGAATGTTTCATGTCTTGCTTTTTGTCTGCTTCTGCTTAACATGTACACAAAAGAGGGGGCACAAGTGAGGCGCTCAGAGAATTGCCAGTCTTTTTTTAAAACCTGTCAGCACATCTTTGAACTGTACACATCACACCTCAACAATGATCCATTAGCAGGTCACACAAGACCCACATGTGTCTCTGCATTTAAAATATAGAGCTATGGCTGCGACCCCCATCGCATCACCCAGGAGAGAGAGAGGGGAAGACAATGCGTTTGGGATAAATAAAAGAGAGGAATTGAGTTAAGGCTGGCGGATAAAATAAACAGAGGAAGGAAAAAAAAAGGAATATGGATGCTGCCACACGCCCCTGCACATCCAGACACTGATTTATAATTTTAATATCTCTAATTTCCACAGCAGCAGCCATTTTCTAAATGTCATTTTCCAATTTATGTCAAACCGTGTGACTATTTTTCTTAATACAGCTTATGACAAGCTCTGTGGCACGGTGGATATGCAATTCAGATTGAGTGTTTTACAGGCGCAGCAGCAGACACGCTGGGGTGTTTGTGTGTTTATCTTTATCAGCGTCGGCTCAGTATTTGGGAGAGGCGAGGCTGCGAGCTTTAAACACCAGGGAGAAATTGGATTTGCTGCAGAAGTGTGCCTTCAGGGAGCAAACTCATAATTCTGTCATAAATTGCGTAATGATGGTTATCATAAAAAGAATTATGGTGATGGCAATGATAATGTATTCAAATATGCATTAACATGAAGGGCTTGAAATGGGATGTGGGCCGGCGTCATGGTTATTACATGAATATGGATGGTAATTAAAACAGGACCTCCCTTTTTATGTATCGCTCCATCTTGGTGTAATGGTAAGAGTTGGACATGCGGCAGGAGGCTGACTGAGCAGAAGTCATTACGGCTTGGTTTACCCTGGAGGGCACTGCTCCACTCTTCTCGGATGGGGATGGTTGTGTGCTTGTTAAAGAGAGCAGATCTTGTAGATAAAGAAATAATATTATGGGGTTCTCAAGATGTTGGAAAACTGATTTGGTGTGATAATAACTGAATAATTCTTTCTGCTTTACTGGCTCTTCAGGCAAAACAGGTTGCTGATCCACCACGGGGACTACATGGGTAACCACTCCTCCTCTCAAACTGGGAAACAATTTATGTCAGATTTATTTCTTTTTTCAGGCAGTGGGAGGAACAGTGTGCCAAGGAGGAACCATTGTCACTTGGTCACAGTGCTGCCTGCAAACAAGTGTAACTTGTTCAAAAGATTTCAACTACAAGCATGCAACAATTTTATTTGGGTTCTCCTTTTAAAAATAAAAACACTTAATAGCTCAATGTCATTGGAGCCCATTGGGAGTGGACCTAGGGCACCCTAGTGGACAAACAGCTACAGCTTCCAGACCCTTACCTTAGCAGCAAAGAGCTCCCTCGAGGAGCACTGTGTGTTCTGTCGTCACAGCTTCAAACACTTACATTCGGTGACTCAGATACTGTTTAATTCAAGTGGTGGATGGAGCACTCAAACTCCTAAATCCAACCAACCATCTGCTCAGCGTGAGAGTTGGGGGTGAGGAAATGACTGTCAAGGTTGCTGGGCTGTTGTTCAATTGCAAAAACAATGACAGTTAAAACAAGTTTAACTAGAAACTCACTTAAATGGGGCCAACAATTCCCCTCCCACACACCATTTCTTTTAACCCAATATTATTGCCCTACATGTACAGTCTTTTATCTATGTAATTCGTACTGAATATTTCAAGTGCAATGAGCTCACTTTGACAGCAGGTGGCAGTTGCTTTACGAAGTTCCAGGAACACACACCCATCAGCAACAGCAGATGACAAAAGGCACCATGATACATTGCACAGTTTGTGTCCAGGAAATCGGTTTTATTTCAGTGATCTAATGTGTGGCTTACACAGTTCAACATTTCAAGTTATTGAAATGAATGAGGAACACGAGCGATTACAAACTAACCCACAGAACACCACTTAAATCAAATCCCTTTCAAGTTATCCACGTTCCATCAAACCCTAACACAAGTCAGTTTTGGAATGATCCTGTTTACAGACCACCAAACACACCAATGAACAGAGGCTTAATAAAAGACCTCTGCCGCCCCATGACTGGAAGAGATATGTGTGGGCCAGGATTAAAGACATTGGACTGGATGTGGAGGTCAACCGGAACACTGTGATGTTTGGAATCTTTGGTGAGTCCATGCCCCAGCAAAAGAAAGACCCGTATTGGAGTGTGATCTACCATGTGGTGTTCAAGTTGTGGAGGACCAGATGCATGCTGGCTGGGCGACCCCAAGTGACGTCATCTCCAACCAGATAATTGTGGAACTGAAACAGCAGAGGTCCATAGAAACAAAAGAAAATATGCATCGACAGTGGAACGCTTTATCGTTATGAAGGTTTTATTTGAGAGCAAATGTTTTAATGTGGTGGTTTAAACTGTATCTTACCTTTTTGTAATGATGTGTCAAATATATCCTTTGTATTAAAATGTCAATCGAATAAAGTCATTTAAAACGTAAGACCGTAATTTCGGGATTGTAAGCCATCAATTCTCGTGGCCTTATACAATGTTGCTGCTAATATATGGATTTTTAGAGGCTAAAGAGCATCATGCTGCCAAATACTGAGACTGGTCACATTAAATTGATGAAATTTTTATTTACATTAAATCGCTCAAAATGTGCTGTTTTCACCCACATGTCCACAGCTCCGTCATCAGAGCCGATTTCCTGGAGGACCGGACACGAGAATCAGCAGTTGAGACCGACTGTTGCATCATAACAGAACATTTAGATCACTTTAATGTAAATAAAAGATGGTGCAAGAAGTGCATGACCAGCTAGTTTAGAAGTGAACAAGACCTATTTGGCTTCTGAAATTTAGTGGGTGTGGCTAATGTTCTGGTGCGCTCTATAGTCCGGAAAAATATGGCAACTAAACTTACCATACGTCCGGTGTGCTTCTTAATTCACACAAACAAGTCTGAAATTCAAACGCCGATCGTCTACATGAGCCTGCAGAGTGACAGGCTCGCCACTGTTCAGATTACATTTGAGCATGTGCAGCCACAGCCAGGACAAATTTAGAGAACATGAGAGAGATCAATACATCCTGTCGGGCACTCTGATAATCACACCCTACAACAAGTAAGACATGTATGAAACTTCTCATGCTTAATAGCTACACGGGGAGCAATGCACCATTGCGGCTATAATGATCCTTGAATGCCAGCTCCGTACGATATAGACCTCAATATGTTGTACTTAACAACCTCGCTGCTATCCTCCTCCTCCCCTCTGAGCCAAACTCTGATCGACTCCGTGAGTGGCGGCCCGCCAGCTCATGTTCCGACGATTGAAAAAAGGGTAAAAATAACAGGAACAAGTTGTCGGAAATGAAATTTCAATTCATTCAGTCCCTTTATATACTGGTGCGAGCGCCTGTCGTTGAGAGGGAGAGATCAATAGTGTTTAGACAGCAGGGCAGATTTTCTAAGCGCCGGATCAATAGGAAGGAGAGAGGAAAAATACCCCGGCTTTTCTTTGGCTGTTGTAGTAAATACGAACAAATCAGTGGCCTTAGGCTAAATGGATTGACCAGCTGTTTCCGACTTCTGTGTTGTAAACAAAGATCCAGACGAAGGTGTGCAACTGAGACGGGAAGAAAGTGTCATTGTTCAGGTGCACTGCACTTTAGGCCCCGCGAGTGATCACAGCGGAAAGCAACAGTCAGCAAGAGAGAAGTGTGGAGAGTGGCCTCGCAACAACTGATCTGATAAAATATTCACAATAGGCTATCATATTTAAGGAAGGTTGAGACATAGCTACAAGTAACTACATGGTAATGCCTCAATGGAACTGGTCATGTTTGGGAGATTTGGCCTCAATAGATTCATCCACATACATTAATATGTTTCTGAATCAAAAGATGTTTTTATGATCAACTTAAGTACATTAATACATCTTCAGTGAACCAGGGCTCAGTCCTGGTCAGGGTTGCGGGGAGTGCTATCCCAGTGGTCATTGGGCGTGAGGCAGGAATACACCTGGACAGGTCGCCAGACCATGGCAGGGCACACACACCATTCACACCAATGAACCTAGTGAGCATGTCTTTGGACTGTGGGAGGAAACTGGAGTAGCCGGAGAAGACCCACACAGGCACGGGGAGAACGTGCCAACTCCACGCAGGATCGAGCTGGATTCGAACCATGAACCGTCCTGAGAGGCAGCAGTGCACTGTTCCACTGTGCGGCCCACAAGTAAGTAGTACTCTATTAATTGTCATTTCAAACAAAATGCGCTGCTAGGGAGCAACAACGGGAGCAGAAGGAATACAGCAATGTTGTGGTTAAGTGGTGAGGCCATTCCCGCCTGCAAATCATTGAAGAAGAAGGCCAGGTTTTTATTTCCTGTTCCTGCTTCAAAATATTTTACGACACGATTAAAACAACTAACTTTGGCGAGTGCAAAGTTTGCCTTTCTTCTTTCTGACAAAACTCCAAACCCATTATTCACCCCCGTTTTATAATAATATTTGGAGCAAATTATAAACAGACTTTGACTCACCTGATGGATCGCACTAGCCTCCAATGAAAGCAACTGTGTGCTAAATGTCCCCGGCAGTACGCTGTGATAATCAGAGGCTGTGATCCCGACAGGATGACTGATCTGTTTGCCGAGCCTCACCTTGCTTCTGCTTCTGGACTTATTAAAGAAAAACACCACGGGCCTCGCATTGGCAAAACTCATTGGTCAACCACAGTGGACACATGTGATGGGTGAAATTCATCACGAAAATCTCCTCAGCCCAAACAAAACACAGACTGCAGCGGCCAACAACACAAGACCTCTGGTCATTACTGATTTCCTCCAAACTCCGTGAGATGACACGTGTGTTAAGTGTGTGTGATAAAGAATGGCTGTTCACTCTGGCTCGAGGGTTGGATGAAACTCTGAAACCGCCACCCTTTTTCTTTTTTTTTTCCCTCTTAAGTTGAGCGAGTGCCCGTCGCTTCAAGATCGTCTTCCTATGGAGCATATCAGAGACTGAGCAATGGCTCTTTTTAAGATGTCACATCAAGTCTTGAAGAGAGCGCAGATGACTGAGGCTGTATGATGGCGTAACGTGCTCCAAAGCTAAGCCAGACAATACCAGACATTCATCAGCTTATAAAAGCCTCAAGCAGGTCCATTTCAAATTACCAACCTCTTTAAGGTGTCGCTTGTCTCTCGCCCTGAAAAGCTGGGATAGGCTCCAACCTACCCATTGTCAAAGAAAATGAAAGAATTGTTCAAAGAACACAGACACATTCTTCATCTTAGTCTCAACAATACTGAACTAACCCAGTGTTTTTCAACCGTTGTGCCGAATATGACTGTCAGGTGTGCGGTGGAAATGATCCAGTTTCAGCTCATTGGTCTGGAGATGGATGTGGAAGATCATGACATTAAATGACATAACGTGTTGACGATCTACCAGCAAGAAGAGAGAACATGGATTCAGTCACATTCGTTCTATACACTATAGATCTATGCGTTGATTTGTCCATCGGTCGCAGCTGAGCTGTGCGTGGCGCTCCTCGTCCCACACAACTCACAGCGAGGAAGCTGGACAAGTGCGTAACTTTGAGCTGTTTTTAAACCTGATGTGCCTCTAGCTCGACCACACACCTTCACGACAGGCTAAAAACATAGACACTCGTCGACTACTGAGGTGACGTTGGTGGTGAGCATCATAGATGGTTCGTACTATATTACATTGTGTTTTGACTGACATTTCCATTCATGAAGTGAAAGTGTAAATGCACAACTGGGCGAGTGATCTTGTTTTGTTTTTGGCGCATCTCCAATTCAGCCACTGAACAGTACACTAACTGAGAACAGGATGAGCAGTGAAGGTCACGCCACTTCTCCACAATCTGGCTTTTCATTTGAGCAGATTTTTACTTCTATAGTCACGTCTATTAACACACCATTTCTCCCCTCGCCATCAGCAATTTTCAAAAGCCAGCGCTGCCACCAAAGGAAAGCATTAAGCGCGACACTACAGACACGTTCCCCCTTTTCCAAACCGACAAAACACAAAGACAAAGTCATCACGGAGCGATGGTCATTAAAAATTTAGATTACAGCTTCCTTGCTGCATTGGAAACTGCTGTCTTCGTCTGTTTGTTAATGGCATTGTTTTCCCCTGTAATATTAAAATTTCCACGGTGACAGATTGTGAAAGTGGCTCTGAAAGCTCTCTGCTGGCATTTGATCAAACCTCATTTACTTGACTGAGGGGCTGAACGAAACGTAGGATCATTAACAGCGTGTCTGCATGCGGAGGACTGTTTGTCTTTTACAGTCTTTGTCTTCGCAGTTTTTGGATGCATCCGTTAGTCAAGGAAACTCACAGCCCACTTCTTAGAGAAATCTTAAAACTTGTTTGTGCGTGTGTATATACATATATATCCTCCTAAACATGACTGTCATCATCATCTTCATCATCCTCCTCCTCAACATAACCATCATCATCATCATCCTCCTTCACCTCATCATAACCATCATCATCATCATCATCCTCCTCCTCATCAACATAACCATCATCATCATCCTCCTTCACCTCATCATAACCATCATCGTCATCATCATCATCCTCCTTCACCTCAACATAACCATCATCATCATCATCCTCCTCCTCCCCATCATAACCATCATCGTCATCATCATCATCCTCCTTCACCTCAACATAACCATCATCATCATCATCCTCCTCCTCCCCATCATAACCATCATCATCATCATCATCATCCTCCTCAACATAACCATCATCATCATCATCCTCCTTCACCTCATCATAACCATCATCATCATCATCCTCCTCCTCCTCATCATAACCATCATCATCATCATCATCATCCTCCTCAACATAACCATCATCATCATCATCCTCCTCCTCCTCATCATAACCATCATCATCATCATCATCATCCTCCTCAACATAACCATCATCATCATCATCCTCCTCCTCCTCATCATAATCATCATCATCATCTTCATCATCCTCCTCCTCCTCAACATAACCATCACCATCATCATCATCCTCCTCCACCTCAACATAACCATCATCTTCATCATCCTCCTCCTCCTCAACATAACCATCATCATCTTCATCATCATCATCCTCCCCTCCACCTCGACATAACCATCATCGTCATCATCATCATCATCATCCTCCTCCACCTCAACATAACCATCATCTTCATCATCCTCCTCCTCCTCAACATAACCATCATCATCTTCATCATCCTCCTCCTCAACATAACCATCATCGTCATCATCATCATCATCCTCCTTCACCTCAACATAACCATCATCATCATCACCCTCCTCCTCCTCCTCCTCATCATAACATCATCATCTTCATCATTCTCCTCCACCTCAACATAACCATCATCGTCATCATCATCATCCTCCTCCACCTCAACATAACCATCATCGTCATCATCATCATCATCCTCCTCCTCAACATAACCATCATCGTCATCATCATCCTCCTCCACCTCAACATAACCATCATCATCATCATCATCATCCTCGACATAACCATCATCATCATCTTCTTCCTATATATATATATATATATATATATATATATATATATATATATATATATATATATATATATATATATATATATATTTATGATATAAACATAACAGTTCAGTTCAGTGACCTTGAAGGATTAAAGATATTCGTTTTTCATCTGAGGCGTCAATAATAAAACATTTAACAACCTCTACTCCAGCGCTCCACCAGGTTGCTGTCCGATGAGCGGCTCATCACGTAGCCCTTAATGCGGTCAACTCCCAGTGGTTATCTCTTTCATATTGGAGCTTGGGTAGGCAGTTTCCCCTGGTTTGAGGTATTTGGGGCTTTTCTTGAGGGGGCGATGAGGGCTATTGAGAGTGTTTACGTCCTGGGCTCGTGCAGATGCTCCTCATGTGCAACACACTTCAGTATTCAGATGCCTTGGGCTATTCTCTAAGTGGTCTTTACTTTGAAAACACAGGTGCCCTCCAGGGCTTGGTGAGTGCTGGCTGGGAGCACCAGTGTGTACATAGGAGTCGGTTGTCAGATTCAGAGCCAGGAAGATGAAGGCGCTGCACTTCTCGCCAGCACTCTGAATAATATATCTGGACATCATCAGCTCGTGTTCCACTTTGATTCGTTGCGGTGGTCCTGCGGAATTCGCCCAGGTGTTGCGTTTAATAATGCAAACTGGGATTAGGAGCTGATTTACTTTTCTGATACACTCAAGCAAATCAATGAATCCCACTGCACAAGTCTCAATCCATCATTTTGCTCAGCTTGTCTGTGTTTGCTCTCAAAAACACTGTTATGTAGTCTTTTTGTCTCGATCTCACAAGCCTCGGCTTGCTCTTCTCCACTCATGTGCCAGTTATATCCTCAACAGTTTAAGCCGTTCCCTCGGCAAAATGTCGAGAACTTATTCCAGGAAGTGAAGTGGCTCTTTGGCGCCACATTTGAACACAGCCACCTTTGACAAAAGGCCTTGTTTGTATTGTGCACTTAAAGTGAGCGGCTCTTGATGTGTCCACTACTGCCCTGAAGTTGACGTGCCGCCATGTGACAGTGGTCTAAAACACACGATTCATTTGAAGATAAAAAAAATAAAATCATAGTGAATCTGATATGTAAAGAAAACAATGACGATTCAGTTGAACTGGCACCTGGAAATTACAGTTGGCCATATTGGACGACATTTAAAAAGTGGTTCATGTAAAGAATTCGTTCTTCATCTCGGCCTACTGTTGTCCAATGGGATTTTAATGTCGTCATCACCACCATGACCATCTTCATCTTCATCATTCCCCCGACACATGAACATCGTCATCATCAACATCCTCCTTCCTCTACTCCGTCATGTCAACATGACCTTCATCACCATTATTGTTGGGATCATCGTCATCATTCTCCTCAACATGACCATCACCATGCCATCATCAACATCTTCATCCTCTTCCTTCTCCACCTCCTAAACATAACCGTCATTATTGTTGTCGTAGTCATCATCATCATCTTCATCATCTTCCTCCCCCTAAACATAACCATCATCATTGTCATCATCATCTTCCTCCTCCACCTCGACATAACCATCATCATCATCTTCATCCTCCTCCTCCTCAACATAACCATCATCATCATCTTCATCCTCCTCCTCCTCCTCAACATAACCATCATCATCTTCATCCTCCTCCTCCTCAACATAACCATCATCATCTTCATCCTCCTCCTCCTCAACATAACCATCATCATCTTCATCCTCCTCCTCCTCCACCTCGACATAACCATCATTATCATTATCATCATCATCATCCTCCTCAACATAACCATCATCATCTTCATCATCCTCCTCCACCTCGACATAACCATCATCATCATCATCATCATCATCCTCCTCCTCAACATAACCATCGTCATCATCATCATCATCCTCCTCCTCCTCCTCCTGAACATAACCATTATCATCATCTTCATCATCCTCCTTGTCTTCCTAAACATGACTGTCATCATCATCATCATCCTCATGCTCCTCCACCTCCTCAACATAACCGTCATCATTGTTGTCGTAGTCATCATCATCATCATCCTCCTCTACAAGAACATCACCACGACACTATGTCATCATCTTCATCATCCTCCTCCACCTCAACATAACCATCATCATCATCATCATCATCCTCCTCAACAAGAACATCACCACAACACCATGTCATCATCTTCATCATCCTCCTCCTCCTCAACATAACCATCATCATCATCTTCATCCTCCTCCACCTCAACATAACCATCATCATCATCATCATCATCCTCCTCCTCAACAAGAACATCACCACGACACCATGTCATCATCTTCATCATCCTCCTCCTCCTCAACATAACCATCATTGTCATCTTCATCATCATCCTCCTCCATCCTCCTGCTCAACATGACAGTCATCATATGATCGTCACCATCGATAACTCTTGCGCTACTGGACAAACGCTCCCACACAGTCGAACACTGTAAGAGTCCACCGTGCACTTTATACACATCACAGCCATGTGAAAAGCCTGTGGAACCAATGGTGACACAAATGGCCTCGTGTCAGCATAGATGAACTCATTAAATCTTGAAAAAAAGTGTGAATATTTAAGGATATATAAGGGCTGACAGCATCATATACATCTCAGGTAGTGTCAGAATTTCCCAGAGTCTAATTAATCAGAATAAAAGAGACGGGCTGCATGAGAAACGTGTGACCCAATTAAATCTAAATTGAAACTCTGCCGCGCTGCTCCTCCACACGATGAGCAGCATCCCATGGAAACAGGTAGAACATAGTTTGTTAGCCTCTCCAAAGCCTCGCAGACACATTAATATTCCACACTAATGAAAGCAGCTTCTCCCCCCGCCACATTTCCACACTTGTTCCTGTCACTTTCTACTTCATAAATATTGTCTTACTGGGACTTTTTCCCCCCAAACTATGCAGACTGTTTAGAGACAACAGTGCAGAGGCAGAAGCATTCTGGGGAAAAATATCTGGTTCCCATCATAATATCGACTAATACAGGTCAGTCAGTTGAATTTGACAATTTAAGTAAAAAAAAAGTTAGTCCAATCACATTGTTTTAATATATATATATATATATATATATATATATATATATATATATATATATATATATATATATATATATATATATATATATATATATATATATATATATTACAAGCTGAATAGAGACAAGACTACGGTTCATTTCTAAAAGTCAATTGACTTACTGTGAGTTTTATCCCTTCACCTTGTAATAGAATCTTAACCAGCAAAATCAACTTACTATGTCAATGACCTTAGACTTGTCAATCTGAAATAATCTCCAGCTCTTATTTTACCAGGTTCATCTAACATGGCGACCACGATGGGACGGCACCGACAGTTGTTAAGAAAATGGATCAGTTGCTCGATCATGTCATCTCAGTTGACTTTGCCGGCGACAGCCGAGAAATGAAATGTATGTTTTCATCTGTGTGTCATTCACTGTAGTCTGTGTGAACTGTCCCACCCCGTGATCACCCTTATTAAGAATACAATACTGCATGCACTGACAAGAATTAATATTTGAGAACGTGTAAAACGGAATGGGAAATGAAACGGTTTGGATCAAAAGTTAATGAAGAAACACCTTGCACAAATACATCTTTTTAGATTGCGCCTGCCGCTACAACAGAGAGGTGGGTTCGACCTGTGCCGAGTCGCTCGGCTCATAACCAGTACAAATCTCTGCAGATACAGAAGAACAGAAGAACTTTCACTTCGCTTCAAAGTTTGCAGATGACTGCATCCAATGAATTTGCCATATTTTTCTCCTGACTTTTCTGGTTTAGAAATAACAACGAAGTTTAAAGACTTTAATGAGTGAGTAGAATGTATTTCGTGGTTCATGTCAATGAATTACTGCTCTTAAATGTCAAACTGGCTTTTATTAGGAAGAAAAAAAACTAAACAAGAAGGTGAGTTCTGCTTTGTGTGATTTCTGGATTGGGTTTGTTGATTGACGATTGGCAGGATAACACCACACTTAATCCTCTTTTAAGGAAATTAAATCGGAAAAGTCGTGTCATAAATCAGTTTGGAAGTGAGGTCTGGCCAACAAAAAAAAATAAAAATAAAAATAAAAAATAATTACAAAAAAAAAAAAAAAATATATATATATATATATATATATATATATATATATATATATATATATATACCAAGAGAAAAATGGACGGATGGATAGACCAAGGGAGGACAGACAGACAGACACGTAAGATACAGTTATTAAGAATGAATGAAGAGAGTTTAGCTCAGGTTCTAGCTCAGGTGACTGAGTGATGCACGTCTCCTTCACATCCTTCACTCTCACCGGAGTGAAGGATGTGAACCAAAATTATACAAGTCGATAAACGGACACCAAAAGAGGGAAAAATGGTGGGAAAAAAGCAATATAGGAATCGAATCCGTTTCTGCAGGAAGGTGCCTCTCTCCTATCTCGCCACCATTTGCATCATAACACAGTGTGCAATATTAATTTCAGAGTTTACTGCTTATTGGAAGAGCAAAGCATGAAAAGCCATTAAAACTCCAAATAGGAAAGCAATTTTCTGTCACAAGGTTTCAGCTCTATTAAAAGGAAAAATCTTGTTAACCATTTGGAATTAGAGTCATTTGGAAAAAAGGCGTTCTGCTGCACTCCAGTAAAATAAGTAATTATGCTTTGCTTCCTTCTACGCCAGTCTTCCTTTCATTTGCAGAAGTAAAGTGGGAAAAGTGTGGAAGGAGGGAGCGACTAGATGCAAAGGTAATTAAAGTGGTTGCCTATCTGTTTGGCTAATGCAGGGATCAGGCCAGCTGGAGGCAAAGCAGCATGAGAAACATTCATTTTTCTGTCTGTGTCCCCGGGCAAACTCTCACAGGGGCCATACATCACCACACTCGCGTCTGCACTCTGGAAACAGGGGAACTATCCGTACAGGGGAGGAAAAAACTTGAAGTCACAATTCCTCCGTGCTTCTCTTCATTTCATTCACGTTCCAGCTGGGTAAAATCTCATTAGCAGGTTGAAGATGCGAGTAGCCTACTGTAAATTACACCTTCTCGGTGGTCTCTGATGCTTGATCTGCTGCTGCATGTTGCTGCGAGGGCGAAAGTTTGTCACACATACAGACAGATTTTCCATTATTATATCCCAGTGTTTCATTTAGCGTTCTGTAAGTAAGTCAGTCGGACTAGTGGTAGGACTTGATGGGCGTCATGTGTGAAAAATGGATGTTGCAAGGGAGACGTTCCCTCAAGCCAACCTGCCGAAGTGATGGAGAAATGATTTGAAATATAGCGGAAGTGGTCGGCACCTGAAGAAGAGCCAACTTCACTGTCCAGAATCAATGGGTTTTTTTTTTTGTTTTCACCCAAGCTCGGGTTGGGACATGCAAGGAGCGAGCAAGTGATCAAACAGAAGCCGTACCAGACGAGTCAAGACCAAGGCCAAACTGAACACATTAGTCCCTCAGCCATTATAAATCAATACAAATCTACAGAATAACACCAAAATTCCTTCAGTGTTAGCACAACACCACCTGGCACTGAAGGAGTTACTAAAATACGCTCACAGGTTTGTATGTACAAACAGTTACCTCTGCTATGATTGGCAGAGGGCTCAAACTTGTGGCTCGTGGGCCATTTGCGGCCCGCCACTGGTGGTCGAATTTAACCCTAGGAGTGGCCCCCCATTGCTTAGATGACTTATAGACCTTCTAGTCCTGCAGTGCATGGTGGGACACTCAAAACCACAGCTTACTTGATCTGTTCTATAGCTCTTAAAGTCGAATAAACATCAAGCATTTGTTTGATGCAAATACATGGCAACATCAGATGAGACAAAATGACCAATAGTAAGAGGGGAAACCACAGGACCCCTTACTCTGCTGGGTCGAAGACCTAGCCTCTATGAGACTATGCTTCTTGTGGCACCCCAGTCAGTTTGAGAGTTTGTGACTCCAGATTTAGAGGTTCAGTTACGTATTGGCACAAATGAAGCATTCAGACAAGACTGAATTGGAATGAAAACATTTGAATGAATAAGTCTTCAAAACTGTGATCTGGATAAAAATAAACACATAAAATAAAATATTCCATAGTCCACTATGGCCAAGACTAGGGCTAAATGGAATTTATTCTGAGACCAGAGCTTTGAACATGTGCTTTTCGGTCCGGGTTTGAGACAGAGGCCACGGCAACACTAGATGTTTTAAACACTGGAGAAACACTTTATAACTGGTGAAGCAAAAGACATTGCTGGTCAGCTCCGAGACAGCTCACACCAACCTTCCCCATTAGATTGAAGAATTCCACTCTTTGTTCAGTGAAATGCAACCCTGTTTCTAATTGAAAGGTCACTGTGCAGTATAAGATATTTCAGCAACACTAAAATGTCCAAACCAAATAAAACTAAGGGGCACTCACAGAAGGAGGGAGAGATCGATGCTACTGGTCTAAACAGGTGATCGCCTACATCTCCATTTCCTTTTAGTACTTTAACTTTGTCAATCCATTTCAAAACAAACCGCTTATTTTACTCCAGTGTGGAAAAGCAGTTTCAGCAAACCCACTTTCACCAACAAACTTTTTTTGTGGTTACTTCAATGTGGGGTGTTTGTTGACTGAGGACACTTACAGAGGAATTAAGCATCAAAGAAACCCGACGTGTACGGGCACCGAGGTGTTTTACGGTTCGACCATTAGGAGCCATTCAGGAGGAAGTGTGGGCTCGGCCCCCCGACCACAGGTATTGATCATCAAGCCATGGTCATGGTGTAACTGACTGGTTAAAACCCTGCGTCAGCCCTCGCAGGGGGACGAAAATGAGGCCTCTGTGTGTAATGATCTGTACATGAGCGGGGGAGAGAGAACCGTCCAGACAGACAGGAGAAGAAATTAAATAATTTCTTTGCTCTTTCAGCAGACGCGGAGCAGCCAGACATGCTTGGCTGCTTAATGTGGGATCTGGTTTAGAGAGGAAAATTAAAAAGAGAGGGGGAAGAGAGTGAGAAGAGGAGAAAAGAGAGATAAATGGCTTGATGTGGAGGCGGTAAATGAGAACATCCTGATGCACAGAGCTGTGAGCGGATGTCCCTAATGGGGTAGGTTGATGTGAGCTGTCTGGAAGCTGACCACCGTGGCTTCGCTGCCCACCCCTCACCAGACCCTCCCAGCTCGGAGGGGAGCCGCACTCCATGCTAATTGGCAGAAAACAATGGTGCATAACACACACTTAAGAGACAGTGGTCTAATTTTAGAGGGGCGCAATGGTGGCTATAATGCGCACAATCAGTCATTCCCACTGCTCATCTGGACCGCAGTACGCAGAAACAGATCGAGCAGCAGAAGTAGAATATGTGGTCTGTTTAATGTGGGGCGACCTGGGAGAGATTTTTTAAAGCGATATTTGAGTTTCACTGAAGGGACGGCTTTGAAAAATCAACACAAGCGGTCGAGCTATCACAACAAGCTTTTGAGCTAACTCTATTTCCTCATCCTTCATCACACAAGAAGGAGAGCAGAACCTTCTCCCTTGACCCACTCCTCACCTCCTCCTCCTCCTCCTCCTCCTCCTCCCAGGTATGTCTTCATTTTCACTGCACCCAAACAGCGGCACGAACATGGGCCGCTGCCGTCATTAAGACGTTGGGACAGATTAAAAAAAAAAAAAAAAAAATGAATGAAGAAAAATGCATCACAGAATGCCAAGGTGCACTTCATAAATCAGCACCGCCACGCCATGAGCCGGCTCCCAGTAATTAACTGCAGACTATTTATTTTATCCTGGCGGTATAAATTAGAATTCAGACGCTGAGATTGTATTAGGGCTGTCTGCCGTGCGGAACTGCTGAGGGCTGTGCGGAATATTTTAGGGATACAAAGAAAAGGGGGGAGCGACGGGGGGGGGTTAGGCCCAAACATAGAAAGGCAAACAATATGTCAATGATTATGAAACAGAGAGATAACATTTGTGTCGCTGAGGAAAAGCATTTACTTTGGCAGAGAAGGCACAACAATCAAGTGCATGAGGAGGAGAACTGCAGATATTATACGTGCGAATTATTTAACCGACCTCATCAATAAGAACGTGAGCTCAACCAGCCATGTCAGTTTTCTCCAGCAATCCTCCATTCATCCCGTCTCCAGTGCCCGCTGCTTCACACTTGCTGTGTCATAACCTGAGCGATTCACATGCAAATGCGAGCGAACCCTCTCGTGCCAGTCATCCTCAAACGACCCCCACAGATGCACCAGCACTCTCTGCCACCGTCTCCGTCCCACAGTCGGTGCTGCCTCCTCGTGGGCACTGAGCCCACAGTGGCACTGAGCCAGATCTCCACACTGGCCTGGCAGAGCCAGCTCCCTCTTCTCACCACCCTTCACATTCTTACATGAGAACGCCTGTGGCTCCGCACCAGAGCTGAGATCAACGTTTTTGAACGCATGCCCTGTAAAAGTCAGCTAAAAAAAAACAAAACAAAAAAACACTACAACTATTAGTGCAACACACTCGCACATTTGAATGGAGCGTTATTATGCAATCGCACTCCAGGCAAATTCCAGTTATTTCCACACATATTTCCAGGTGTCAGGTTCGAATGCTAGAGGGTGCATGTGTTTTGGGTGTCGATCGCTTTTATGAATCAATGATGCGTTCCTCAATCTGCACCTCATTGTAGGTGAATTAAGCGGGGAGGAAAATCAAAACAGTAGGTCGAAGGAAGGTCCTACAAGAGGACACCTAAAGAAAAGGGCATGAACACATCAATGAGCATCCCGTCCAAAAAATGCCTATGAAGAAAAGAGGCTGAATCTGAAGTCTTCCTCTTGATCGGATAATGGCCGCACGAGCTGCAACCATGATTATTATTGCAAAATTGGACATGGCTTGCTTGAGATAACCATAACCTCACCAAACAAGAGTGTGTGCAACCCCAAGAATACGGCAGGATTTTAACAGTCACCGCACGAAAAAGCACCAGTCTGCCTCAGATGTATAATTTGGTTTCCCCGGTGAGTAAAAAGCCTTCAAGGGGAGTGCATACGCAGCAGTCATGTTTGTAAGATACATGGCTAGAGTCTGCCTTTTTTCCTCAAAGAAAATAAATATATACTTATTACATCCCGCGCGCTGCATATATTCCCCTCCTTAACATATTGCAAAGGCACTGAGCAAATGTGCAGTGCGGCACACAAGCAAAAACATGCCATGAAAAATGACATCGGAGAGGGATAACTGCAGAGGCAGAATATAATGGTGCGGAGGAGCTGGGGAGAAATAATCATACCTAGCTAGTGGGGGAAGAGGGAAGGTGGGTGGAGCGAGTGGAAGATGAGTCTGTGCCCTGTAGCAGGGAAATGAAGCCCCACTGCTCCCATGCTGGCTGCCCCAGTCCACATCAGCGTTGGAACAATGCTTTCTCTGGCAAACAGAAGGCTCAGCGTTGGGGTTCGGGACAAGAGCAAATCTCACGCATTTGAAAAACGGTGCTTTAAAAGAAGAATATCCACCAGATCTTGTAATTACTGCCAGACAACTTAGTGAATATAACAGTATTCCATTACTCCCTGACTGAATGAGAAATCACCCTGCAGTTACAAGAGTGGCCATTAGGTGTCTCTCTTTCACTTTGCAAGGTTGACTCCTTGCTCACAGACTGGGACTCCTCTGCTCCTCAACTCCCATCTACACATAATATATACACCATCATTTGAAAATGGCAGCTTTTTGAAAATTCACCTTGATTATCAGACATTAAAAGTGACTTCTCCAGAGCTGAGTGTCTGGCTAGGGGGATGGCTGCAGACAGCGGAACAATGCAGCAGGCTTGGTATTAATGCCTGGCTGGGGTGTGCAGGCAGGAGAGAGGAGGCAGCCCTTTGTTCTCTCCTGCAGCCAATTATTTTTTATGTGTGGCTCTTTTCACAACAACCAGAGAAAATTTAATTTTAATGCACTCTGAGAAAACATATACCGTATTCCTAAGCGGAGAGAGGGGAAGGAGACGGGGCTCTTGGCGGCAGAGATGGATGACAAGGGCAGAAAGAATGACATCAGCCCAAATATGCACAGCAGCCTCTTCTAAAACACACACCGCTTCAAACCAATGCCAAGGAATACTTGTGTAGCTGCTCGCAAACAACACCAAAATATAATCCTATTCCATTATTCGGGTAGTGGGGAGCACATTAACATACCCAGGACACGCCAGAAAACACACTGTAAAAATAGAGAGGAACACTGATCAAATGGCATGAAAAATAAAACCCACAGTTGCCGATGGTAGGTATGTGGCCAAATATTTTTCTAATTGGAGGGGCACTTTATCTTGCTGTCAGAGACGCAGTAAAGAGTGCTGCGGTTCCCAGAAGGAGAGGAGCACAGCTTGCTGGCCTTTTATTAGTGCTGGATCTCTGATATATGCCTCCGCTGCAGGCTTTCATCAGGAACCTGCGCCATAAACACGCAAATACACGTTCACACACAAAAGAAGTAGCCTTTCTGAAAAGCCATGACAACCACTGTTTTAACCGTTCAGCTGATCGACTGCAGCCAGCAAATAGCAGGGAAGCAACAGAGGATCACTGACAAAAAGTTGGACAAAAACCTGACGGCGCCGACAGGGTCACTTCAGGCGGGTTAACACTTTCCTGTCCAGAGTCGAGGCCATGTGTAGAGAGCACAGCTCTCTGGGTGAAACTATTCAGTCACAAAACCACAAAACGCCGTGCCAAAATAAAAGCAATGGACGTACGCAGGTGATGTAATGCAAGTTTTGCCCACAAGGCACGGCGACCGCCTGATGCTATCAGACAAAGGCTGTCAGGTTTGCACTCACGCACACACACTCACAGCACCTAGGCGAAATTAAATTTTAGTCCTTGGGCAGACAACTAAACTGCTTGTGCGCAGGAGCGACTCCGCAGCACAGCAAAAGCAATTCTCCGGAGATGGTGAAATTAAAGGGCAGAATCTAGCTTGTTTATGGCTCTCACTCTCTCCTGCTCTCAATCAAATGTTTTATTAGCAATCATTTGGTCCTAAAAGTCATGTTCTTGGGAGGCAACCAGCGTGATGACAGCAGCCGCTGGGCTAGAAATCCCCTCCATAGCACGTACCTGTCAAAACTATAAGCACCAACAGCTGAGGGGTCAGCAAGATGCTTTTCAAACGCTTGGACTATTATTTCCTTCAGTTTGATGCCAACATTTTGTTCCCATATTCCACTGGACTGGCTTCAGGGCTACTTTACCAGCACTACTGAAGCAATTAAATAATAATAATAAGACAAAAATGGGCCACAGAAAACCAGTAAAAACCATGCAAACACAATATTCCTACAGATTAAATAGAGAGAACTCATAGATTGTAGCACTCTACAATCAAAGAGACTCACGCAGACAGCGTTGGGACACGTGCCAGACGCCAACATTTGATCATGTTCACTCATAAAGTCAATCCAAGCGGAGTCTGACTTCTAGTGTTAACTCGGTCAGTCATGCTGCCCTGCACGCAGGTGATCCCCGGCTCACCTGCTGGCAGGAATGGGCAATGCAACAAAGAAGTGGTTGGAGGCAAAGTACTGTCAGCAAGACACTGCATTGAACTACTATGACTACCTCTGCCAAGGAGGTAATGTTCTTGCCTTGCCTGTTAGCAAAGAAAGTACAAAAGTTACAAAGTGATTTAAAGGAAAATTTCAATAGTGAGAGGTTAAACGTTGGTGCTGGATCCAAAAATATTTTAAAGATTTCATCACTCTCTATCCATGTTCCATGCCACATTCAGAAACACCAGGGAAAAAATAAAATAAGAAGTATTACAAAATAAAAATGAAAATATGACTTCACAAATCACTCAATAAAACATCTCCAATGCGGCTGTGGTGCCTTTATGCGTGGCTGTTCATTGCTCTGGGGTCACTCAGGAAGCTAACCAGCATCTTAAATGGCAACTCTGGAACTCAAGCACTAGTTGAATGCAACCGTGGTTGCAGTACGTTGCAACTAAGAAGCTCATTGGTGACCAACAGCGTGTCAAAATGAGGGTCACAGAACATGTAGGACAAAACCATTGAGTGAAAGTCATAGGTGGCTTCACACAGGTCTCCGCTCTGATAGTGCTTTTCCAGTTTTAAATGTTTTCATGATTGGAAGGGAAGGTAAGAAAGAGTTTGGTGACTCTCTTCTGAAGTCACCATTTAAAACTAATGCATGTGTTTATTTGAGAAGGTATCAACACTCAAAATGCTGGACTTGACCACGCGGCTCTTGCCAAACCAGCAACATTAGCCTCTCAGGTGATGAGAAAACAACTTTGTACTCCACTAGTTTGACTTCAGCCCAACATAGGTGATGTGCAATATCTACAAACACATCACATTTTCTTGAACCATTCTTCAGTAGTTGAGTAATTCAGAACTTTACTTGACATAAAGCTATTTGAATGAACATTCTTCAATACCATAACCGAATTGTCTTGCTTAGATTATGCACCATTAATCCGTAAGAAAATACACAGGTAAGAAAATACCACGGAAATTACCTGCATCCACATCTTGAGGCATTGGTAGGTCAGCGCAGTATGGACTCAGGAGAATGATGATGACCGTGTTGGTTATCTTTGTTGCAGAATTCTGCCCTGGAATAATAAATATTTTTTATTTATTTTGTCATTTATTCATCCACAACATGAGTTGGCGAGCACTCAAGCAGTCTTTGGAAGGGCGGGGTGGATGTCGACATGGCCAAAGTTGACGTGGATAAACATGCTGCTTATCCAAATGTGCCAGAATATGATATCGCTGCATCTTCTGCTGCCCCTGTGGCCAGAGCTCTCTGTCCTCTGGTGTCAGAAGCACTAATCTCTTCCTGAGCCAGCGCTACTGGGATTAGGCCGCATCTGGAGATGGGATATATGCATCATCGGAGCAGAGTGCAGGGCTGCACAAGGAGAGGAAGGTCGGCAAAGGTGGCTGGGAAGGTTGAAGTAAATAATCGTCATTGAGAAACATCAGTGTTTAACTGACATTTTATTTTCTGCCTGGCATAGTTATCCCCTCCACCTTAAGAGAGTCAGATACTGGGAGGAAAAAAAGTAGAAAGAGCCATGCAAAGTTGAGCTGAACTAGGGACCTAACTCAGTGAGGCATCAGCAGTCACCACTTCACTGCAGTGCTACCTGTGATTTAGCAGGTAAAATCAGAGGATTTCTCATCTTGCAGGAACCTTCAGCCAACCTTCACTGTACATCAAACGTGTCCACCTCTTTGATGAAATTGAATCTTTAACAATCTATCATTACCATATTCAGAATTCATGTTTTCTCTTGCCAGTTGTTCACACTTTCTAACTAAAATGCAATCTTTTCATGTCTTCTACAGAACTTAAACTCAACATGACCCTCAGGCCAGAAAAAAAGAACATTTGTTCCCTAATTTAATCCCACTAAAATGTCATATTCAACGTGCTTTTCATGAATTTTTGCAATAATCTGGCTCAGGACAATGTGATGCAGTCGGACCTTCATTTGAATAATCATATTGTATAATAGTATATAATTTGTTTTGCTGTACTAATATTATTTCAAGAACATTACTAAACTTAGAAGTGGCAATAACAGTGGAAGTGTAATGAAAGATTTATGCAAAAAACAAAACCCTGGAAAACAATATTAAATATGATCTTAAGAGCATTGAAGAGGGGGACAAGATGCCTCTTGGCAGAGCTCTTGGAGTTTATTTATATGAGGTTTAATAAACTCTTCAACCTCAAACTACTTTGGAGACAAAGCTGACGAATGAGTGGGCACTGTGTTGTTGACAAAAAAGGCAAGGCTGATGGTGATTTTTCAGTTCACTAAAGAACCTTACATGACAAGTCATCTCCAGTATCCAGGAGAGTGAACTTTGTCTGGACTAAGGTTCCATATTTAACTTACTGTGGATACACAAAAATGCAGTATATTGGTTTCTGGTCCTTTAAGTTCACATTGCAGCCCAGTTGGACATACTTTGGACCTCGAATTAAGACAAGTGAGTATGAGCAGTGGAATATTTCCCATCTATGCTCAGTTCAGTTCAGATGACTTTCAATGAACAATGAACACTATAAAGAAAACATTGCCATTCACAGTGACATGGAACCACTCCAGACGTGTGTTTTTTTTTTGCTGATAAATGTGCAGGGAAAATGGGCAGTGATCTTGAGGCGCGTTGGAATAACTAACGCCAGACGGTAAGCACTTTACCTGGCGCAGGAGTCCTAGAAACCGCTGGCCTGGAGTTGCTTTGTGATACAGCTGCATGTGATTCTGTTCCCCGGGAGATCCACTCAGCTCACAAGCAGTTGGGGCTCCAACCGAAAGATTCTGGCTTGTAGATGTCCAGCTATTGAACCACAAAAGGAGGCAGGGCGGTGAGAGGAGGAGAAAAATCAATCTGGAACACTGAGCCTATCCTCAGCCTGCTTACTCACTGTGTTTGAAAGAATAAAACATTGCTAGTTTTCCCTGCTCTTATTGAGATTTTCCAAAATACATACAGGCTCTAGTTCAACGTAGGCCTCAGCATCCCCCAGGAATACATAACTGCAGGTAAACTATCGAGCAGAATCTGCTATTTAAACTTGTGTCAAACTGAAAATCATGAAAAGCAGTTGACTTGTGACATAAAATACGACGTTCAAGTCATAAACACGTCTGAAATTAAAAGTGATATTAATCAGAAGCCAAGCCAAGTTGAAGGATCGCAGCTAATGTACTGATGCAAGATAAAGAACATTCAGCAGATCACCACAGAAGGCAAAGTGTCCAGTCATTAGAAGAACCTTGTTGAAACAAATGACATCAGAGAATGAGGGGGTACGTGAGAGAGGGAGCACAGGAAAGAGGAGGGAGTTAAGAAGAGAGAAAGGCAGGACACAGAGGGAAAGACAAACAGTCTTAACTTCTGGTTCCTATGGTGAGTAGCACAGGAGTGCCTGAGGCAGCAGGCGGAATGTGTTCAGACAGACAAGATGGAGACCGAGGACAAGGACCGGGATAAAGCATTCAACAAACACCCGCTCAGGAGGGCAAATTCGCCCCAAAATCAACTGAAACAAAACAGATCAATTTCCGTCCTGTTGGCTGTCGAATGAATTTGAATCAATCTCTCTTACCTAGCTTGTTAGCACAAGCCACTGTGGCGCTTGTTCCTCGATTAAAACCACAGCTTATGCAAAAATCCATTCTTCAGAATCGCTCTAAAACGTGTCTCATCCGTTAGCCCTCTCTTTCTGTGTGCGATGCACAACGATAACCCTGGTCTTGCTGTCTTTGCCTCACAATCGCTCCCTCTCTCTCTGTTCTCCCCTCCTAAACTGATCAATACTTCATTTAAATCATGACATTAATGCTCTAAAACACCAAAAAACCGGGAGGAAAAATGAACACAGGGACGTTACTGCAGTCAAATGGAATCAAAATACAAGTTTTTAACTACCCCGGTGACAAATTCCAGTGAAAAACGATTGGAAAACGACGGCATGACTATATGCAAGCGTACGCAGGCAGCAGTTTGGAGCGCCTGAGCTGATCAATACACATTTAAATCCACACAGGGGCGAGCTATCACAATATCTTGTCTCATCAAAAAAAGGCAAACACGCGATCCCAATTATCCTCTCAAATGACTTGTATCGAGGGGACACACTTTAGACGCTGATAGAGGCATATTTCATATTTATTCAGCACAAATTTTTACATTAGCACCTGAGCGCATAATTGGCTAATATATATGCACACTCACACTTTTATCTATTCACATAATTCACAATGAGAACAATCAATACTTCTCCCGCCACACGCTCATGAAGTACGTCTGCGTTGGATCGTATAATAAGCCGTTCAAAAAAAAAAAAAAAAAAAAGCCACCGACAAAACCAGCTAATTTCCCGACGCTCATTGAGATGGCGAGCGAGTGCAACTGGCTAATCTCCCCGCTCGTCATTAAACCAGGATATTTACCTGAGCGGCGCAGGAGTCAGGGGCCTGGTGAAGGGGTGGCACATCTTGTCTGGTCCCACAAAGATAGAGGAGCAGCAGCAGATCAGGTCGGGCTTTCTTCTTTCTGAACATTGGGCGAACGGAGGCAAGGACAGCAGAAAGAGAGGGGAGAGACAGACGGTGAGCCCAACACTTGGTGCAAGGCTGCGAAAGAGGAGCCGGGGTCGATCACCTAGGAGAACATGCACTTACATATAATCTGGCACCAATACCGACCAATGAGCAATTAGGGAGACAAGACAAAAGTTATTGATCTGGGCTCAGGCTGGTTTCACGGGGCGATCTAGTCTGGCGGAGGTTGCGTCGCGGCGCAGTGGTGAATTCCTGAATTTTAAAGAGAAGAGCCAGAAAGCCACAACTGCTCTCTTTCCCTCATAGGACGGGCTCTCTCATTACCATAGAAAGCGTTGGAAAAAATGCTTGACCAATGCAAACATTCGGTTTTATAAATGTAATGAGGCTTCTTAACCGTAGGCAAAATAAAGGCAACCTAATCTTATCTAAAAATACACTGGAGTTGAAAGTATGACCACATGCGTAGTGACCAACAGACGTGTTTGTGGATGCAAGCGGACTAACAATGTCTCTCCCGTGTGCCTGGACTCTTCCATCTCTGTTTTCCAGTAGGCCTGCACGATAAATCTCATTTTCAATTCATCCTTGTGTCTGATTTAATTTTCATTTAATTTACAAACCGACTGGATTTGCATCACAAATGCTGCTTTACTTTGTGAGTGTTATGCTCACAAGCGGCGCTGCAAGCCACGACTTTCTGAGCTCCCACGATGGTCATTACCTTCAGCCAATGACGAAGCGCCTTGTAGTCACATGTTTCACTCATGACGTGAACGCGGTAGTGACTGGATCGTTCGGCGACAGGATACAAACTGAAGGAATATGAATGGCAAACCGGGAACTAGTTTTGAGAATCAGCCCACTATTCAGTCTCAAAACAAACTTGTTTTGAAAAAAGGCTCGAATTCGGTCGTGTGGCTGTATTTTGGATTCAAACCGCATGCTGAGCATCAGTTGCAAGGGATTTACAAGACGTGATTTACGACAAAATGTGTTTTTCACTCGTCACAACACCGTAAGGTATACGCCACACATCTTTATCAGCACCTCAAACGCCGCCACAAAGTACAATTTGACGTAGCCGTCCAAGGAAAGTGGTCCGAAAGTAGTTCACAGGCATCTATAAGGAATCTATGAATTCCATAGTCAGGGTTATTTTGGTTTATCACTGACTACTTAGTATAATGGCAGATGTGTTTTATTTCTGCATATTTATTTTACAATTGTTAGGACCAGTTTAATGTTTTTTGAATTGAACCCTTTGTTTACAGGCCATTTTGAGAAATAATATCCAATAATATTGGTGCTGCAACTTTGTTTTGTCATGGTTTATGGTGTCATGGTGTGCAACAACATTCATGTTTCATGAGGAAAAAGGTCTGGGGCTGTGCATTGCCTCACATTAGTGGATGGCTAGTTGGAAAAATGCAGACATACTAAGCGGCATGTGGGTGATTTGTCAGTAATGTGCAGAATCTAACAACATTAATGCTAATGTTAATGCAGCTAAACATTGACAAATCACTTCCTAAATTGGTGGTGACCATTGTGTTGAGCTCTTGCAAGTACATGAGCTTGTGCTGAATACAGATATATCACTGTAACTATCAACTGATGTTTACTGGATTTTCTTCATATCTGATCAGTCAGCAGTCATGGTTGTCATAGTTTTAAAGTGTGTAGGTCAGTTACCACTGTTGATCTTTAGCAATGGTTTTTTTCTAACTAGTGTGGTTTCATGAAAAAGATGCATGTGATGTGGTCATAATGATGCTTATTTTAACATACTATGAAGCCATATTTTCAGTGAACAGATGAGATGTGCGCAAGCAAATCACATTTTGACTGTTGTGTTTACAGCATCCACCGCTGCCACAGCTGCATCAGAAAAACAACTCCAATATTAGTACTAACAATGTCACTGTTGCCTAAATCCCCTAGCAACCACCTTAGCAACAGTTGATCTCTGTGTAATACGTGAAATGCATGGCAAGTTTCCTGCTGCCACCAGCTTGACAACACAGTGGAGGGAGGTGTAAAAAAAACACAATCAGATCCAAAAGACATTTGTTGGAGAGAACAGACTCCAGCGGAGCGACGGTTCGCAGATACACACAACACTCATTGCTCATTTACATAAACACAATGTTGAATAGAAACAATAACAATTGAAAGGCATTTGATTCTGCAAAATCCCAGAGCACCACAGTTGTACTGCGCAGTCTTCCACTATAAGACGGTGAACCCTGAATGGCTCTTTTCACCACCAGTACTCGCATTCATCAGACACCGAATGCTACGCAGGTGTGGTTCTCAGAGTGTGTGCCTCAGTAAGAACAGACGAACAGCCGACCTCCCGAGGACGTACCAAACATCCTCAATAGATACACGTTCATTTCGCCCATTACACAAACACTCATCTGAATACCCTTAACATTTTTGGGTTTCTGACTTATGTGACATGATATAGGACTATAACTCACACTAACCAACAAGTTCAACGTTTCAACCTAACCAGCCTGTAGCAATATATTGCCAGTAAAAACAAAAACATTCATGGTTCTTCCACGAATGACTATTTAAAAAGGTGGTGTGACCTTTACTTTTCAGCTGAAAACAGAAATAAATTTAGTTTTTATTCTCTCCTGGTCCATATTGGTTGTCTCGCCTTCTATATTTAACACCTTCTCTAGTATTCTTGGACCAACATACCCACTGCCTCTCCTCTCCAAGTGTCCAAACCACCTGAACCTGGCGTCATGAACGTGTATGCTGTTGTGATAGCAGCAGTATCACAACTAGAAAGGCACTGAGGAAGTGCTCACCTCCGCAGAATATAAAAAGTAGGGCCGTCAAAGTCAACGCGTTAAAAATGCGTTCACTACAGTCAGTCTTAATGCCGCTAATATTTTGGATGTGCGATAACGCATACATGTTCATTTCGCTTCCCAGATGATGTGTTTTGAATGACCCTCTGTCCGTTCCGTAGTATGGAAATCATGAAGCCGAGCCACTGAGAATGCAGCAGAGATGACAGTGAGACAGTCTCTTGATGGTCAGGTGTGGTTTTTAAAGTCACGCCTGGTGCTTCTTTCAACAAGGATGAACTTATTTGTAGTCACTGTCGAAGTGAACTCTGCGGTCCACGGAGTGCTGTGGAGTATTTACACAGGGAGGGATCCACTGTCGTCACTGAAGGTTCCGACTCTGACCGAACGCAGCATTTGACAAGGAAGTATGATGGAGTGCATCATTTTTGCCAGCGTGAAATGGTGTCGTTCCTAAATGGTGCCAGGGGCGGAGCTCTGCACAGCCACTTGTCTCATCCTGATGCTGCGCAGCATTCATGTTCAAACAATAAGCAATAAAACTGTCCAGTAACAGAGTGTTTGTCCTTTCCATCTCCATCTTGGCCATTAAGGGCTCATTTTCATTCAGGCTAGGTTTTAATATTTGATACAGCG
The DNA here is from genome assembly GCF_027744825.2 of Synchiropus splendidus. Taxonomy (NCBI): domain Eukaryota; kingdom Metazoa; phylum Chordata; class Actinopteri; order Syngnathiformes; family Callionymidae; genus Synchiropus; species Synchiropus splendidus. The sequence goes on from NC_071338.1 coordinate 26,770,848, forward strand.
CCGTTAAATAAAGAGAGAGGACAACGCTTGCATGAGGAAAGTAGTGTAGTCACATGAATGTAGATTCATTTCAATGATCCCAATGTAATGTTTTGTTTTATAAAGTCAGGTTTTCCAGTTTGTGCTGGTTATTACCTGCGCTGACCTGCACACATTTAAATGACCATCCACAAAGTCTGCATTTATTGGCCTTGATTGTATTTGATATTGTCATTTAATTTTCATTCAACTTTTCATTTTTCAGTTGCTAACAGGAAGCGCAACTTGAGCGGCAACTCGAGTAATTTTCAAGCATAAAAAAAGAGTCTCCAGAGTAAGTTAAATGCAGCCGTTTTCCAACAATGGAAACGTTCACGGAACTAACTCTACATCATACATAATGTGAATGACAATGATAAGCAGAGCACATTTAAATTAGAATCTAAACATATTCAACACTTGGACTGGCCCTGCGAGCGACGGGGTTTTCACAGCAACAAAAGCTGAGGAAGCTGTGGAGCGAGCCCTGAATCAGCTCGATTGCATCCGATCATAAAAGCAATTAATGAGGCTCACAAAGCAGGATTATGCTGACAGGATTATTTTCACCAACAATGCGGCACCCGCTGCCAATTACAGACACGCACCCGCTATTCATGCAAATTCCAACTCCCTTTAATCCGACAACACAACAGCCTTAGAACAGAGTCAGCACAGGCGTGACAAATGTCCATGACTGGAACAACTGCACATTCAGCCCTGAAGTTACAGGTAACATCGCTCTCTGACTTTGTCAGTCACTTTTCAAACTGAAAGACTTGGTTCTTCCATGAATGACCATTTATAAAGGTGGTGTGACCTTTACTTTTCAGCGGCAGACAAAAGTGAATTTAGTTTTTATTGTCTCCTGGTCCATATTGGTTGTCTTGCCTTCTATATTAAACACCTTCTCTAGTATTCTTGGACCAACACGCCCACTGCCTCTAGTGTCTAAGTGCCCAAACCACCTGAACCTGGCGTCATGAACGTGTATGCTGTTGTGATAGCAAATGACTGGAACAAGTGCACATTCAGCCCTGAAGTTACAGGTAACATAGCTCTCTGACTTTGTCAGTCACTTTTCAAACTGAAAGACGTGTCGTCTAAAAATAGAGAAACATGTGAGTAACTCAATCTGCATCTCCGAATTTGGCGACAACAACTGACGCCTGACGACCTGAAAACAAATGAGAGACGTCTGGTTCTTCGAGGAGCAAAGTCGAATCAAATTAAGCAAAGCAATGTTCATTTCAAGCAGCATTTCATTAAGCGGAGGAGATAATCAAAAACAAAGATTCCATGTCCTTCTGACTAATCTAATAACACTTAGTTTGGTGGCTTTAATCACATTTAACAATTAAGACGGGGAGACGGGCCTGTCTCGTGCAGACAGAAGGATCCCATCATCTCACTGTCATGGCCGCCCTCTGATTTCCTCGCATCCGTCACACTTCGGACACTTGCGCCAGCGTCTCCAGACTTGCCTCAGGACGGCGGCGAGGAAAGAAGGCAAGGTATTGAGTGAAACCTGGCCCCGCTGTGGAGAAAGATGAAGGCAGGAAGAATGTTCAAGCCATTGAGAGTAAACAGGATTATCAGTGACATCTGTGTCTGCGTGTGGGAAAACCATTTGTTGTTAAAGCCATGTCCAACATGCACTGACCTCCTCAGCCAGGGAAAAATTTCAATGCGGTCAGCAGACGTTGACTCAACACAGGCAGTTACAGTGGGTTGTTAGATAAAGTGGACAAAAACGAAACAATATTCGATTTAAATGAAGTAATAATGTATTTCATGAAATGTCACTGGTCGATCCGGTTATTTTGTGAAGAATATCCTGGAGATTGGATGGTGCCTATGGCGTACTCCTTTGTTGATGCAAAAACTGGAGTCATAGTCGGCTTCACAAATCAAAGCGCAATATGTTCTGATCTTAGGATCCTCACAGAGAAGAATGACAGGATTATTCTATTGAGCCTTTATTGAGGCTGGTGTTATATAGGAGAAGGAAAAGTACCACCGCCATTCAGGCATACACACTGGATTTTGGTATCTATCATTTCAAGTCACACATGGACCATGTTCAAGGATATCAGGGGCCACCTTGATTTGACATGCCTGTTTTCAACAGGCCAAGAAGTGCAGAGAAGAGTGATGCACTTAGCCATGTGTCTGACCACAGGCGACATGTGCACATGTTGACTCACTGATCGATTTCATGGGTCCACTTGTACTGTCACATATGGCATTTGTTGAATAGATTTGGACCAGCACGAGGTCAAGATCAACAACCGAAGTTCAGGGAAACACATGTGACTTAAAAGCAAATATGTTTTGATGCTGGAGTACTTCAGAAACAGCTTATCTATTGCAATTGTCAGGCACCACAATCCTCAGACAAAAGCCCTCAGAAGGGAAAACAACCAAACAGTAGGAGCTCCTTGGGCTGAACTAACTCCCATGCATAAGGTCAGAGGAGAATAGCCAGCGTGGTTCAAAGGAGGGTTCCTCGGTTGATGCATAGCCAATAAACCAACAGCAAATACGGAATGATACCATGTCAATATAATCGGTTCAATGGGCAAAGTGGACAAAGAAAAGATATTACTTGGAGGGCAAAACTATGATGAGCTTCCACAAATAGAATCAAAGGTACAGTCATACGAGGACACCTGTGCGACTGAAAGAGAAAACATTTTCTTGAGGAGTGAATGCTGTCCAGTGTAAAATGTCAGAGTAAGGTCACATCCAGAGTTTAAGGCGGCAGTTCGTTTGAGAAATTTGAGGTATTTTTTTTTTTGACAGTTTCAACTGCTATACATTGGATATCCCCCTCACTGCAGACAAGAATGATAAATGTAAGCCTGCAAATAAAAACTGGTGGTTTATTAAGTAACCGTCCAGCGATGAAAGCACGCGTCATCATATAGGGCCCCTCCCCAGGAAAAAAGAACTCATTCCTCATCACTGCATACGACGGCTTGAATGGAATCAATCACTTGTGCTCTGCTGGGCTTTGCTCTTCTTTGCTCTTCGTTTCCAAATCCAATCTCTTCTGTCATCTCAGAGCACATTTATAAGAGCCCGTCCTCTTGATTATCTCCCTCCCTCGCCCCGACTCCCCCGCTGCTGCATGCTCCAATGTATTAAATTAAATGAGGTGTCTGTCCAGGTCACCCTCGCCGCCGCCGCCCGTCGCACCCCCTGCTCGCAGCGCTGGTAATCAAGGGAGAAGACCCCTCCCTGCTGATTTTGTACCAGCCAGGCCGCATAAATTAGCATTCATGAGCGCTGGAAAGACCTGCAGTGAAGGAGGGAGGGAGGGGCTGAAATGATGAAAACACAGAATTGGGGGAGAGGGAGCTGCCGTTTAAGCTTCAAGCTGAACGCCGCAAAAGGTTACGCTTCTGTTGTCTTCCGTCTCCTGTTTCACGCGCCCACCCTGCCCTGTATTTCCACTGGCCATCGCAGGAAAAGCTGTCAGGAGTGAATCTGTTTCTCATGTTTTGCAATGAATAAATCTTGAATGAGGTTTGGAAAACATCGTAAACACAAGACCCGGCTTCAAAATTCAGCCGTTGATCCAATATTGATGTGAACGTAATTATTCAAGTGTTATGTTTGTCATATCTGTTACGACCAAGAGCTGGTGACAGCAAGCATGAGGGAAGCGTGTTGGATGTCATTTCCATTTGCACCCATGCTCCGGTTGCGTGTAATAGCCCATGATAGCAATGACAATCTCCAACTCATCTCTTTGCTTCATTCTGCTCCACCTCATCATTAAATGTCTAGTATATCTTTCACTGCTCCTCCCAGGTTCCTGCTTCAGCAGACCACTCCTCCTTATCTCATAGACCATCCAGAATCATCTCATATTTGGCAATTAAAGTAAAACAATGGTATTTCAAGGTTTGTATGTTAAGCGAAAGAAGACCACAGTGTCATCAGCTGTCTACTGTTGACTCCTCACACATCCCCAACAATGAGCACTGACATGTTTACCCCATTTCAATGAGGTTAGGCGTGTAGTCATATAACCCAATTATGGCTGGACAAAATAAAAGCTGGCAATCTAAGTGGATAAAGTGCATGTTATATTACACTAGGGTGCAAACTAGGGCTCCACCGATCCATCAGCCAGCCCTATTTATCGGTGCCGATATGAGCAGTCACTGTGATCGGCCGATCAAAGGACAAATATAAAACATAATAAATTTTTGTATGATTTATTTATTTACTTTAATCTTATTTATATTTATGCATGATGACAAATGTTAGTACTCTTTAAATGTTTATTGTCACGAGGTCAAGGACGTGGAGCGGGACCCAAGCGCAGTGGTGAATGTCACAGGAGGCAGGACCGAGTCAAAAACAATATCTTAATAATTAAACAAACAACAAAATCACAACAGAAAGCGTCACCGAACCGGGAGAAACAAAGTGAAGTCTAAATGTCCAAACGGAGTAACCAAACTAGCAGAAGTCCATAAACATGAGTAAGAGTCCAAACAGAAAGCGTCACCGAACCGGGAGAAACAAACGAACTCAAATCTGGAAACAAATTGACAAAAGTACAATGAACAGAGAAACCAGGAAACACACGGAAACAGGAAGAAACAAAACACTAACTCAGGCACCAGGGTTTAAGACTAAGTAATCAAACAAGCAAGCAGGCGCACAGAACGAGAGAACAAACAAGGAAAGCCATAAGAAACGATGAGTTACCACAGGGAACAAAGGAGAGCGTCACCGAACCCGGAGAAACAAACAAACTCAAATCACAGGAACCAGGAGAGACGATCTGGCACACGTTGCTGGAGTCCAGGTGCTTTTGTACTCAGGTGATCAGGGGTTGATTGGCTCCAGCCGTGTTTCACAGGAACAGGAAGAACGAAGGGAGAAAACAAAAACAGGACTCACGTGACAAAATAAGAGCGGAATCATGACATTTACATCATCATGTAAAAATGGCAAAACAATTACAATAAGACACTTGGCCTTAAATCAACACGCTGAATTTGATCGAAGAAACGAATGCTAACCGAAAGTAACCGGAGGTGAAACCAATGCTATGGAGGTCATTGTTTTTGACAAGCAGCCGGAAGCGTGCTATCAGAAGCTAATACCTCACCTGTAACGCAGATACTCATTTCCTGAACATGCAGATGATGAAGAGCAGAGCGGTCTGTCTGGTTATAAGGCAACATTCCAGTGTGTAACAAGTGATGAGTGACGTTTACATTGTGGGATCTGCTCATTGTTCAATGAAAAGGGAATCATTATTTTTTAAATATATTAAATACTTTTGTATTGTTTGTTATTATTTATTATTTTTAAAAGTTGCCATGTCTTCAATTCAGTGTTGTTTGGTAATACTGTTATTTAGTAGGTTCGTGTAAGTAATCTAACAAGTTTAGTTGAGGGGAAAAAAAGAGAAAAAAAACTACGCCTCTAGTGCAAAAGTATAATTGCTTGGTCGCTTCTAACTAACAGTACTTATGTCTTGGAGTCGAATGAAACCACTAGCAAAGGTACATGCTAACCAGATACTGCCGCACAACGGCAATATTAAGTGCATGCACAAAGACTAAAATCAGGTAAAAACATATTGCTATTATGGAATAGAGTTGGCGAGCTCCTTTAATATATAAAGTCATTCATACTCGCGTTAACTACAGTACGCTCCTAACCAGTGTAAAGCCCACACATGACACTAAACCACCGTTCTGTTGAGTTAATAACTCATAGTGACTTTAGTTACTAACTAAACAAAAGCTCATTTTCCATGTTTTCTGTTTGGCACTGTTCTTTGAAGGTGAGTAATACCAGCATACAATTGTGATACTGTCTATAAATGTTATATTAACTGAGGCAAGTCATTCATTGTCCCTTTGAGAATTCCCTTCATGTATATGGAAGACAATAAACCGACAATAAATCTGAAACAAATCATTTCTGCGACAGCGTCATCATGCTGGTGGAGTCGCAAGCCATGTAAAGCGTTGTGTTAATTGAAGAAGATGTATGACCACACTTCTAAAAATTTCAAATGACGGTAGAGTTTATTACATTCCAGCGACTGTTCAGCAGCGTGCTGCATCACACCTGGCTCAAAATTGAGCTGAAGAACACAACCAAGATGTGGGACAATTACTCATGAAAATACAATGCCTGAAAGCTAACAGCCTTCAGACACTGTAATGACAGCAGATGAAGCCAGTGGAGGTAGAGGAGTGGAACGGCGGTGAGAAGGAGGGACGAGCAGCATGGGATGAAGAAGAGAAATTAGATTGTTATGTATATTACTGGCAATACACCCACGAATTCCATCTGCCATCCCATCAGCTGTCAAATTTGGAGAACGATGGGGATGTGAGAGTGGTAGGAATCTCAACAAGGCCTGAACTGGGCATGCCACTGTGAGCTAATAAAAACACAATCACATTCACTGCCAGAGGACGGGCGCAAAGGTCCGCGCCCATTTTCTCTGCTCACATTCACAGCCAAGATAGCTCACAGTCATTCCTTCTCTTTTTCACTCGCAGACTGTTAAACAAATCTCCACATAATCATGCACACACTGGCAGAGAAATATTAACTTGCTGTCACACCCGGCTGCACACATTCAGTCTTGCGCAATCAAACTATCCAGCGCTTCAAGGCGAGCGCTCCAACAGAGAGATCATGTATGAAGCTGCCCAGTTAAATACTGCTTCTTATCGCTTGCTATGACCCATGATTTGAGCCTATCTGCACTCCACAATGGTTCACTTTGAATTTCTTCACCTCAGATATTGGTTTGGGAGACACAAAGAAATGGTGTGTTTGCATTTGAGAATCGGCGCATTAGCTTCAGAAACACTTCCCGCATGGTCCCGCTAGATAGTTTTCAACCACGAGGCCAAAGTGAAACTGCTCAGGTGAGACGCCACAGGACTGGGCCGGCACCCGGGTCAGCATAACTGCTAATCCTCACTGATAAGAAAATACGCTGACCACGAGCTGATCACTGGTCAGCGCTGGCTATTCCCATCAATAAATGAGGGGGAAATATATTAAGGCTGGAAACGGCATCCCATGCATTTATAATCTCAGTGACACTGATAAGCAAGGGATGGTTATAGTCCAAGATATTTTGCCGCTAGGATTGAATTAATTATATTATCTTCATCAGAATTATAGCTCTTCATCCACAAGCCACAATCCAGACCTCGAGCAGCAACATAAAAAGAGTAACTCATCCAGCTTGATATATTTTTATTCAATAGCAAGCAAGTCTGCAACTTAACTCTTAACTCTTGAGTTTTTTTGAATGAAATATTCAACTTTGATGTCACTATTTCAGAAGGCTGCAGCCCAAACATGTTCAGAAAAATACCTCAGCATGACCCAACGTTTGAGAAGGGAGTGAAGTCACCCATCTATTACAAAACGTATACATAAAGCAGTGCCTTTTGTCGTCTCTCTAAATGACTAAACATTTTCATCACAGGATGGATAGTCTGTTGTAGAATGTGAAATATCCTGCTCTTTGTCATGCTCCTACTACGTAACTACAGCCTCCCTTGTCACCGCGACCTTTACTTTTTCCAAGACTTGGCAAGAAACACGGCCCAAAAATGTTGTTCTGACTGAGGTTCCAGGTGTCCACCATCTTGAGTAAAGTAGTAGCAACATCAGGCACAATATTTACCGCTTGTCTTGTTTGAATGCACCAATGTTTCTCGTCCTAATTTTGTTACTGTGGCAGTTAAGGGGTTGAAATAAAACTGATGAGTCAATCAATCAGTCTTTTGGTTTACATATACCGTACTGTCAGAGCTGATGAAGTTGATTGATGTGATCCTTCCGTCTGGCCTGGCCATGACTGGTGATTTAAGATTGTGTTTCCCATTCACATTTGATTTTTGTTTGGATATTTTGTTGAATATTTCATCCACTTTTAATATCTTTGTGCTTGCTCTATCGCAAATGAGATTTGGAGGATATAAATACACATATGAAACTGAAGGATTTTTTTTTATTTTCATGATTTGTTGTTCCTCCATTTCACAACATTTGTCCAGTGTTTTCAATGCAAATCACGGCAACAGGACAGAACCATTGCCTGTATTGCATTGCCTGCTTCTGAAAAACTGCAATGTAGGATTAAGTGTATACCTGACATAGCTACTTCATCTCAAACTATTCATAGCAGTATTAATCGCAACGCTGTTCTTAAAGGAACAGAGCAGTCCGGTATAAACATGGCTGGGTGTGTGTGTCTCTGGAAACTGCCAAACATAAGGGAGGTTTCTGTGTTATGTGTACGTGATTGAAGCCCGAGTTAAGACACACTGAGCAAAGCTGACTGATATGCTAGTTGACTGAGGGGTGGTGAACTATGTCCACATGAGAGCAACCTCAAAACCATTCCGAGGAAGGCAAAGGTCAAAGGCAAGGCACACTTGGCAAAACTAGTTTTACTCAGTGGTTTCTACAGCTGGAAACAAAGCGGCAACAGGAATGGTAAGCTGTCTGAAATTTCAGACACGGAAATGTGTAGGATTCGTTGAAAAGGTCATGCTGAACATCTCGCGTGTCACATATGGACGCTGCCAGCGCAGGAAAAGAATGATTCTGTTGTTAGATGTGTGTCTCATGCAAGTACGGTTCAAGCAAGATTGCATCCCACCCCTCCAACACTTCCTCCTTTAAATGAATGGGAAGAAGACCCGTGCTTGGCTGTATGACCTTGGTGATGTCTGATTTGGTGAGAGTAGCAATATCAATAATAATGAAGAAATTAATAAGCTGCTGTCGGCCTCAGGGTGAGAAGACAAGGGTAGAGTTGGTGGGGAGCTGTAATAATCGGGACTGGGGCGGGGGGGGGGAGTGTGGCCGGAGGACGGCCGCAATGCAAGCAGAGTGAAAGGGTGCGAGGGTGGGGGGGTAAGTGCACGATTTCCTCAGTAGCAGTGTGGTGCTGCAGTCCATGCTGTCACACGTCAAAGAGGGAGCAAATCAAAGGCAGCTCTTTTGATGAATATAAAACAGAGGCCTGCTGAGAAGCACTCTCCCTCCCTCCTTTTCTAATCACAGGGCTGCAGAGGCGACGGGCTGCGCCAATCCCCACAGCCCATCGCAGAAAGAGAAGAGTGCAGGAACAAGGAGATGAGGACAGGGAACATGGGCGATCACAACAAAGGCGGCTTTATAATAGCAATAAACATTTGTCCTCTGGAGACATGTGCGCAGAATGATGGGTGAAATGTGGCAAGATGAGAGCGGAGCCCGGAAAAACAGAAACCCATCCCCCAGTCATTCTCTGAAAGGAGTTCATCTGGCGTCTTAAAATGTGTTTCTATAACTTATAAGTAATACAGACTCCATCTCATCTGAACATTTGCTTTGACGGGTAGTGTAATGTATGTTGACTGTCCAAAATACTGACGTTTCAAAAAGGTTGCACGTGTCGGTACCTGACATTTTTACCAACTTTTTCATAAAATGGAGCGTAACACTTCAGTGCACTGTTCTTTTGGAATAGTTTATCATGCGCCAAACACTGCTGAGAAACCAATGAGTGTAAACAAAATGTGCCCTGGCTGTAAAAAGTCAGAGTGTTGCGTGTCATTTGACAGAAACTACAACATGTTTCAACACGAGGCAAGTTTCTTGTCTGACTCTTGTCGTGACCTTGTGAGCCACCAGAAAGTGTTTTGTGCAATGTTGTGATTAAATTTATGTTATTTACCGGTAGTTATTTACATCCCGTATATAGTTCTTTTTTTCTTTTTTTCCCATGGTGTAATATATTGATGTTGGGAAAGTGGACTTTTGCGTACTACAGAAGGTTGTCAATTGAAGCTTTCAACTGATGCCTTCAGCGGCTCAGCCTGACATCACGTGAAAAAAACAGTTTAGGATTAGGTAAATCATGGGATGGCGTTCCTTTCATTCTACATGAAACAACGTGCTACTTAAAGCCTATAAAACATCCGTGCGTCTCAGTCACACCGACTTTCTGACGGCACCGTACAGGCCTTTGAGATGCCTGCGTATCAACATGCAACACGGAAGGCTGCCTTCGCGTCAGTGTAGGACGCGAGTCCACTGTGAATATATTAGACCATGGGAGTGAGGATGTGCTGCTAGACAATCTTGGAGGTTTGACTAAGTCACATATACAGTGCAACAAGTAAGGTGTGGCTTGCAGCAACTCAATGCAGTGAGACTGAAAGAGGGTCAGTTGAAACAATTGGAGGGACATTTTGCAATGGTGTCTATTCCACAGGTGATCAAATGTTTAATTTTTGCGTTCAATTAATAAGTTGCAATTTGAGTGAGTGTGGTTTTGAAAATATAGTATGAAAAAATTCCAGGAAAAAAATGCCTACTGCAGAGGCACCTATCAAATATGGGAAGCCATGACTTGCTGAGATGCTTTGAGTGCAGTGTTCTAAACACTGACAAGTAGAGCATCAGACTATAGGAGAAAGTAAGTTACACTGAAACAAAATGCTGACAGTAACTGCGATCCCGCAGGTTCTTGGACAATGCAGCGGTGGTTTTGTGCCTCTCTGGGAAGAAAAAGCCAGTCACCCTCTCTCTCAAAGTGACCATCCAAACACACTGTGGAAACATATATGTTCCACCAACTTCTTCTTTTGCTCACTTTCCAAACCGGTTACCACCTGACACTCATCTGACGCCTCAACTGTCCTGTTGTTCCCTCACTCATGCTTTAGGGCAGGATCTTCCTTTGAATAAGTTGAGTTGGCTGGTGCACTCTGTACCCACTGAGAACATGTTCACCCAGAAAGGTAATAAAGAATGACTAAGAAAATAGATGCAATGTTTTATTTAAGAAGTACGCATAACACAAAATCATATTGAATGACATGCACAAGATGTCATGGCGTCCATATTGCGATTATGGGGCGGGGTGTTACAGTTGAAGTAACTGCTACACATTGAACCATCATACTTGACATGATGTGCTGAGATGTCATCCACATTAAAAACAGAAGTACCTGAAGGTGTTAACGTGTGAGATGAGAGCTCAGGTTCTGACCTGTCCTTAGCACCACCTTGCCAGTCCACCTTCACCAGTAGAAAGGTAGGATTCCATGTGATACAATGGCCCACTCCCACCCAGACCCTTTGCTCAGAAAGTGACACGCGTACTGGTGTCACTAGGGTTTCACCTCCTGCCTGCTGAAGTATGAGGCAATTTCCTATGAGTGGTGCATAGCAAGAGAGAGAGAGGGAGAGTAGGAGGCTCGGCCTGGCCCAACCCGGCTGCTGTCTTTGATACTGTCAAGGAAGAGTAATGGCTTTCTGCAGCAACAGCCACCACCAAACTAATGTAGTGTGACTTTGCTTCTCCTCGCCAATGTATTAACACTGAAGTGATTGAAGGGGTAAGCAGGAAGACAACCACACCACAAAGAATCAAACACAGAATAGTTCGACACTGTGGAGGGGATCATTCAGCCACAGTTTACAGTTATTAAATCGTGAAAACAAAACACCAGACAGTTGTGAATAACAAGATAGTGACGGTGACAACTTGGCCTCAACCAAAAGTAAGTCTTCAGCTTTGTAGTTTTTAAATACAACAAGCTTTAAAGAGACTTGAGCTACTCCAAGGAGTGAAAACCATTTCATCTCTATGGTGTGCAAATGGGAGATGAGCCATCAAACTATGGGTTTAGACTCAAACTCAGACTGCTGACATTGAACTGGAAAATAAGAGGAGCCATGAAGGAGTCTTGAAGGAGCCACTTGGCTGCCTTTCACCGGAGGAGAGAACCAAGATATCTCACAAGGGAACAGTGGAGATCCCTCAGTCAGATCTTGCTGAATTGGCAAAATATAGGGACGTTCAAGACACTCATAAAGCTTAGACCTTTGTGTAATTGATCATAACACAAACAAATGACTTTACAGGTGGGGTCTGAAACAGATGGTGACTGTGTTGTGCAATGGATATGATGTTATAATAAAAGAACAGGAATTATATAGCACTTACACGATTAAAATGTAACTCCAATATATGATCATAGTTTGTGAGTGGAGCAAGTCAAACCGGGCGTTTACCTCATCTGAAAACAGCATGTACCCAATGAAATGCTGAGAAACTGTTGAGCAAGAGGGTGATGGTAAACTAAATGGTTTGTCACTGTCGGTTAATATCGATAATCCATCAGCAAAAGCACCCTGACAGTCCCTTCTTTCCCTCCATATTTGCCAATACAGTTTCAGGGTTGTTTTCCTTTAGATTTAGTTCTGCACCCATCATGCTGATGCTTTTTTTTTTTTTTTGCCTAGATACAGGCTGTATCTATCCTTTAAACAAACTGCTTTTGATCACTCAGAAAACCTCTTGATTCAGCATTTAAACTCACCGCTGATTCAGCAGATTTGTGTTGTTTAAGTGCCAGCGCTAACATTTTTTTCTTAATGCTGGGAAACTTCACTTATTTTTTGACAGACTGTCAGGAAGGCTGCTGTTGTCTCTTCTTTAAACAAATGCCCAACGACACTTTCCTTGGTTTGATGGACAGTTTATCACTTATCTGATGTGGCACATCACAACATGAATCCATCTCACCATGAGACAGTAAACCGAGTGTCATACACCTTGTAAGAACAACGTTATCAACATATTATTCAAAGTAAGGAACAACAACATAGATTTCAAAACAATTTGCAATGTTTTATCCTCTGTATAGAAAAAGAACTGGCAGATTAAAACAGCAAAGCTTCCTCCAGTACAGGGGTTCTGAACCTTTTTGATCTCTGGGGTCTGGGGCCCATTCACAGAACAGAACTACTTCATGTAAACAATCCAAAACTTTGTGAAATGACATGAAACTAGGCAATCAGCGCAAATACATTTGTCATAAAACCAGTCCAAACAGCAGCAGAGCCAGGCACAAGTCATGTTCATCAAGTTTACTAAAGAAAAAAAGAAGAAAAAATACCCTTGATGCAAACTGTGGAGAAAATAGGAAAATCTGTAGGTCATGAATACAATTCTGAAAAAAATAAATATGATTAAACAATGTAAAAATATCTTAAATAATTTCTTTTTCATAAATGAACTCTAAAGTAGATAAGTGTAAATGAAAGTCATCCCACCTTCTTCTGCCGCTTATCAGGAGTCGGGTCGCGGAGGCAGCATTCGGAGCAGGGAAGCCCAAACTTCCTGATCCCCACAAACCTCCTCCAGCTCCTCCCGGGGGATCCCGAGGCGTTCCCAGGCCAGACCGGATCTCTCCAGCGAGTCCTGGGTCTTCCCCGGGGTCTCCTCCCAGTAGGACATGCCCGGGAAAACCTCCCCAGGGAGGCGTCCAGGGGGCATCCGGATCAGATGCCCGAGCCACCTCAGCTGGTTCCTCTTGATGTGGAGGAGCAGCGGCTCCAACCCGAGCTCCTCCCAGATGACCCAACTCCTCACCCTATTTCCAAGGGTGCGCCCAGCCAGCCTGCGGAGGACACTCATCTCAGCCGCTTGTATCCGCGATCTCATCCTTTCAGTCATGACCCAAAGCTCGTGACCATAGGTGAGGGTGGGAACGTAGATCGATCGGTAAATCGAGTGCTTCGTCTTGTGACTCAGCTCCCTCTTCACCACGACGGTCCAATACAGCGACCGCATCACTGCTGCTGCTGCACCAACCTGTCTATCAATCTCACGCTCCCCTTTTCCCTCACCCGAGAACAAGACCCCGAGATACTTAAACTCCACCGAGAACCATGGCCTCCGACTTGGAGGTGCTGATCCTCATCCCGGCCGCTTCACACTGGACTGCAAACCCCCCAGTGCATGCTGAAGGTCTCGGTCCGATGAGGCCAGCAGAACAACATTGTCCGCAAATAGCAGAGATGAAATTTTGTGGTTCCCGAACCGGATCCCCTCCGACCCCTGGCTGTATATAAAATAAATGTAAATAAAATAAAATGTTCTAATTAATTTTAGAAACTGCTCCAACAGTTTTTTACTGTTTGGGGCGCCTTTATCATTTTTATCATTTCTTCACTTTTTAAACACTTTTTACTATCACAAATTTGAAGCTGTCAAGTCAATTCAATTCAGTTACACACTACGGCCACCATATGTGGCAAGTGCATTAAAGCTGAGCATCTCATGGCCCAGTGGTGTAAAACAAAAAACTTCTCGCGGCCCTCTAGGGGGCGCTCGCGGCCCAACCATGGGCATCAGGCCTGTAGTTAAGAATCACCGCTCTCAAATATAGGTAAGGAGAAAAGAAGGAGTGTTGATGGCACGATTTTGATCTGTTGTAGTTTTGCTATATAATGATGGGAATATCATTCCAACTGTAATATGATCAAAGCAGTTGTAAGGAGACAATTACAAGCATACGTGCTAATGGAATGACAATTACAAGTGACTGCCAGTGTCTTTCAATGCTACTAAGGAGCACGATTCTATTCACTTCAGGGTGCTTGGTCTAGTACATGATCTGAGTTAGGCGCCATGAAGTCACTATGTATTGTCTGGTAACTTCCTCACTGTCGTGCAAAACACATTCCTGTGCTAGTTTTTGAAGAAGAAAATGGCAACACAACTCAAAGACAGAGTGAAAACCCAGTCCACTCAAATTGGCAACGTTGGTTGTCTGTGGTCAAAATAACTTAAAAGGTTCACGACTGATTTGGATGAACTGTTCACATAACGTTGGGTAGTGAGATGAGGAACAAATGATAAACTTTTGAGAATGATCTGGATCATGAATTTTTCAAAGGATTCTTTAAGATTGGGAGAACCATTTTCCACATTGTTCAAGTTTATACGGAGTCCTGGAGGTGACATGCATGTGTTCATTTTTTTGGATGTGAGCCTAGCCTGAGATAACAGTTATCTATATATATAGAAGGCACTTGATCAGAGTGTTAAAAGTGCATTAACTTGCATACAGTGACTGACAACGTTGAAGAACAGTTACGAAGCCATGGGAGACATAGTGGTTACAGTGGAGGACGTATACAAAATGCTATGCCAGAGAGGCAGTTAGACATGCACTGACATTTACGATTGTATCCTGAGATAAAAAATTATCTTGAGAATATCGGGCAAAAAAAAATAGAGTCATGCATGCCACATTCAAAAAAAAAAAAAAAACACATGCATGTCACTTTCAAGGCTCCGTAAGTTTGATATTTGGATCCAAGAATTGTTTTTTTTTTTTGTTTGTTTTTGAAGGATGCCTTGTCATTGGGAGACTGTGTTGGCGCTTTGAGTGCGTTTCTAGTTGAATTAAGTCTTTGTTATTCAGGCTTACTTGTGAATGTAACATACATAACTTTCACAAATCTCATTTGAAAAGCTTTGTTAAAAAGCTTCATTGCACCTCACAGGAAGTGAATTCGACTAATCCATATGCAATGTGTTGCACTAAAGTTTTGCTGTAATCCACAGGGAAAAAAAGAACAGAATAAATATGAAGAGCAATTGTGTAGCGGGAGCCGTGGACGTGCTTCAGTCTGCCTTTCATAATGTATTTCTCTTATTCTTCCCCTGCTATAGATTTTCATCAATGTCCAAGTCTCAGGTCTTTATATCAAACAAGAGGCGACTGTGGCAGGTTGAGTATTGCTGAACTGACTCTCGCGACATCAGGCCAAGTGCTGCGCTTGAAACGCCTTGCTTTTGGTTCGACATCAACCAAAGCATCAAGCTAGCGCTTTGATCTTTTGACTGTCTTACAATGCCCCACTCTCAAACGAAGCACTCACGAAACACACATCACATTCAAACACTTACATATGCAGATCCGCCACGAGTACCAGGAAGAAAGCAAACGTAAAGTGTTTAGTATAATGAAGTCGAACGAGCTGGAGGCAGATGTCTTACCTCCAAAGATAAAAGGAAAGATTAATACCACCGTTTGAAGCAATTACCCAGAAGATTAAGCGTTCGCTCAGTGAAAGCCACACAATTAAATGCTGAAGGTTATTTGTTATTTCCGGACAGAGACGGAACACTTCATTTTCAAGTCGCTCGCGAATTTTATTAGCATTTTAATCACGAGTCATTTTCTCAACCAGCAAGAGAGATTTCAACTCAAGGTTGAACAACAACACTTCAGCTCCACACCTTACGTGATCTACCCTGAAAACAGAAGAGCGCTGAGGGAAATATAGAACAGAAAAGGACCACGATTTTTGGGCCAGGTGAAAAGATAAATCCAGCGTCCTGCTTGACTGACAGAAGCAGGCTCCCATTGGGACGCACAATGGGAGCCCGCTGTCCCATATGAATGGCTCATATGTGCGATGAAAACGGCCGTTGAGCAGACTGGTAACATCTGTGTCGGCTGGCGGGAAATAATTGCTGAAACACAAAACCCTGATTGCCATAATTCATGACTCAAATTGTGATGTGCCTCAGCGCACCATTAACCGAACATACAAATGGGTTGCCGGGACCATTTACAGGCAAACCTGCACAGTTAAGTTGACGATAGTTGGAAAAATAATCAGTGAACCCAAAATCGTCATCAAAGACATAATAAATAACCTGTTGTGCATCCAATGTGCACTTCAATCAGCAGCAAGCCTGCGAGGATTATTATAAATTGCTATCATTTTGGTACAGATGCATTCAGCTATCAAATGGCCGGCTTTTTAGAAGTGGACTTCAGTGCTACGGCACATATTACGGGAGACATATCAAGGTTTTTTTAAACCCTCCATGGTTCGTCCTGTATGCACGTAGGACCCGATAAAATCTTTTTCATATTTTTCAAAATTCTCTTATTTGGGGCGAGCAGGGCAATTGCGTTATTTTTCTATATAGATTTGTGGGAATCCTGTTTTTATTATTCATTGCCTATTTCAGTGACAAACGCAACAAAAATGTTGACTAATTCAATAGAAAGCAGGTTAATTTTATTAAGGGAGAAAACAGCACTAAATACTTTCCCAATACTGTATTGGACAATACATTTACTACAGTTAAACTCCTTCAAATGTAGCCATTGTTCATGAGCTCCTTTAGAGAAGAAGTTACTGTTTTTATTATGAAGCGCTCGGTTCATCCACCACATTCGATGGTTGAAGCATGAGTGTTTTTTCTTCAGCCCATATCCCCTTCCTGCCTCCCTCACGTCTTGTGTCTTGCCTCAATTTTTTTTCCACTCCAGCTCATGGATCTGCCGCTTCACCTCGGAAAATAAAATGCCATAACATCATAAGCTATACTTTTACTCTGACAGTGAAGGAAAACAAAACACAACTCATTAAATATTCGCCCAATTTTTTAGGTTCAGAGTTTGTACTTGCACTTGCACATGAAATCAATCTGATCTTTCCGACCTGCTCAGAAGTAAGAGCCCGGTCTCTTGGAGAACTTGTGGAAAACTGAGGGCGATAATTAAGCAACAATGATCTTGAGACTGCAGTGGAGGTCTTTACCTTCCATACATTTAATATTCTACACAATCCCCTCTTGCCCTTCTTCACCCTTCCCTCTGCCTACAAACACCAATTTTCAAGATAACTGGAGAATTTTAATCTGCTTTTATATCCAAGAACAAATTCCTCTGCCGATTACTGATGCATTGCAACAAAGACATCATTATATTTTAAGACCACTCTCTTTTAGACACATACTGGAAACCTTTATGCTGGTCCCCAAGGGCCCCCTTCGGCTTCTCTGTTATGCTCTTAATAGTCTATCTCGTGTCTGCTGAGGGATTCACATTTCTATTCATTTTGTGTCCATCTGACCTCCGTATGAATGGAATTCATCTGCACGATCCCTTGTTCTTTACATTACTTTGGAGACCAGGAGAGACTGGTGAAGCTATTAAATTGTAAACACCATTAAATAAAAATGTTCAGCTGGCGAGTGAAACTGGAGAGCAACAAAGCCACGGAGAAGAGGGAACACATGGAATATTAAGTTATCTGGAAAAATCGCTAGGAACTTAATTTGGTTCCATCTTTTAATGCCTGCCGTCTAAATACTTTCACAAAAATGACTTTCCCATATGCTCAAGAAGTAAAAAAGAAAAGTGTCAGAACAATAGCTTCAATAAAGCGAGTGGCTGAATCCTTTCTTGAAGACAACGGGTCCTTTTCCACGTCATTGCAGGCACTGACAATACATAACAGTTTTCCAATTACAGTGACAGGAATTTGGGGCAAGTCAACGTGAACAATCATTTTTAACTTTTTAAGTCATTTAGACCAGTGTTTTTTTATAAGCTACGGCACACTTTATTCACTGGATGGATGGATGGATGGATGGATGGATGGATGACAGACAGACAGACCTACGAAGTTTTGAAGTCAAACGTAACGTTAGCCATTAGCTCTGTTAGCGCTCCTAGCTCCGCGGCTAAAAATGTCTCCAGACAGGGCTGGGCAACGTGGCAAGACTATATCATGATTTATTTAATAGATAGACAGACAGACAGACATTATTCAAGTTTGGTGAATTTCCATACATGGCGTCAACATTCTTTGCCTCTGCCAGCTTCATTACAACAATGATTCTTTCTCTCTTCACATTTTGGAGCACATTCATTTGGTTCTGCATTTAGATGGTAGCCAACTTTAAACCACGAACTAAACTGACGGTTTTACGAGTGTCTACGAAGTTTTGAAGTCAAATGTAACATTAGCCGTTAGCTCTGTTAGCGCAGCGGTGAAATTTTAAATCCTTTTTCGGAACACATTTTCATTTCACCATTATTAAAGTATTATTAATATGATGACAATCTTTACATTATTATTACACAGAAAAATATCTTGCTGAAAAAAAAACCTGACTGAAAAGCTTGGACGTTAAACCAAAGTGTTTCTACAACAGAAAACGGAATAATAATTCTAATATTATAATGTTCGTCCATCGGTTTGTGATTGTGACCAGGACTTCTGCTAAAGCTCTAATACTGTAATACAACAACATAGAGGCGCCTTCCTCGTAAGCAAGGTCAGCGTACAGCAGGAGTGTCTGAACACAGTTAAAGTCGAGAGCCGACGACATTCACGTCTTCTACCTTCAGCACAGTCTCTTCAAGTGAATCATTACATATGTTTAAACGTCTAATTCTGTTTCCATTCCATTTAAATTTACAACGGATTGAAAAACTCCCCTTGGCCGCTGCACCGAACTGCTCTTAATGAGATGGTTCCGCCAAATCGCTGACCACAGAGGAGAGTGGCCCATTTGCAGCAGCGGTTTTGTAACTGCGCTACATTATTTCCAGATGCATCAGTACTATGTAACAATGATGAATTCTCATGCCTTCATGTAAATCTCACTGCAGCTACATTACACTGTAGGTTAGGAGGGCAGGGAGTGAGAGGAGAGAAGGGAGTAACATATTTTACACTGCTGCCAGTGTCTCCACCATTAGCTTCATGTATGATATAAGTTATGGACTTAACAAGAGACTGCAGTTGCCTCCGCCGGGTGCAGGGTTGTACACACAGTAAAGCTTTAAATGTAAGTCAGGGAGCCTCCTAGACACTGTCGCACTACACTATTATTCCTATAAGACCTGCAGGAGGGTTCTTAGAAGAAGATGGTCGGCTTTTGTGGGACCAAACCTCAAGCAAGTGGGAGAATTACTGAATTGTGTAAACACATTTTGGGGAATCTTATGAGACTGCTGCCTCCGACATGGAGCTATAAAACTCTATAATAAACAACTGGACCTCGCACTGTAGTTACGTTCGCTTCCAAAAATGGGTAGACTCATTTGAATTTCAAGACAAAACAAGCAGAATATATTATTTTGTCCAACACGGATTGAGCTTTGAAATGTATGATTGTTATTTTCTTTTGCTCAAATATTTCAGATATGACCTGATAAGTTTGCGCGTGTCGACTCCGCCAATTCTTTTTTTCTTTTTTCCTTCTCCCTGCCTTAAGCTGTTGCTGCTCTCCCTGCGGAATGTCAGTTATTGACAAGTGACTAATTAGCTGTATGCCTGTTAGATTTTCCTTCTGCTGCTGTGGGAGAGCGATTAAACATGCGCGGTCAATAATCTGTCTGATGCCCAGCTGTCATCTTAAGCTCTCGACAAAAAAGGCTAATTACTTACTGACCACCCACTTCCTCAATACGTGGTGTATTCTAAGAATATCAATTGCTCTATCAGCAAGTTTGAAGCAACTGAAAAGAACGAAAACTATTTACGTATACATCTGTATACAGTATATATATATACAGTATATATTTAACTGAAGATAGAACATACACACACACATATATGTGTGTATATATATATATATATATATATATATACACACATATATGTGTGTATATATATATATGTATATATGTGTGTGTGTGTGTGTGTGTGTGTGTGTGTGTGTGTGTGTGTGTGTGTGTGTGTGTGTCGTTGTGGTTGGCTCTCGACTTTAAAGCTCTAATATTACAGTATTAGAGTCAGTATTAGAGTCCTGGTCACAATCACAAACCGATGGACGAACATTATAATATTAGAATTATTATTCCGTTTTCTGTTGTAGAAACACTTTGGTTTAAAGTCTATATATATATATATATTCCCCAGGTTATGGCTAATAATGTCAGGATTGGAAAATTGTTCCTTGAATAAAGGAGGAAAGCAATTTAGTTGAGTGGTCACTGGTTCCAACTCAGCTGGTACTACATCGTCGCAGCGCTGCGCAGTGCAGCCCCAAGATGATAGTTACAAGCTCCTTCAATGGGTTTCCTCAGCAGGGTGTGTGGTCTCTCCCTATGGCCCATTTATGCTCCCTTTACATAAGATATTCTACCCATTCGTTTCAAATGGTAACATGCTTCCATGCATTCGTTACGTTGGAAAGCTGTTCACCAATATATCCAACAGGTTGAGAAGCCCAGAGTCAAAAGTTAATGATGTTAACTCCAAAAGAAACATGGCGACTGTGGGATCTTGAGGAGGTGGTGGTCGGTGTGGTTGTTTAAATACTGGTGGACGGCGAATTTCCGCCGCTGTTATGTCTTCTTTGTGTCTCATTTGAGCTATATATGGGGTAAAAACAGCAACACTGCCCAACTCAGGTTCCACTGGTACTGCACCATTTGGTCCCTATCAGTAAGGTTTGAGGAAACGTGCAGAAATCCAGTACGCATGGAATGAGCTACATCAGAATCAGAATCAGAATCAGAATAGTAACAGAATAGAGTTTATTGCCATGGTCAGTGAGGGTTCCACCAACTAGGAAAGTGCTTCGAAATAAAGTGCTGTTAATAAAATAAAATAAAGTAAAATGAAATAAAATAAAATAAAATAAAATAACAAAGATGATGACAAATTTAACAGCATCCACATCTGTAGGTAACGTTGACCATGACATAGGAGAGCACAGAAGTATGCTTTTAAAGTAAGAACAATCAACTATGACAGTTTTGATGTCACGGCCCAAAAATCCAGTGACTACAGGTGTGAGTGTAGGTACATAGCTTTAAGCGGTAGATCCATAGTTTTGCCTTTTGTTTCAGCTCTCAACACGTGACTGAATTCGCCAAACGAATCCACACAGCTTTCCGTCACTCACAAACAACTAGCTTCATGCCTAGACTGGAGGTTCCACCTTTTCCATGCAGTAACATGGTTTTGAATGCTTAAACCAGGTGTTCATTCCTATTCATTGACACTCGGGTAGGAATCCCTACAGCGACAACTGGCAATCTAGGCGGGTTAAGAACCAACAGGTCGCAAACCTGAGCCGTCACCAACAGCTGAGACCATATACTGAGGCCACCACCACCTCTGTGTCATGCTCCGGTGTCGTACATTATCTCACCACACCTTCCTGTTTATGCCAGCTCAGTTCATTCAAGCTAAAACCGGTGGGCTTTTAACAGCAATAAATTATGAAGCAACTACAAGATTCTTAATTACTCTCACCACCCAACCTGAATAATGCAGCACGCTGCCTTCCACCATGTTGGCGGACGCTGCATGCAATGGTTAACATAACTGCTTAACACCGCTGCGATGGCTCTTCTGGTGTAGTGTGCTTTTCAGGATTAACCTCAGATGTGCGTGGGTCCCTCAGTGCGTGAATGTGTTCCCGTCCATTGACTTTGGCATGTTGTGCATGCTAAATACAACCATGCAGGCGGCGGACATGTTTAGCCTCTGGCACTTGTCTCTGGTTCACCAGACGTGAGTGGCCAAGGAAAAGCGTGTCACACAGAGAGGAGGGAGTGCACTGAAGCAGGCGCCGCACAGGAATACAGAGACTTATCAGCATAAACATATCAGCACAACGTTTATGAGTTTAAGATGTGAAAACATTGATCTAGAACCAAAGTTGGGGGATTTCTAAGAAAGCCAGGCAACAGTCCAAGTTCACACACATATTTATACGTGTCTATTTTGTGTTCAATAGCCTGAAGAGAACACAAGTTTAAATTACCTTGAGAACAAATGAAGTAGCTATCAAATGACATCTATGAACTGCTTTAAACTTCATTATAAATACTCCGTACCAACACTTTCTGTCAAGTTATCTGATGCCTTTCAAGGTTTCCGCCAGGATTTTTTGAAATAGTGATGGTGACACTGACACACCAAAGTACCTTAAGCCACCAAACAAAAACATTGGTAACATCTAACAAAGGAAGTAAAACAACAATTCTGATGCCACGGCGGCTTTCATTTTGCTGTGGTGGTGCACCACGATTGTTTGCACTACTTCTCCATGTTGAAAGGAGCCAGTTGAGGTGGTTCTGGCATCTCATGCGGATGTCCCCTGGATGCCTCCCTTTAGAGGTGTTTCAGGCATGGCAGGCTGATTATATCTATTGACTGACCTGGGACCCCCCAGTCACAGCTGGCGGATGTTGCCCAGGAGAAGGGCATTTGGCACAACCTTCTCAAGCTGCTGCCCTCACGACCTGGCAACGGATAAGTGGGTGAGGATGGATGGATGACAGTGGGGACATTCTGAATGTGTTCCCATGCCAGCTACATAGAGAACACCTTGGACAGGCCACTACTGCATCGCAGGGCATATTCAGACTACTTGGATTTTCCAATCAAATTCTTTTGATTTAATACAAAATGTGGTTTCTACCTTGTTTTATGTAGTTTTATGTAGTCATTGTAACATCCTGTTTGATTTCCTATTATAGCTGACATAATGGTTTGTATAAATATTGTAATTACCATTATTATTATTGATATTGACTTCAGGATTTTTTTTCAAGTTATAAAGATGCATTCAGCTGATTTTCATGAAGCAAAAGCAGTCAGTCTTTTACACTGTGTCGACTGCTGGACGTTATTTATAGTCAAACCTATTTGTGTCCATGTAATTTCAGAAGCTTGGATCCAGTGCTTTAAAACCTTTATGCTAGTCTGACAAGATTGCCACATTGATAGCTGCATGCTGAGCGGATATAAATCCTCACCAACTAATGCGTGCCAGGGGTCAGAGGGGCACTATGAATGTGGAGGGAGCTTTCAGGGAGGCCAGCGATTTAGAGTTGTTTCTCATGACTACAATTCCCATCACCATAAGACTCCATATTTCATATTTATGCTGCACATAATACACAGCCACTAGGGAGCCTGTTAGTTCTTGACAGCCAATCCAGAGCTGCCTGTTGTGCTCCATAGTAACCAGCCAGTGCACCACTTGGTGGCTTATTTACTTTTTGGTGATTTGCCCTTTGAAATCATGAGGTCACAGATTTGTAAGGGAATCTGTCCTTTTTGACATCAGTATACGCATCTCCTCCCCCTCAGGAAAAGGTAGCAGCATTTTAGAATTTGTGTACCTTGATTCATTGTATCCATTTTTGCTCATCTTGGTAAATCTGAACTAAAACTCTTTCAATTTAAAGCATGCTAGTGATGTGCAGCTTCTCTTTTTCCTCCTATCCTATGGGTGACCTGGTGCTGAGTGACATGATGGTTATTACAGAAACATCACTTTTGCAGTCCATATTTGTTAGTCTTGAATGTCAGTTTTTTTCTTTTATTGGTGGTTAGCTTTAGAATTCAGGGAGAAATTCATGGATCAAATGATGCAACTACATTTATAATGTACCGAGTCAAACCCATGGTACTGCATCATGATCTTTTATTTTACTGTTGGGTGACTGAGGTGGAAAATTACACTTTGAAACATGTGAAGGTAAGACTTAGCAAGTATGCACTGTGAAACAGCAAGCGGTAAATGAGTATTCAAGGGTTCTTCTTCAAGGCAATCTTATCATACGTTGGACTTTTGGTCTTCACTATATTCCTTAGTTAACTCAATAACTTAGTTTCCTCTGACCATTCAGGGTGGAGGGGAGGAGTGAACATGTATAAAAAGGATGGAAAAAAGGTGCTCTTTGTCTTCCATTGTACCTCACATTCTGTCTGCTACTCTGTGAAGACCCAGCGCTGCCTTCAATAAAACTCCAATCCATAACTCAAACAATTAACGCATAGCATCATGGCTGAAATTGGAAAAGTAAAAACGAGTTGGCACAGTCTGCAAAGCTAAGAAAGGTAATGATCACACCTCAAATCCAATAGAAAAGCCATGTTCACAGTAGGTACTTTGGGACCAAGGAGGGATTGTCTGGTCACTCTTGCAAGACCATGTGGCAACATCATTTAGAAAGATTTTATTTTGTTCTCTTCAGGTACAATATGCACAGCAAATGACAGAAGAAGTGTCATTGATGCAACAAATCTGAAAGTGACTCATGAAGAGGCATGTTGTAATGTAACCATGATCCTTGGCTTATGACATCCTCATCTCTATTATACTGGAGCAGGCATGTTTTATTTTCACGTTCACAAACCAGCTAGAATCTTTGGAAATGAACAACCTGGGAATATTGTGAATTGGCAGCAGGCTGTTGACAACAGTGTAGCAGCACCAACCCTAAAGATTATCTTTTACTTGCTAATAAATAAAGGAACAAAGGGAACAACAAAGCCATTTCTTGACAGATGCCATATAGAAATGGTACACTATTTTCAGAGCATATCTTCTGCATTGCCTTTTGCAGTCACCATGTGTGCTTGCTAACACTAGGTAGGATGTACACATATGTACAGTATCGTCTCTATTGTAGGAAGGAAGGGAGGGAGGCAGGGAGGGCAGTGCACATCAATGACTCGGAGGAAATGGAAACAATCCGAAAATGCTACCACAGACACGTTAGAATCGGAGAGGAAAAAATAAACATACATATATCTTTGCACGTCTTTTTTTTTTCTGATCGCACTTCGTAACACTGAGGTTTTCAAAATACGCATTAAGTCCGTTTAATAATGCCTCGTCGTTAATCACCCGTGGCGTTGATTTATCCCGGACGGATAATTAATTGCCTCTCTAAGCGTTATCTCTCCATCACCCACGCAAAGCAGGCGAGTTGTCGCAAACGAGTCAAAACGGATTCATTGCGATGATCACGCAATACGTTTTCCAGTAAAAAAAAAATGCTCCAAATAGCATGTAATTGTAACGACTCCGCTCTTCGTCTTGCAGGTAAAAGTGGCGGCTGCGCGGTCTGGTCTTCATGTCTGGCTACTAGCGGAGACTGGCGCCCGAATGTGCCCACCGTACCGTTATGCCTCCCTCCCTCTCTCTCTCTCTCTCTCTACTTTCTCTCCACTCCAACCAAGCCACTCATCTGCATTCATGTAACTGCAGGTGATTCACAACAAGGCATTTCATGCATTCATGTCATTTGATAAAGGAACACCCGTTTTCCTGGCCATTTAAAATACAAGTCTAATTTTCAAGAACACGTATCTGAGTGCCACTCTCCCATGCCAGCCTCTTTATGCTCCAAGTTTTCCCACCCAGTCGTATCCTGCCCACCCTTGTGCTCGAGAGCAGGGAGTCGTCTCACAGAGCAGCAGGAAAAAGAAGGCGGGGAGAATGAAAGAAAAGCTGTGCCAGTCATAGGAAAACACAAGATACATGGAGGCTAATAAATTCCAAGAGCATTTGCATATTCCTGCCGTAAGACATTATGCAAATGCCGGTCAATTTGCATAATGGGTTCCTCTTGGTGGCTGGATTACTCAGTTGCTGCTTTCAATTAAATAACAGAAGATAAAATAAACAAAAGCAAATGTCGGGGAAACGGCAAATGCCAGTGTGCTAGTGCTAGCGCTAATTGTGGAGTGAAATCGTGGGAATATCAAAAGCATTTCAGTCTCGATGTTGGTCATTTACGGCACTCGTAATCACCAGCTGGTTCAGCCTCTCTTTAGGAAAATGGTGATTATCATATATTCATTTCTTCTTCACACCAGAAACAGGAAATACAATACAACAACATCAATGACTTGGTTGGAGATGAATATTCCACATTTCAAAGCACCTCAACAGTGGATTGCAGAGGAGCTTTCAAAAATAAAAAAATAAAAAAAAACAACAGAAAAAGATAGACAAGTCGGTCGCACGCAGCATGTGAAGCTGGAGGCTGAATCTTTCACTCACCTTTCTCCTTCTATGCATCCACACATTCAATCTTTCCCGTTCAACAACGTAAACCTAAACGACGAGCCGTAACCGGGAAGCGACGAAAAAATCATTTCCGTCAGCTAACCCGCTTGTTAATTAATGCCATGTCAATAAAACAAAAGAGGGTGGTGGAAGGTGGGTTTAGTGGGCACGTGGAGAAGGATAGCAGTGGCGGGGGGGCTGGTAAGAGAGGGACTGTGCGAGAAAGGGGATGGGCAAAAAAGGGAAACAGGCAGCGAATGCGGTTGATGGCAGGGAGAAGTTGGCACAGTGCCATCCATTCAGTGGCACGCTTCTGTTCCTCTGCTTGGGTCGGTGGTTCGATTCAGTCTGGAGGACCTGCTCGCTGATTTGTTAGCAACGCCTGCTTCTGCTTGTAACATGTTTTTGTTTGCCCTGGCAGAAGTTGGACCTCTACAACACAACATTTTTTTTTTCTCAATTCTCAATCAAACCGCTGATGAAGACCTGAAGTCGGAGCAACAAACGAAGTTGACTTTCGTCCATACATTTGGTTAGACTGGACAGCATCGCTACGGAGGCCCCACAACAGGATGTCAACAGCGCGCCAAAGACAGGAAGTAAACAGAGGTTGGATTTCGCACGGAATAATCGGAAGGGAAGCGAAGCCACATGGGATTAATTGCAGTGGATACCTTACTTTTAAATAATGCGACTTTCTGTGGTGTTGCCTTGGGAAAAATAGCAACAGAAAAACAAACTCCTCCCTCTTCCTCTGACTGCTTTCCTTTACCCAGATGGGGCACTGTGCTCTGTGCCAGGCTGCCAGCCATCAGGAAGCATGCCAACGTCTTCGCCGGGAAGGATATACACGCGCAAGGATGCAAGACAATGACCGGACAGCTGGTACCTATGGATTTTGGAATAATGAATCGAGGATACGTGAGCGAAACAGTGGCTCTTGCTGCCAGTCTGGGTGGCACAACGACCAAAGGGTGGCGAACACTAAACAAAGACGTTCCTCTAATCCTGGACGAGCGCTCTCAAAACAAGGAAATCCAAAGGACGGAACGATCGCGTCTGATATGACCAATTAGCAAAAATTAGCGGTGTTAATTAATGCGGCTCGCTTTAATGGAGGATCAACCGCAGCCGCCAACAGAAGACAATGACGGAGGGAAAAACAACAGCAAAAGCCTGGCAGCGTTTCACCAGAAGACACGATATGCGTGATTTCTGCACATTTCATTCTGCCTTTTCCCATGGCTGGAAATCTGTGCTGCACATCTTAAACAAACGTTGCCAATCTCAAATCCCAGCCTATTCAAAGGGGAGGGGTAAGGACTCGACGTGAGAGGCAGCCCGGAACTCAGCAGCTGTTTACAAAGTCACAGAAGAGAGAATGAAACGCCAAAGATGCAAATGAACTGAGTTAAAGCAAAATCCCAACTACCAGTTATGAAATCATGGCTACCTTTTTTGGACATGTCAAATTGTTGGAAACGTAAGAGACATTTCAGAATATCTTAAGAAACTTGAGGTAGCGCCAGAGACAGGTGGCAAGACGGGACGCTGGATGAATGGGTGCAGAAGGTACAGGGAGGCATCCTGAGTTCAGCTGCTCAGGGGGAGGTGCTGGCCAGCCTGGCAGTGAGGCCGTGGGAACTCATCAAATCACACACACACACACAGACGCACACACACCAGTCTCAACGACTTTTTTGCCCTCATCTTGCCAACCGTCAAAAAGAACAAACTCCACCCTTCCAGGATGGTCTCCTTGTGCTAAATTACACTAAGCAGATGCAACAGTGACTTACCCACGGGTCTGTATTCCGGCTCGCAGTGCGCTCTGCATTCGAAGGGAGCGTCGTTTTGTGGTTCCTGCAGGAGCTGCTGGTATCGGGCACAGAGCCAAAGACGGGCACCGCTGCGAAAGCCGTACAACGGAGGATCTGATTAACTTCGTTTTCATACTTAATATGCATGTGCGGAATTAATGCGGTAATTAGCATCGCATGGATATCCACCGGCTGCACCATAACCGCTGAACTTGTCTTGGATTATTCCGAACAACACGCAATGTTTGTGAAAAAAAACTCAAGTGAGGAAGTCAAGTCATCCAAAGGGAGGGATTATCTTTTTGTTTTCTTGTCAACGCTACATTGGCATTGCCTGCTAAGACTCCTAAACTGGGATCTACCGTCATCCAGGAGGGACCGCTGGACTGCGGGCGTCGTTTTGGGCAACGCAGGAACAACAACCGCAAACAGGAGGACAGCGACTGATTTTGCAATTGCGCCGTTTTATTGTTTATATTCATATATTCCGGATGACGGATGGGTATTTCATCAACTTTGGATAATTACCTTTTCTTTAATTCCATGGGGGATGTTAATTGTGCCGCATCTTCGTTACACAAATGGATTTAAAAAAAAAAAAAAAGGGTCTTGCAAGAGAGAATAAAAAAAGGGGGGTGGAGTGAGTGTGTAAGAGAGAGAGAGAGAGGGAGAAAGAGAGGGAGGGAGAGAGAGAACCTACAAGGATATTTTCCTTTCTTGGTTACATGCCAGTAGTGAAATAATGCCACAGAATTCACAAACAAGCAGAGAGAAGCTCCAGCATTCCCAGTGCTGTGAGGACCTCTGCTTTTGGGGAAACCTTTGCTCTTTTCTTTCTCTCCAGTGCCACCTCGCACGTATGACGACAGCTCTGTCTACCACTTCTGGATCTTACAAAGCTGGCTCAAGAAGAACCCTGGAATATCATTTCTGCCCAGTCGGATACTCACTGTTTGTCTTACTAAATTGTTGAGGGCATTAGCGGCGTTCGCTATTAGAAATGGTGCCCGGAAAAAGCGGAATGCAGCGAAGGCTGCCGGAGCGGCGGACATTCGTTAATGTCTTCCGCACCTAATCATCCTACAGCAGTGGTTTATGCAAATTTCATTTGCATATCATTAAACGACAAAGGGGTGCGCACAAATGGGAGCAGGAAGCAGGCAGGACCAGACAGCCTCCTGTATTTGGGAGACATCTCAAACAATGGTTTCAAGCCATTCCCTTCTTTTTCACCTTCGCTAACTTTTGAGACGGTTACATCTGTTGATATATATTTTACTTGGATTCTGAAACAATAGAATCAATTATCGGCAGAATTTAACGGACATAGATGACGACTGACACTGAATTAAGAGATGCAACTGGACCGCCTTCTGGATCAGGTGCCACAACTACATGGAAACACATCAAACAACGTTGACAAAATCCAGTTAAAATATTAGACACTTCAGCGGCATTAACCGTAAATAATTGCGAAACCTTTCTTTCCACATCATTGCTTAATAAAAACCCCCCTCCCCCGATTCTGCCTAAAGTCAGAATATTCAAATTGCGCCGGCTTCACGCCTCCGACAATTAGCCGTGTTTAGTAATTGGAGAAATGAATGCCGCAGGGGGAGGCAGGAGGGGCAGTCAGGGAGCAGGCTGGCAGACGGTTGGTTCAAGCCTGGCGTTTGTTACCATGGCACATGCAGATGTCGCTGTAGTTCTTCCAAAGGCTTCCCCTGTACCACCCGAGTGGGAGGGGGTTAACGAGAAATTCGTTTGGCATCACACGTCTCCACCTTGCGTTTCAAAGTGAGTGTTGGTGTGTAAAGAGAGCTGAGGGAAAGAGGCTGGCAGAACGGGCCAGAGATGACGTGAGCAGGAAATCCCTTCCTGAGTGTGTGTGTGTGTGTGTGTGTGTGTGAGGGAATGTGCGTACAACTGGCGGAGCAGGGAAAAGGTTAAGCACTACCAGTTAGGCGCCTGTGAGTTTCTGAGGCTGTCATGAGATGTCGACATTATGCAGAGTGCTGACATTTATATGCATGCCCTCATTGCTATGCAGCTCGGCATGAAGGCAGTATGGCTGGATTGCTCTGCTATACATTAGCGCTCTGTGGATGCCTCTTCAAACACACGTCATCACTGTCCAATAAATCTTTAGATTATAAGTCAATTTGACGTCACTATGAGCAAGGAAAGTTTCGACAGAGCCAAGGTGTCCAACATCAGGGCTGAGTTAATGCTGCGAATACATGTACTTTAAAAAGTCATGCACAGTCGCAAGAGGTGCTTGTCTCACAGCAGATATAGAGTAATACTAATATTCAATAAGCTATACATTTGCACCACTGATATGGTAATCTTTCAATTGATGACGCTCAGATTATTATTCAACTTTTTTTTTTTTACATTAAAACTGAGAATGATTGTATTGTCAGTAAACCTATCCATATAACAAAGGAAACTATTCTGTTTACTTTGAAAATATTTCTGTGAGATGGAAGGGAAGTTACTAAAAATCTGTGAGTCTTGTTCCCTTTTCTATTAACATTTACTATGAACAATTCCTAGACTGGATATGTCATCTGAACTCAGGACCACACATGTTCGAAATCCACATTTCAGGAACAGAGGTTGTCTTCTTCGTCCACAGAGAACTAGGACTGACAGAACCTCTTGGACTTTTTGTTTAATTCAATTTTAATTCACAAATTTTTTCCAGCTATGTTTAAACATTTAGTGTTTATTGGTGCATATAAGCCAAAAGAAATGAAGAAAAACAGCCTCCACAGACTGTCATCGCTTTTAGGCAATTGCTTGCGTGGCACTTGTGAAGCAGCACAACACGTAATTTGATGAAAACATGTCATGAACTCGAGATGTTAAAAAACATTCAATAAACATCAAATAAATCTCAAGTGGTGAAGAGCCACTTAGCTTAGTTCATGCGTTGGCATTACTTACAGTATGAAACAGCAGCACACATGCTTTGATTCTGATCTTGTTCACTGCAAAATGCAGTGAACACACCAACATGCAATGCAGAAAGTAGTAAAAATAAAGAAAGAACAGTGAGTCAGAAGGCGTGTCCTATGTTGAGTGTGATGTATAGGTGTCTGCAGTGCATTGCAGTGTTTCTCACTGGGTAGATTTTCGAGGACGACATCTTGGCTTTTTGAAACGTGAAGGATACCGTACATGTTATACGTAAGCGAAAGCTGATGGCAATATATGGTCTCAACACCAGATGGGCGAAAATTCTTACACAGTGGACCTTTCAGTGCTTTTGTCCACTTTAAATCATCATTATTTAACGCAATGGGAGGGAGAATGTGTTGCAAATGTACCACCTGTCCGCCATTGTGACCTTGGAAATTGCCATGTTGTCAACAAGGGTATTCTGCAAACAGCCTCTAATAACGGTCATCTGTCAATCACACTCCACAATAATCTTGTCAGCTGTTCAGAGGTATCAATTAAATCCACAAGAAATGGCTGAAAGCAGAATGTCATGGCTGCAGTGGATGAACCTGTAAATAATGTAAAAGTCTGGCGAATACAGGGCGGATCAGAAAAGTTGTTGGCTTACATCCAGGGAGTTTGTGTGTTGTACAGCAGTGACTCTTAACCATAGGGCCGGGGCCCATGACTGGGCTGCACGCGCCTCATAGAGTTTTTTTAGTTTTACACCTTTGGGCCACGAGACGCTCAGTTTTAATAGAGTAGCCAGGTATGGAGACAGTAGTGTGTCACTGAACTCACTTGACAGCTGCAAATCTGTGACAGTTACCTACTATGGAGAAGTTCTTGAAAAGAAAAAATGGTGAAGAAAGTGATGGTGGCCCGAACGCTAAAACCTGTTCATGAAAGCACCTATTGAAGCAGTTTTGAAAATTACTTTTTTTTTTTTCGTTTGGCTGAATGTGATTTCATGGCAATATTTTCATTTACACTTCACTTATATCTTCCTTTGACTTCAAATAAATTATTTTAATTTTATGATATTTAGACATGGTTTTATTTTATTTATTTTGCACTGAATTGCATTCAGGTTTTCCAATTTTCTCAACAGTTTGCATCAAGTGTATTTTTTTTTTCTTTTGTAAATTTGATGAATATGACTTGCGCCTGGTTCTGCTGCTGGTTGGACTTTGATGACAAATATCTTTGCGATGGTCACATGGTTTCATGTCATGTCACAGGGTTTTGGTTTGTTTACAAGTAGATTAAATATGGTTGTTGATCACAAATGAAATGACCCCAGGTCCATTTGTTCTGGGAAAGGTGGACCCCCGAGATCTAAAGAACCCAGGTTAAGAACCCCTGTTGTACAGCACCTGTTCTGAGTCCGACGTGATGGAACAGCCACCTGCCTAATATGTGTGCTGCCTCTAGTGCTAGTACAAAATGACACAACTGGATCCAGTACCCTGGGATCCAGGCTTCATTTTGGCCTTCGAAAATGACTGCAAATCTGTCAATCAGACAGCTATCAAAACATACTGTTTTGAAACGACACAAAAGAAGGATGATGAAGATGACAACACTTTTCCTGTAGTCCTTTCAAGCAGGACTTATTCAGCCCAAGAGGAACCCCACAGTATTCTAAAGCGTAGGACAGTGAGATTCATGACCTGTGTGTGGCCAAGAATATGTTGTGCAGCCTTTGGGGTATAGTTGAAAGAAAAGAGGACCGCCATCGTCCCTGTCAGGGTCAGCAGAGCGAAAAAGGACTTTGAAGAATGGGAAGACCATGGCGAGGGACCGAGACAGAAAGTGACTGTGAAAGTGAGTGCCGAAAGAGACGTGTTGTGGGAGAAATGGTGCTTCTTTGCATCATCCCACTGGACCTGAACTGGGCAGCTGGCAAGGGAGCCATTACATGGAAGTCTGTGACAGCTCACTCTCTCATTACAGCTGCAGACATTTAAGACCAGTGCACTTAAAATCTAGGTTGTAGACCAGCATTTCTCTCACACACACACAAGAACATTTTAGCTGTCGACCTTCATATATTGAGAGTTGCACAACAATTGCAACTTCAGGACTTCCAAAGGAACAATTGGCAGACGATTGTTTTTCATTCATCGTGGAAAATGTGGGCTGCTCAGTTGGGTAATTGTTCAGTCAGGTAGAAGGAGCAAAAGAGTGCTACGATTTTCTAGAGGCAGGTCTTGAAATTCGCTGAGTTGTTAGGACTGGAATAACGGGTGTATGTCTTGTTGCAGAGTAATCATAACGGCTACTAAGCTCATTGTATGGTCAGCAGATTTATTACACTGCAATCGCAAGGCTTCTTGGCGACGTGGAAAAAGAATGACAACAGCCACGACTTAGAATGCACCTCAAAAATCTATGTCCATGAACTTACAGCAGCGATGACCCGACCACAGGACCTACTATATACAAGTCAGCAAGGTTAATAATTTGTTATATTACACTTACAAGTGTTTTTTTCTCACTATATATGTATTTTACCTCAAAGAAATATTTTCCATTGAACCAAATATGATGTAAAGTTTGCATACTGCAGTAGATGCAACAGCAAAATACACAATAAAAATATTACACCTCTCAAAGAACAACCACTTGACGGAGCATTTGTGGACTCAGGGCAGACAGTGAACTGCTTATAGCAACAATCTGCCCAGCCAGGAACCTGTGGTTCATCATCATGTCTCAGTGGTGGAAGACAGATGGTTTCAGCGAGTGCCCGCTCTCATTGGAGCCCCGCTACATGCTACCATATGTAAACACTGCACTGATGTGGCACTGCCAGAGCTCCACCAGACAGAGCTGTCTCACATTGAATCTCCTGAGATAGGACCAAGGTTAGGGGACTGGGTGTCGCAGGAAGGATCAGACTTCGCCAGGGTCATTTGAGGTAATCCAGGTGAGGAGGATTTTGAGTTGAAGACTTCAGCAGCTCATCTCTGCATTTTTGCAGGTGATATTGTCCAGTTGGCTTCATAAAGCTGAATGTGTATCACTGACTGTCACCTGAAAAAAGTTGAAATATCCTGCATTAGGGGGATCAACAGGATCCTCCCCTGAGTTACCGATAAAGCTCAAGTATTTTTGAATTGTAGTTCGGTGGGCGACACTATCGAGTGAAAGCTAGGAAAAGCGTTGAGCTGAATAATAACACAGTGGTGACCAAGGCAGACTAACCTCTATGTTGTAAAACACAGTTGGGCAGTGTAAGCCTTCAGGCATGTGTTACTTCAGCCTATAAATGCTCCACATCACACAGTCAGACCATCGTCCCGCCACTCGGCTACATGCAAGCTTAGTTGAGCAATAAACCGCATCATCTAGGTTGGTAGTCCAACTGAGAGAAATCTGAATTCCTCGCCCACCGTCGGACTAAGCTGAGGACACACACTCGATGTAAAATCTGAACATAGCCGGACTATCGCAATAATTTGTTTTTCTGGGTCTGCATGTAGACGTGCTCACTGTTGATCATCACCTTCCCTGTATTTCTGGTGTCTTATGGAGCAAGAGCGCAGGTTCATTTCCCCAACATGGTGTCTGTGATTCACGAAATCAATAATTTGGGTCCTACTGTTCATTTTGTCCAAACAGATTTCAGTGACTTTACGGGGCTTTTCACACTGCGGACATTGTCTTGTGTGGCCTGAGTCCAATTCGCCTCACTGCTGTGGAGCCTCGTACCTTAGGCGATCACCAGGCATAAAATACCTGGTTTGGGCCCCACGACGAGGCCCGTCTCAAGGAAGGCGTCCTCAGCTGGGTGACCCCCGGCTGGTGAAGCGAACCTATTTATGACCAATGGCTTGACCTCCAAAAACAGTTCTCTGTCACATCTTAACACTACGAGTCATCGTCACCTCAGATATTGAGGTTGTGTGGAGTCACGCTGTACACGTAGTTAGCTATGACTCGCCTATGGCGGAAGCTCATCCCCCACGGGGCAAGATCAAGTCAGCGGCCAAAACCTGGTTCACTTGTGTTCACGTCGGACTTCAGAGCTGAACACACTTTGTCTCGAAACAGAGTCCGCACTGTGGAAAGCCCTTGAGATGTGAGGATTGGAGTTGTTGTGTTTGGCTGAATGTGAAACAAAAATAACTCGCCCCGAATTCCACCAGGTTGACAAGCATGTCTTTCGCTACTGTACTTGACTAACCCACGGAATAAGCACAAAATGCAATCTCATTACATTACGTTTTAAATTATACCAACAGTGTGAGGACTGTGGTAATTCATGTGTGAATGTGAAACACTATTGGGATTGTTGTGACTAAGAAATGCATTGGTAAATATTGTTTGGATTAAATTCACATACAATGGTAATGATAATAAGTGCACATTAATGTCTGGAAAAAAACTAATGCAATGTTGGATTTTTGTAATAACACCTTAATAGTCAGGATAAATATTGTTTTGAATAATGATTCCACAACCAGCACTTCTGTTTCTCTAAGTATCAATCGGTGAGATTTCAAAAAAGGTAGGAAAGAAGGGTGAAATGTGATGATTTAAATGCTAACCAGTGCTGAAACAGCACTGCATGTGAATGTGCGTGATGGATCTGTCATGCCAGATAGGACAAGGTGAAGCACGCATGACTTGAATGGTCTCCGCAGAAACATAATCCACTGCTACAAAGACGTAGTGCAAATCATTATTTGAAGCTCCTTCATGTCCTTTCGTAATTCTGCACTCCATTATCTGTACACTGCAGCTAAGTGTTGCAATTAGCCGGGCCTTTTACATGCAAATCCATTTGACAGCACAACAATCAGTTTTGCCATGCTACCTTCAGCTTTCTCGTGCTCTGCCTTCGACGACTTTGCTCTCCTGCCCTTTATCTCCCTTTCGCCTCATTTTCTGTGACATTTGCAGATGTTGATACGTCTGAATTATTTATCATATAAGGTTAGAGGAACCAGCGTTCAGTCTAAGGGTCTGTTGCCTTTTCTAACGCGCGGTTGATGGGAAGATTTACCTGGTTAAAGATTGTATTTGCAAAATAATAACAGTGAGACAAAGGAAGACCAACTCATGGGGTCCAGGTTGACACGTAAGGGTTCAAAGGAGCTTCCTAGTTTCAGACACACAGCAATTTAAACTGCACACAATGATCTGAAGCGTCTGTGGTCGCTGACTTTAACTAAAAACTCCAGACAAATGTGTGTAGACTGGATGACAGGGAAATGTAGCTTTACAAACATTTGAAACTACAACAACAGATGATGTCACTTCATGAGTTACTTCAGTCAAAAACACACATTACTTAAGAACTGCAACACCCAAACTGATGCCGCCCTCCTAAAGATATGATTTCAGTCAGCAACCACACATTCTAAGCCTCCAAATGACACAACTGAATGAAAACACAACTTACTAATTCAATCATTAAGAAACACTGAAGACGACCATCGCTCATTGCCTCTCTACACATTAAACCAAGTTCAAGCTTTGTTGGAGAGTGAATGTTGTCAATACTATTCACTATTTCGCAAGAAAATATAGCTTGATTTTATTCCAAATCAAACTCAAATTGCAGGCGTCACTCCTTTTTCTATGCGCTCACAAGAACTAGGCCTATAGAGCATAGGCAGATGCAAATCTGGGAATTCCATTGCAACTGAATATGCGAGTGACCAGGAGGCGTTTTGGTCCAGCGGAGGGGGTGTCTCATTAACGTGCCAGCCCACTATAAAAATGAGCTAAATTCAGCTCTTCATCAAAGTCCATATCTAAGTACGCCGGCAAGAGAGGGAGACGGCGGGGCAAAATCTGAAGGAAATAACTACGTGTGATCTTTCTTTCTTGGGGTCAAATAAATTAAATCTGACAGAAAAAAAATATCGAGGGAGAATTTAAAAGAGAAATAAAGAGCTGTGGGTGTGAGGAGGAATGAAGAAGAGCTCCAGGACGGTCTGAACGCTTTTAATGTGAAGACTCAATCGCACGTAGTTTTGTCCCTTAAAAGGAAATCAGGCGGCTTAGCCAAGGCGTCATCTTCAAAGTCATGAATAAACATCACGTCGCAGTTTCAGTGCATACATCATACATCAAAAGATGGCACTACCTGCCTCTTCATCTTCTGACTTGAAAAACAAGGGAAATTACCTGCAACAGTGGACCACTGAGGGCAAGACTCGGAGTGTAATGTTTGGAAACAGGTTCCTCCTTGCCATGTTCTCTGTGTCTCAAAACGAACGAATAAAATGTTCTGACAAATAAATTGGATCTCTTTGAATGCTTCTCAGTCACAGAAAACACAACTTCTCTTCAGGAAAAAATATGAAATATTAAAAGCTAAATCCTGTTTGGCCTGCAGTGTCTCCTCTCCTCACCCATTGGTTGACTGTGGTCAACAACATTCAGGCCATAATCCTTTTTATCTAGACAAATCATGACGCTAAGGCACTGGGTGTTCCTCAGTTACTTCCATGGTGCTTCCCTAACTTCTTTTAATTTCAAAACGTTATAAATATTAATGCCAAAAACTGAACATTTGTTTAGTTAGCATACTGACCCAAAATGCTAATATGGCTCGAAAGGGTGTGCTCACAAGGTGGACTCATCACAATGCATCGTGGGCTTTTTGGTCTGCTGTCGGCAACTCTCTGCACTGTTTGTTTGAGTTTGTTTGTTTAACTTTGATCATGTTGTTCTTATTAAGTGCCACAAACCTTCCCACGACTGCTTTGGAAAAAAAACATTGGTCGGACATTTTCCCGTCAGTAGCCAAGATGCGTCGACTAGCCTGGATAGCAGCCAAATCAAAGTAAAATTGTAAGTAGGACGTAGACCACTTGCGTTAGCTATGTTAGCCAGCTAAGCAATGGCCAGCTCAACATTTCGAGCTGATTCACTTACAGTTTACATCGTAACTCCTCCCTCTCATACGGATTGGTCCCATCAATTTCTTCAAAATTTGTGAAGTACTGAGCCTTCGGACGTGGGTCCAGCTTGTCCCGCTATAGTTCCTTTTATCGTTGCATTGGCAAAATCTCTCTCCGGGCGGCATTCAGTGGTGAATGTAAACAAAAGTCTGATGGCGTCTCACAGTGCATCGCAAAACCACAAGACCTTTCAGGCCCTGTAGAGGCAGCATCGTCGCTGTCTTTGTCACTGATCTTCAGCCACTGCTTTCAAGATTACATTCTCACTTAAAAGTCTAGAACTTGAGTGATCAGCAAGGCCAGATCAGACTTCCTGCTCTCCTTTAATTGCTGTTGTATTCCACTGTGATCTTTTAACTTGTGTTTTTGAAGGCATTAATTATACTGTTGATGTACTGTTAAACTGCTGACCTGAATTTAGCACAGGACAAAGAGCATCAATGAAATAAAACACAACAATGAAAACAAATCTGATGTAGAGTAGCAGTTTGCTAAGCAATGGACTGATAACTGTAGAAATGATAGAGATTAATCCACACACCAAATATTTTCCAGAGGCATGAATAAACAGCATTAATATGACTGCGAGCTGTAGCTAAAAGCAGTCCAAAGGGCAGCAGACCAAATCTGCTTCAGCTACAGCCTGAACATTTAACAACACCGCTTCCCCTTCGCTCGCATGGCTGCTGCTGGGAGCCTCAAGCAACTGTGCACAGGACATTTCCACAAAAGACAGCGCACATCAGAGGGAGATATTAATTGGTGTGCATCTGTTCATGTGAATCCACACGTGCAAGTCTGAATACGTGTGGTGGGAAACGGAACACACCTATGCAGGCTGGAGAGTGATGCATAGCTGAGTGTTGTAATTTCTTTGATCATTTTTAATGGCCATTCTTTCATGTAGCCTGCACTCAGCCTCCTGCAGGTGTCATCTATTCTGTTCAGTCGTGAGATTCATATGCGGCAGGTAGTAAAAAGTCAGGCCATTACGCTGTGCAGTGCGCACACATAATCTCAACACGCTGGGATCATTACCT
Organism: Synchiropus splendidus; assembly: GCF_027744825.2. Classification (NCBI taxonomy): domain Eukaryota; kingdom Metazoa; phylum Chordata; class Actinopteri; order Syngnathiformes; family Callionymidae; genus Synchiropus; species Synchiropus splendidus. The sequence goes on from NC_071338.1 coordinate 26,810,050, forward strand.
TTTCAAAGGATGATATCAGCTCACCGTCTACGGGGAAACAAAAAGAAAAGCAATGGCAGGAGCGAAAAGGAAAAGGCAGCTAGAAGGTATAGGAATTAAAGAGCGAGCCACCTGAGCGGCAGTGTGGGATGTAGACGGAGACGGAGATATCAATCAGCATTACAAATAATGGCAGGCAGGCAGAGGAAGGAGCTTCAGTCACACAATGTCTCTTCTCCACCAGCAGGACAGGAGGATGCCTAAATTGTTTATTCATGCGATGCAGGTTGCAGATTCATTTCCTACGTGGACTCGGTGTTGTGCAGGAATTAACAAAGGGGTCGTGTTCTGCTCCAACTTAAGAGTGTGAAAGGGATCGATGACAAAGTTACACAAGCTAATAACCGATAAAAACAAATGCCGTTTTAAAATGTTATTTGACGATTTGTGACGTTTAGTTCAGTGTATTGATGTTAACATCCTGTTTGTATGAGTCTTGTTATCTTATATTAGAATGCGACAATTCAAGATGCAGTCAGACATGAAGCTCTAAATAAAGTGAACTCCAAATATCATCACAAAAGCCCAAATATTTTGCAGCATGTGATTGTTTTCTACAGCCTGTCAGCTTGTCAACAGACTTTAAAGCACAGTCTCCAGCTTTTGAGCACTTGTAGATCAGAGGTTGATCATCTGGTGACCTGGACCACCAGAATGACCCGGAGCTCAAAGCGCTACAGACAGTAGAGATGACGGTGGGCTTCCTCAGGGAGCCAGCTACACCCACCCACATCACCCTTAGAAGCTTCTTAGCTTATGTAGAGTTAATCTGCAAGCTAAACCTTCATCGCCCAGGACTCGTCTGAAGAACATCGGTTCCAGTGGTGAAGGGACCTTGAAGAGAGGATACCTCAACTCTCAATTGAGAGTAGATGTTGGCGTACTAATACTGCCATCAATCCGTCAATGCTGATGCTCCATAACATTTACAAATGCACCGGTTTCAAACCAACCCAATAGAGAACAGATTTCTCTGTGATAAACCACCATACAATGCGGAACATTACCATTAGCAATGCTATATTTTCCTGTTCATTCTCACATAACTAAATGCTGTCAATGAAAATACCCTCTAAGAGTCTTTTATTTATTTTGGGGGGCATCACTAGACACAGTTATCTAAAACAGATTCACAATCAATTAGCCATCACACATCAGAAATATTCACTGTGTTTACATCCTTTTTTATGGAGGAACGTTTTGTTTTTTCTGGGCACCTTAACCAATAGGTTTCAAATCACAAGTCCTTGATGCTAAATATACATTAAAGCCGAGATGATCAAACAATGGCAGGGAAATAGCACCATCAAAACAAACCGATTTAATTTTGTATACCATTTGATGTTAATGCCAGCTTCAAATATACAAAACGATATTTGGATCGCATCAATATTGACACGGTTTGAATGCAAGCCAGACAACTGGAGCCACTCATATCCCGACCACCATCTGGTGCACGATCAGGACCAGTAACATACACATCTACACACGAGCCGAGCCACTGACCTCAGCTTCTACAGTCTTCAAAGTCTTAAAATCCGCACAGGTGATTTGCTTCCCCTTCCCCTTCTTTGCTTGAGGATTTGATTTCCCCTTTGTCTTCAGTCACATCCACCGCATCAACAAAGTAATTCGCTGACTCCAGGGAAAAGTGAAACATCAGGCTTTGTGCTACACCAAAGCTGCTAAGCCCGGGAATGGTTCCAGTAAGCCTGCTAATCGCTGAGACTCTGATAATATCAATTATTTCAGTAAACAAGCGAGTCAAGATCAAGCACTTGCCCTTTACACGTAATCGGAATTAAATTAAAAGACAGAAAGAATTAGTATCTAATTGAAGTGAAGCAGAGCTTTGTGAAGGATCATTACAGACGTCGGTCTCTTGTGGTTGAAGAGTGAGATGAATGGGAATAAAAGATGGCGCGGAACTTTACAATATTTGACAACAGATGCATTTTGCATCTGACATGAAACGGCTCCAAAAGAGAGCGAAGCACGTTCTCACCGCGTTCATGACTGCGGCATGCCATCCACTCAGAAACGGCCCATTCCCGGCTAAAGTGAATTACTGTAGGAGTAGAAGTGGAAACATCTTGGAGAGAAGTCAGAAAGCCGCTCGGATTCCCCGGGTGCATGCCGCAACGCTCCCACTGGTCTGATAAAAGGCCTGGGCTCCTGCAGCAAACGATGCCTTTCTTCAGACGCTTGCCTACGCTCCACTTTTAATTGGCCTCTTCTGTAGCAGTGAAACTAAATTACTTTGTTCCGGGATTAAAAGCCTTAGAGTGCTCAAGGAAGCCAAGGGTCCTGACCTTGCCTTGGCGGGTTCGCCTCTCCAACTACAACCTTCTCGTTCCTGCGATTTCCCCGACTACATATTCCGATATTGCACTTATCGTTTTCCATTTTCCCATGTCCAGTAATGTGCTAAATGCGAGGTTACTGTCGCTGAGGTATGCATTAGAGGTCTAACATTATCAAGTTCATTCAATTTCATTGCATGTGCACATTAAAATATCTTCTATTTTCTTGTGCACTCAATGCCATTTTGTTACGGCTATCTATGTGATATGCCCTTTATGCATTTCATCCTGTGGAAGGTCGCGTGTCTTTCAAGAAAAAGCTGCAGGATGTTCGTGGTCACACCCGTGGACAAAACAGAGAGTGTTTCCAACAACAGGGGGACCGAAACCAAAAGCACCTGTCCTACTGAAGGACAAGTGGGGAACCAACTGCTGAAAGAACTGGACTATAGTCATGATATATTTTTGAGGTACTGGAAATAAAATAGGAGAGTAAAGACATAGGATTGGGCAGACACATGGTCAATAAAAACTAACTATAACTAAACTAAATATACAGCAAACTGAGTTTATATGTTAACAAAGAGCATTTTTATATGTTTTCAGTTTCACAGCCACAGGCCTCTGCAAAAATCACCCCAAAAAAATGTAACAAAATGAATCACAACGTGAATTTTTGTCTCATAAGTGAGCTTCATCTTGAGGCACACGACGGCGTCATGGATCTGTTTTATTTTGAGTCATTGTAGACCAGCTCAATGGTGAATATCTCCCTCTTAATTCATGAAACAATGGAAACTCTGTGTTGACCACATGAGAGACAATCACCACTCTCAAATGTATTAATACATTTCAATGTGGTTTAACTGTGTAGTTACTATAAAACATGACACATCTTAGCATCTCTAGTATGTACACATACCTGAGAATGAAGTGCTTCTGCATTCTAATATGAATGGACAAGAAAAGTATTAAAAAAAATAATGACAGGAGTGTCAGAAGTAAACTAAAATACCTTACATGAACACGCTTTTATTGGACAGTTCACCACTTCTTCACCAGTAAGTGTTAGCTTGCAACTGCTGGTAACGGCATTTAAGTCTGTCTAGCAACTGCCTACGCGAGGAAGACAACTGTCCACAAGGAAGCCATTGAATTCAGGCTCGACATCAACATGTCGCAGAGAAGACATCTCCGGGCCAAAAGCCAGAGCCAACACACTGTTGCATCCTTTCACAGCTGTCGTGTCATTCTGACTGCAACGTGTGGGACCCACGCACTGCGACACGCTTTGAAAATAAAAGCGAAATAAGTAAATAACTCATTGAGGGATATAGGTCGGATTAGTCGGGCACTTATACCATGATATGAATGAATTTTCCGAAATTGAAAGTTTTCTGGCTGGACGTCACAGAGCCACATTCGATTATCTACGTCGACATCAATGTTGTCCGCGGCGATCTCATCTCTGAATATCGTATCAAATTACCACTTAAAATCTGCATCTACAATAGCTACTTTTTCATTGGAAAATATATTAATTAACACTCGAATATCTAAGTCGGTGTGAAACAATAGAATATTTGCCAGCAAATGTTTAGACTTTTATTAGACTTGTATTTCTTCTGCGTTTAGCAAATGTGATGTAGTAATATCACAAAATCTGGTTAAATCGACGCTTAAACATTCAAATTAATGGTGGGTGAATAAGGAATGTAAGCAGCATGAGATTCATCTATTCACGATTTTATTAAGATGAAATACTTCAGTCATCTTTATCATTGCTCTGAAACTAATTCGATGCTGTTCTTTTAATACAGTGCTTTGGACGCAAAATGGGCTCACATGTAAACAAGGTCATGCCAAAAGAGGTGTCTCAAAAATTCACCTTCAACACGCTACAATCTTCTAAACATGATAAATATGACATATGCCTTTGAACAACGTATATACCAACGGTACCAGCAAACTGGCAATGGCTTGCTGCAATATGTTTTTGTGACAGATAACATCTTAAAATAATAATAATTGCCAGTATGCTGATTAGCGCTATCTTGCAGTGAGGTCGCTGCCTGAGCACAACTGTCAGTCATCTCCAGCTCCAGTCGTTCTGACCAGCATCTCTTCGCTGATACCAAAACCCACCAGTTCCAAGTGATAACAATCGATGCGCAGCCTAATCGCCCGGCTTTACTTTAATCCCCCGGACAGATCCACGTCATTATCATATACCGTACTCCTCAAGGTGCCAGACCCGGGAGGATGACAAAACCAGTCCTGTACAGAAGCAGCTCTCACTCTAGACTCTGAACTACTACTCTGGTGAAATGACTTAAAAGTTAATACTTAAAGAAACTGAAACAGTTTACAAGAAGATGTCAGAGGTTTCTCAGGACATTATTATCTGTACAAAGCTACAACGTGCTGTGGACACACAAAAATATATATTAATAGTTGGTAATAAAATAGCCGCCATTGTGTGTTCTCAAACTAACTCTAACTTCTTTTGTATTAATGACCCAAGTGGCCAAAGTGCATTTCGCTGCCAATTAAAAACAAATACAGGTCTATCAATTGTCTGGCAGAGGTGATGGCCATGTGAAAACAAAGAACACTACCTCCCAGGACTGACCAACTGATCCATGCCATTGATCCATCTGTCTGTTCTGTCAGCACTTGTGAGCCAAGCTGATGTTCTGGTGAACTCACTGCATCCACCCCCAAATGCAGCATGCGCACTTTGCTCTAGAGGGAGACAGAGTGAAGAGACGGAGAACACAACGTTTTAACAACGTCCATATTCCAACATTTAAGAGACGATTGGCAACAGATGCCATTGAGTGATACGAGTCTAGACTTTCTCAGGACAAACAATGGCAAAAATCAATGCATGCAGTGTGATGCATCTCTATTCAACATGATGCGATAAAAGGGGCAATTTGATGTTTCCCAAGACTCAATTCATGAAGTTGAATGAGTTCTATTGGAGACCGTCTTTATGTTCTTTGTTCATTCACTGGGCATAAAACATGGCATTTATTCCCTTTGGTCTGAAAAAAAAAATAGTGTTTTTTTAAAAAAACATCTCACAATGAAAGTGAGAATTGTGTAAAACGTCATGTGAAGTGGAATGTGTGTGATGGGGAGGGTGTATTTACTTACATACCTGTCACATGACATACACACTTTTTCAACATCTGTTTCACAAATGCTGAAGACTGAACCTTAAAGTGGCAAGTAGACGGAAATGATCTAAAAATGCTGATGTCAATAATAATCGTGTACATTTCCAAACGTCTGATCCACTTTTCAATGTGTGTCTGGTGGTCAGAGATTCACAATCTCCAGTGGAAGAGTTGCACTTGCTCTATTTTGAGTCTCTAGCAGATGACTGAGCTTCTCACTTTAAGCTTCATTGTCGCGTTTGTGGGGGAAAGTGGGATGGAGGAGTAGATTATGGTAAAACTGGGACAAACATCGGTAATTCATGCTGATGAAAACCCCACATCTATTTCAGTCCGGTTCACTCGATCTGCACTTGCATTCAGTTCCATCCAGCACAAATTTATAGCATTTTTTTCCCTATTTTTTCTCTCATCTCAAAGCATCCATCTGAGATGAGATGAAAAAGTAATATTAGCAATAAAGCTTGATTTACATCCCCTCTGCCTTTTTTATTTGATCATTTAGCTGGGATCATATAACTGTATATCAGACACAAATGAAATCAGGTCCCGTGCACATTAAGGCCATGTCGTTCTATAGCGCGCAGCAGCCCGTCCAAGCCAAGCAGCCAACTCCACCGCAAGCCAAGGGCAAAGTCCCGTTCATTTTCAGGCCCATTTCCTCCTATGATTAGGCGATCAATCAATCCCAGCATTCAATCTCATCAGGCAGACGGGATTATCTGCCCATCTTCCCCTCTCCCTCTTTTCAACTCACTCCCTCCCGCAGACACAGCAGCACATTAACATCAGATCAAGTGTCATCCAACACAGGCAGTCTACCACATCCTCTGACCACAGAGAGACAGCTTCTCATCCAAGTCGACCGTCAGCAGTCCACCGCCGCCGACCCAAACTCCAGCGCTCGGCTGGGCATTTGTGACAAGGGATCTTTGTTGGACACTTATGTCAGTTGATAAGATCATTAACAATGCTACGCGAATGAAGCACGACATGGTGTGTTCGGTTTTACAGCGTTTAAGAGTCATCAATTAGACATATGTGTTTGGGCTGTGTGAGCTCCCACAGGAGGAAGTTGGACACTCGCCGCGCAGGAGGATCCAGGTTGGCTCCACACTCAGGCCTACGTTTGGCTGCACTCAAAGCGCTGTGAGGTTGTAGCACTAGCTTTGGTGCTCCCTCACATGGGCTGGGGCGACACACTGGCGCCTCTCAGCCAGAAGGCTCCAGGTTCTCATTCAAAATTTCTTGGTGGAGTTTGCATGTTCTCCCAGTGCTAGCGTGCGTTATCTCCTGGCACTCCGGTTTCCTCCCACTGCCCAATGGCATGCTTGGTAGGTTAAGTGGACACTGTAAAATTGCCCCTAGGTGCGTGTGGCCTGTGATGGACTGGTGACCTGTCCAGGGTGTATTCCTGCCTCTCGCCCAATGACCACTGGGATAGGCTCCAGCACTCCCCGCAACCCTGACCAGGACAAAGCCCTGGTTCACTGAAGATGTACGTAACCTAAAATGGGCTGTATTAGTGATGGGCGATAACTTATCGTACACGATATACCGCCAAACACAATCTCCACGATGACAATTCTGCATCTCATGATAACTTTGATAAACACGCGGCTCACTCGCTGCATTGGACCTGCACACGTGTGAACATGATGACAGCGCGCCGCGCTCTCCAGCTCCGCGGCGTTTGACAGTTGTGGAGAGTGTGGTGGACTTTTAATACAGGGATCCTTTGATACTGACACTGGTCGACTCTGGGTCGGTGTTTATTTTATTAGATGGAATGGTCGTCTGCCTTGGTTCACATCAACACATGCAGGTCTCCCGCTGCACTGGCGCCTCACTGAAACACTGTGGTGAAAATAGTTGGATATTGGACGGATATCTGTGACGGCGGCGTCCTCTTCCGCGTCCCCATTAGGGTTCACTGATCGTGGACACACTCTCACAGGCAGCGATAATGCTACGACCCGGCATCAGCTCGGGACCACCAACAAATTCTAAAGCTGTCTAAAGTATTAGTGCAATCTTCAATAAGGCAATGAAAATATGACTATTTTAGGAGAGTGAATTGTGAAAAGGTCTTTCATCACACAAGAAAAAGGACTGACAGCTAGTTTAACGATTTCGAGAATGGAATATGACTAGATGATCATTAATTCACATTATTTTTAAGATTATTTTATATACAAACATAAAGAAATCATGATGTTGGAGACAAACTCCACTAATAAGTTTCATCATAAAAATTTCAAGAGAGACTGTAGTGTCCAACACATGGAGAAGAATGAAAATGTATTTACTGTGATAATTATCGTTATCGCCAAAATTACAACATTTATCGCGATAACTTTTTTGGTCCATATCACCCATCCCAAGGCTGTATACATGTTTTCCAGATTCTTAGATAAAAGCCAGTTTCATCCATCTGGCAGCGAGCATCATGAAGGAAACTGTAATGATTAAAAAAAAAGCCCTTTATTATTGGCGACAACAACTCTCAAGATAAAGCAGTCCTGCAGTGCAAACCGTGCTGTTCTACTTCTGGACCCGCTGGGTCACAAGGTAAAACAGGTTGTTTTAAACGTCTAACTTTGCATCACCATTAACAATAGATGATGCAAAAGAAAGAAATTAATAAGTCATCGACAAAGTGACTGAGAAGGCAATGAATGAAGCCCATTTATTGCTGTCAGTAATTTTAATATTTATAGTTCATCTAGATTGCTGTTTTTGATAAAAAGGACGGCTTTTTTTTCAGGGCTAAAAATATTTAATGAATGATGCGCAATGGCAAAAAGCTTTTTGATGTAGAAATGCTAATTCGTGAAACAACACTGATGAAACTGTCATGCTTTTAAGACACACTGCCTTTTAGTAACCATGTTCTTGGCTTAATAAAAATTTCACGTCTGAGAGGCAACATGTCTAGCGATCATTACACCACCACGCAGTTTGAAAGCAATCATCTGGAAGCTAAATCAGAAACGCTAACGCGACAGCGTCAAATTTCATTAGAAGGCCTTGCATGATAAACACTCACTGCCATCTTTCCTTTCAATATTAGCTTTTTTTTCCCGCAGATGAGCTTTAGTCTTCATAGTTCTTGCTAAGTACCAGTTTTGACCTCCTCTGAGAGCCTTTACATGAGGACATCTAGTGCTTTTATTTATTGTTTTCCTCAATTATTCCTTGTCAAAGGAAAGACTCACAACTTAAAGTATAGTTTTAATTGCAGAATCTTATTCTAAACGTAGCACCTAACAGTAGCTTGACACACACACCATCTTTTCTTAGGTCATACGCACCAAAGCTTGATGAATGCTACAACAAACTTGTAAAATGATTGTGGCTTCCTGTCACTCAGAGTGCAGAGTCCTGTTGTCAGACTCTCGGCAAGTCGCAGCCTCAATACGCCTTGGTCTTGTTTCAGAGTCGCATGCATTTATGCTTGCTCCTCTCTGTCAAGCAGGATTTGGGAGTTTTAGGCAAAGCCATTTGAACCCCACAAGTCTAACTGTAGCCAATAAAGACCTACATGAAATACTGCTGTCTGAGTGCATGTGATCGAGCATGTGGTTCCTTGAGTTCTGCTGCCTGTTGTGACAAGTTGGACGGTTGAATCACTGGAATATTACTTTTTTTAAGCACACAAACCACATATAATGTCCTTCTTTTAAGTCAAAGTAGCGTGCGTCCAGGAAAATCTGGTGCACTGGTGAGTTCCTGGTGTCTATTTGAATGAGCGATTTACATTTATTTAATATTCAAAACGCAACACGATTTAAGCAGAATAACACTGAAGAAATATCCATTTAACGCTTTTTCATAACCCCCAGTTTTTTTGTCATGCTGTTTGGTCAAGGTGGCTCTTTGTTGCTTCCAGCATTGACCTCGGTTCCTTGGCTCCTTTTTAAAACTCCGCAGTCATTTGAAAAGTCAATTAGTTTAGTTTTTATGAAGAACTTTTTCTAGGTTACACAGAGAGCAGTAGTAAAATAGCCAATATATGCTTTTAGTACATGTCATTCGGTCAACCGTCATCCACTGTATTTCCGGATCAGTCAGAACTCTCCTGCCACCCAGATTGCTGGTACATGCCTTCTCACATGAACATATCAGTCCATCCTAGCTTGCTTACAACAGCTCCCAAAATGATCCTTTTTTAAATCCCTGCCCAGCCCCTCCACCCTATATCCCCATCACTGTCCCTGAAATCAGAGTTCCCTGAAGCAGTCTGAACCTCCGGGGACACCAGGCCTTTTCTGTGGCGGCTCCAACACCATGGAATCATCCACCACCTTCTAAACCCATTCCTTGAGTCTGGTGTTTAGCATGTGACTCACCTCAGTTTCAGTCTGTTATCTACATGGATATTGTTGCTTTTACTTGGTTCAACACTTTTTTGTGTGAAACTGTGGATTGGAGTGGACCTTTAAGAGGCGATTCATTCCTGAGTCACAATTCTGTACAACCCTAACTAGACTGGTGGAGACTTTTTAAATAAAACCAAGCACAATGTTTATCTGATTTAGGAATGCTGAGGGAAATCTGATGTGGTAGATATTCATGACATTTCAATCAGCTTATGACTAATGTCGGGAGTCAGCAAACACTCTGTACAATATAAATACTGATTCAAGGTTCGCAGATTGTTTCTTGTGTTTTCGAGCTGCATTTGTTCCTTCTTAAATAAAGCCTGTATTAAATTTATACTTTTTATTACCTGTCATGTTCTGCAGAAGAAGCCCAATTTTTTTTTTTTAGAGTTCTCTATATTGTTCACAAGATGAAACATCAACCAAACAAACACTGAAGTGTCAAACTTCTGAGTAACTGAGTTACTTAAAAATAAAGCCTAAAAAAGCCTTAAAAATAAGCCTGTGAAAATGAGTTGTGTTTTTACTGTTTTGTTGTCTGAGTGGGTTTCACTATTTCAACAGGACTGAGGGCAATGATGGACCACACCAAACATCTCAGCTCCCCTCAAATGATGGGTTGTAGTGTAACGTCACGTGGCCGCATGCGTTGAAATGCAACGTCTTCTTACCAAGATAGACACAGTTTTGTTTGTATGAACCAACTAGCTTCATTGAGCTACTTGCTTTAGGGATTGACCTTTTGGACCAGCTAAAATGGAATCATGAATACGGCTCATCTCCTATTTTTGTAGTCCTTCTTGCTCTTTCAAGCTAAAACCAAAGATTTAAGAAAATATTAGTTGGTAAACACAAACGTTTACATTTTTATGCTTATGTGACGCCACCCTAAGAATACTGAAGGGCCCCTTTAAGACATCCGTCCAGACTCGTGTTTTGACTTGATGGTAAGCAGTAGTGATGGGTGAAATGAAATTCCGAGTTTAGTCAGAAGATTTTTTTTTGACAATGAGTGCAGTCCTTGGGGCAGGTGTGAATTATCTGGCCAATTAAAATGGCCATGCGAGGCTTCTAATGTGACCATGACTTGGCAACATCTTTGTTACTAACTAAGATTATTAAAAAGATGTCCTTTGGCAGCTCATTATAGCATCGGCTCGGGCCATTCCTCCCTTCAGTCTTTAATTAAATTTGAATGATTACAAAAGTACAAAACAGTCAACAGCCTCACTGCTGCCAGCTATGGCGGATTCATGCCAACAGGCACACCGTAATTCCCCCTTTCCCCCCCCCTGCTCTCCCACAGCCCTGGCATGCTTGTTGCTTCTCTCTACGTTGACGTTCATCACCATCCATAATTCTCCCAATGTTGCGTGCGGCGTCTGGTTCCTTTGCAACGGCGCAGTCTATTGGGTTCTATTTTAATTCTGACGTTTATGGCGGGGTGGGCTTTACGGAATGGAGAACAGTTGGGAGAACGAATGGATTAATAAATATTTAGTATCCTTGCTTTCATGCCCAGATGTCCATTGTGCACAATTATCTTGATTTATCCGAAAGTCTTAACTTTGACTTTAATTAGAGCAGAAACGGCACCGACTCAATAATGAAAGACACGTCAAAATGCCCACAGAGATTCTTCTTTTCAAGTAATTGCTTTTCTTATTAATAGCAAGGGGGGAAGATTGCGTCCTCACAAGAGAAATTGAAGGCCTAGTTTTGGGGATTTACAAAGCAAAATAACAACACAGTTTTAGCAGGGAAGCTGCGTCAGCCAGATGCCGCCAAACAATGAGTCTAGAAAACATCCTGGGAAGTTGATTCCCCAAAAATGAATAAGTAGAAACCAGTATTAGAGGACAACCTGTTTTAAGGCAGAGTTACCAGACGCACCTCTGCTTGGCTCCTAAGACAAAACGTATCCCAACATTTGTTACTTTAACCCTCTTTCCTTTGGTTTTCCGAGGTGCTAGCTGATCAAACCTTAAGTCGTGTTCACTCAGACCATATAGAGGGTCTTCACGGTGCGTCATCAGAACCAGAAGCCGCCATGTTGGAGATACTCACTGCTCAGCGCAGAGCGGTACCGAAGTCGATCCTGCAGTGTTTCCTTGAAAAATTGTGAATTACGGTCGTGTTTTGGGTTGTACGAATCGTTCCGAAAACATTTGGAATTTTATCGACTTCCGAAAGTTATGACAAATCAAGGAGAACAATGCCAGAAGTTGTCGGAAGAAAGGAGGCGCTTGTGGTTAGCGAAGCTGAACCAGGACCTTTGTGGCAAAACTGTGGATAACATCTGAATATTTTGCTCATTAAAAAAAGAAAACGTATAGCCTAAATGACTGCTAATTTGCATTGTATTGCCATGGAAGAGAGTACACATAACTTTTATCAGAACATGTTTATTGATGCCAACCCACACAGTTTTCAGAACGTTCCCTTAAAAAGCTATTTCTCTCTCTCTCACACACACACACACACACACACACACACTCATCAAAATGTTTAAATACGTCACATTCTCATATAAGGTGCAAATATGGTCGATGACTTGGTGTAACAGTTTCCTGACCCATCCGGACACCATCTGGTTATACGCCTCCGAACTCCGGTGACATTTTAGATCCTCAGCGGTGGATGGAATAGGTGAAAAAACAGGGAATTGACGATATCAGGATACGTCACCGACGGCAGACTGTCCGGATCGTCGTTCACCCACGACGACGGAGCCAACACGTACGAGTCTGCACCACCAATAAAGCTCAACTTTTCCAAGTGTCGCGCATTTTCGTGTTCAATAAGTCCTTCTCTGTATGTCCTGTCACTTCCCACTCGTTTCCATGAGCCTTTCTGTGTTTTTTTTTTGCATTTTTTCCATCGCTCTCCATTCACAGTCTATGGGGATGTTGACAAAGAGTATCCCCAACATGGCGGCTTCCGGGTTGGATGACAGGGTGATGACGTGCCGTGAAAACCCTGTATAAGCAGCAAAAATGTTGTGTTTCCTCAAAGAAAAATTGAAGCTCTGATCCACTGATTGTCAATGTAAGTAAAAAGTGATTGAGCAGCTGGTGGAAACATACTGCTGATGCAAGAGGACATGCACTGCAGATGCAGATACCTGAGCTGACTCCATTGAAACAGCTATTCGCCAACAACCGATGTGGAAGGAAGATTCTCAGTCTTAACACTGGGAGCAAAAGTCCATTGTTGGTGTTGTCATGACCTAGGACAGATGCAGCTGGTGGACACCAGGGGTAATGTCTGTTCCAAAGGGAACAGCTAGCCTCAGGTAGTTCAGGTACCTGCGTCATTCCTATAGTTAAAATCTAATGGGGAGGACGGAGGTGTCTCATCTTCTTCTTCTCAAGGATACTACAGAGCCAATTCAAAACTTGTCGATTGTAAAAGGAACTCAAAAAACCTAACAACCAGATAGGGTAAAAATGAGACAAGAATTTGGATAAAATGGTGTACATAACATTTCCAGTGAAAGAACTGCATATTACTCTCAGAATGAACATGTTTGTATGTGACAATGTGTATCAGGCACGTGTACTGCCCTCGATCCAGTCTCTGTTTAATGTGTTCTTTGATGCTGTTGTGATGGTGTCTGATGAATAAAATACAGTCATCCCACTGCACGTGTGATATCTCATTGCCTCTGTCGTCACGACTGTGGAGACGTCAATTTGTGGCATAACGTACTCAAGTCTTTAACTAATTCTCCTTGCTGAAAAGTGCATGCAAGTCCTGGCCACTTGTGCTTCCATCACCCTCTGAAGACTTATTGCTTGTGCTTCAGATGAGCTGGAAACATCTTCATTTAAAATGGAGAACTACAACCGTATCTTGATTGACAAATGCATTCAAATTTTTGGTTACATTAGAAAATGCAATTTTAAGACAGCATTCATCCCATCCAACGACCGGAGGCGCATGCCCTGGTTTCATGCGCTAACCTCTCAGCTGACATCAGAGAATAATGTTGAATAAAAAACTAAACACTCTCATCAAAGTCAAGGTCAGCGCCTGGATGTGTGAGGAAAATAAAATTACCTCAGAGAGCCGAACAGCACATGTAAATGAGCAGCCGCGTCCAGAGCGAAACTCACTTCCTGCGCACCAGAAATAAAGCTTGTAATGCTGGGTAGATGTGGTTAAAACACGGGCGGATTATCAATCTGCTTTAAATTTCAAAGTAATTAGAATTCCTGATTTCCTTGCGAGGCTGTTCGGCAAAGTGGTGGCGGCAGGGTTTGAGGGTGACAGGTTAATTGAGGAATAATACCCTTCAGAATGATGGATTTTGGTGACTTGAGATGTCAGATTCCATTATAGGAAATTTAAATTTGCAATTAAAATGGGAGGTTGGGCGCTGAATTCTTTCATTTTAATCCCCCCCTGCCTCCTCCACTGTTATTATTAATGTTGGCCATTAAATGTCCAGGCCCTGTGTTCTCTGCTCTGGCAGTCTGGGACCAGCCCGCGACGCAGGTCCAAATGAGGAGTCATTCATGATCTCATACATACAGTAAATCAAACAGCTTCTGCAGAATATGGACGCTGGGCTCGCAGGACATTGAGTCTAATTAAAGCATAAAGCCTGTCAGGACAAAAAATAAAAGAATAGAACAAAAGAGCTGAGCAATACATTACTTGTTGAAGTGTTGAAGTGTCAACAATAAGATGAATTAATTCCTGTCCACTATGATTGATTAAAATGAGATGGAAAAAAAACATTTCAGAAAAACGTTTCCTTTGGCAGACTAAAGGCGAATGTACTGGTCTGGCTGCACGCGGAATTTATAGTTGTTGACCTCCCATATGCTCCTTTTCTTCCCTCAGTCCAGGCTCAAATATGAGAGTCATGTAGACCCCCTTTAGGTCACATGTTGAGACTCACTGGACCCTTTTCATTTTTAAATTGTTGAACTACATCTAGATTTCCTGAGGCGTTTGACTGGCATGATCATGGACATTGGGTGAAAACATGCAATGCTATTCAGCAGAACTTTCCTTCCACTCTTGCTGTCACTCTTTTGTCACAGATCACCCCAGACAACCCTCTCAGACCCTTCCACTATACCCATGTGCTAGATTTACTGTATATTAAGCACGTGCTCAGAAGACGTCATGACCAACACTTCTCACTCCAAATACAGTGGTACCTTGGTTCTCGACCACAATCCGTTCCAGACGGCCGTTCGAGAAGCGATTTGTTCAAAATCTGAATCGATTTTTCCCATTACAATCAATGGAAAAAGAAAGAATGCGTTCCAAGCCTTAAAATAGGCTTTTTTAGGAGTGAATGCAGAGTGTCTGCTGCAGGTGACTGTTCCTCTATGTGTGTGGCCGCTGCATGTGGGAGGGGTTGCCGAGTGAGTGACGTCTCTCCAGAAGTGAAGAGGTGCTCGGTGCGTGTCCAGGTCTGAATGTGCGCTTCTGTGCAGTTTGGCTGTGACAAAGTCATAAACCAAGTCACGCTCTGTCCCAGACTGGCCTCATCCCTGTCCCAGCTCCAGCCCACAACAGGACATCAAACCCTGGAGTCAAGTCCTAGAGTGAGCACCTCCCCTGTGACTCTCTACCACGGTCCAGTGTGGAGACAGGGAAGGTTTTACACCTCAATATGCAGGAAAAAACAGTCAGTAAATGTAGCTAACGGGACACGTCTGCATACAGAGGCTGCGTTATACATAATAACAAAGCGTGTCGTGGGTCAGCTGGTCGGTCCGCGCACGTTATGTTTTTTCTGGCTTTTTTCGTGGGCGTTCGAGTTCGGGATTTTCGTTCGAAATCCAAAGCAAAAAAATCCTGAAATTCTTGTTCGAACTCTGATTTGTTCAAAGTCCGAGACGTTCAAAAACCGAGGCACCACTGTAGTAACAACAAACAAGGTGACTTCAGAGTCACAGTCTGAAGCCAAAGTCAGCCTTCAGCAAACCATTGTGTCACCTTTTCCTCTGACAGAGACAGAGGTTGGCTTGTGGTCAAGCCATGGGCTGGTGCTCTTATCACCCTAAAAATTCTGTATGTCACTTGACCATGCGTTTCATTCAAGTTACCCTACTTGGAGGAGTGAAGCACATGACCACATATAGTGCTATGTACCATGGAAGAGCTGAATCAACACAGTGATGCAAGCTCCCAAGCCACTCCAACACTGCATTTTGGCACGTCACACAAGGGAAATATTCACTCCATTGAAACAGCTATTCGCCAACATCCATTGTGGAAGGAAGATTCTCAGTGCAAACAATGGCCCAGCGTTTTGGCAATGATGGAGTAAACTAGTTTGTAGACATGTTTTCTTTGCGCTGAGCCGAATGCCTGTTTGCCTGTGGAATCATAACCAACAAGTCATTAGTCAGAATAATGAAAGTCTGGCAGGCTTCTTTAAAAGATTGACCACTGGTCCGCGAGCATATCCAAATGACCACAGCAGAGGCAAATATTTGCCTTATTGTCCTTTCCTTGCCCCTCGACTCGGGCCAAACCCACGCACATGGACACACACTTCATCCTCCCCCCTCCCGCTCCCCCCATTACTCGGACAGCTGGAAACAAAATTCATCCGATTCGTTCTGCTGCTTTTCTCTCTCCCAACTGCCCCATTCCCCCTCCGTTCCCCTAACCCCCTCGCTGTCGTAATAGGATCTGCAGGAATCATTCAAAGGCTAGATATAATTTACTGCTTGCTGTGCACAATACCCCCCCGCCCCCCAACTCTCACTCCAATTCTCAATCGCACAAGGTGCCCTGCGGATGAACTAATCATAGTTGAAATATTATTTCTGTTTCTTATTTCACCATTTTATGATCAGCTCTTTTTTTTCGTAACGTTGCAATGGGTTTCTAACCCCTGCTTGGTTACGCTTGTGCTAAAAGCGAGTATAAAAGAGTTGATGGTCAGGAGGAGAGACAGCAGGGTCTGCTGATAAACATTTCCACGTGCAACGTGTCAATATGGATTTCATATTCTCAATTTACATTAAAGATTGGACGCCCAAATGTCCAATTGTACAATGAGAAACATCTTCTCTAAAAAAAAAAAAAAAAAACTTAAAAAAAGATACAAGAACTTTACGTTGAATCTGTGGTAGTGATTGATCTCGCTAAGAAGCTTTGCTTCAACAATTGTCACTATGAATATTTAATCTTTGTAAATTCTCTCAAGAGTTAAATTCTCATGTTTGTTACAAAAAAAATCAGTAAGTCACAATGTGTCTCCTTTATTTACCAAGAAACCATGACAGAACTCTTCAGGACCATTTCAGTGAAAAGAATATATAGTTATGGTCAAGGCTTGAAGATATATATATATATATTTTTTTAGGAGAAATACAAATACAACAACAACCAAAAACGTAATAAACATAATACAAATGGACGACCAACGGTTCATATCTGCAGCTGTGTGAGGGGAACTACAGTTTGAAGCACATCTGTCTTCAATCAGTCATCAAACAATTGGAGTTTAACATGAATATATATTTCCACCGGGGACTCAACAGTTTGGAAAACGGTCCTTTGAGTTTCCGTTTTTTTTTAAAGGGGCCCTATCATGCTTTTCATGTTTTTAACATTATCTACAGGGCTAGCAAGATGAAATGACACACAAACAAATACTGAAGTGTGACGCAAGGGTGAAAGAATGAAGTCCATCAGTTTCACAAACTCCTTCGCAAAACGTTGTGTCTCTACTGAGGATTTTGGGCTGTATGACACAAAGCACTATGAACGGCAGCTAACAATAGCCCTGAAGTGCAAAACTTTTTGGCTGTGAGGAAGAACACATATTTGCCTTCCTAAAGATCCAGCCATGAAGGTTACATGGAATATAACTGTTTTTCCAGATGGCTTTCCAGAGTCTCGAGATTCAAAATCCACTCATGCTCTTTGTGAATCTGAACAAAAAAAAAAAAAAACAATCGAAATCATGCCCCTTTAAAACTGCCATCCCCCCTTCCCATCCCTCTACTTTTGATAGGATAGCTTATTATTATTCCGTGTTGCATGTGGACGCACAGGCATTTCAACAGAGTAAAATGTTTTCCTTCCCTTGTACACAGTGTATTGCACATGGAGACGTTTGGATGCTCTTCACTGAATTGCATTGGATGTCAGTTGCTATTTATAACCCTTAGCAGCGCTGAGTCACATTCTCTCACAAACTGAAATGCAAGGCTGTTAGAGGGGCTTTGACACGTTCATGTTAAACTTAAAAAAAGGGCGCCATCCCATGGCATGCCCCCAACCATCTGTGTTTATGTGGTGTCAGGATATACTGCGGACGGCAGAGCATGTGCTTCAATTGAAAACCGAATGAGTCAACATGCAACACCCAAGGCTGCCTTCGGCGTCAGTATAGGACGCAAAAGTCCACTTTCCCAACATCAGTATATTGTGCCCTGGCAGTGTGGATGGGTTGCAACCTGACATAGTCATTGTCAACTTTAGCAGTTCATAACTTAAATGGCTAATACATTGTCTTATTTACTGAGAGAACTAAACACAACTACCAATCCCTTGGGTCCACTCCGAACACCAACCAGGCGCTGGTTGAACAAGTCCAGAGCTAGCTAGCATCAAGTATTATGTGATGAAGCAACTCACCAAAGCCATCCAGCAGTAAACATCTGAGCACATCCTTCCGTAACTGTCCTAAGTTCAGTAAACACCTGTTGGAAAACCTCTCTTTTAGAGATCTGCGTTGAGGGAGACGACTGCCTCAAACATACTCTGAAAAAAACATCCACGCTCACCAGTAAACACTCATATTCGCTTCCCACGTTTCTGCTCTTCTTCTATGATCAATACTCTTTAGTTTTTACCTCAATGGATGCAAGACTGCCCCTGGTGGAGACACAATGAACTGCATGGCATTGGTGCTTAGAAAGTGCCTAGAATCACTTTAATATGGTGCAAGTCACCAACTGTTTATGGCAGCTGGTAAAACGTCTTCTTTCTGTGGAAGCCTTAAAATAGAGAGGATAGATGCGACTTACTTTCTGCCGGGATTATCGTGATAACTGTATGGAGAGTCAGTGCCAGTGCTACCAATGTTTGAGGAACATATGATCCTCTGTTTCGGCACTAATTATTCCTGAAAAACAGAGTGGGATTAGAACCTTAGTGAGCGGAAAAAGAGAAGCAGGGGAGGTGAGCGGTGGAAGCAATGGGCGAGCTGTGAGCTGCTCACTTGTACTTAGGGAGCACATTTACTTCTCATTGATTTCCAATGCTGTAGTCAATTTCCTGTCACTTTTCATTGCCAGTACATGTGATCTCAGTTAAGTTGCTTACAGGAAAAAGGTTTAACGTCCCAAACAGGTCATTTCGAGAAGCCGTTGGAGCCGTGTCCACAAAGTTAACATTTTTGTGTATTAATGAGATCAGAAATGGTTTATCAATATACGGCGTCTCATGTGTTGCACACCAACTTAGCAGAATTGTGAAGAGTACAACCGCTAGGGGAGTTCAAATGTCGGCGTAAAGTTGGGTTGAATCTTTTGCTCACGCAATCTGGGACGCAGTCAACATCTGTGTAGATCATCAACAACATTTCATATACAGTGTTCCCTCGCTGTATTGCGTTTCACCTTCAGTGGATTCAGTGTTGCCAACTTGAGGTTTGTCACTGGCTCTCACGCCACGGGCCCCCGTCCTTGTGATAAATACACTCCCTGATGTGTGGCACAGAGGCGGACCTTCAAATTGGCATTTGTTTTTGTACATCCTGCATTTTACATTTTTCTACCTAATTATTTGTATTTCTATATTATTTTTCTGGACTTGAATGCTTTGTTTTATGACTTCTTTTGTATTGTATTTTATTCTGTATTTCATGTTTTTTTTTATTTAAGAGACTTGTTTTTGTGGAGTGTAAAGAATTACGAGTATATAAAGAAAGCGGAAGAGTGCATGAGAACCAATTGGAAAACAATAGAATGGATGGAAGAGGAATGGAAGAAGAAATGGTTGTTTGGCAAAAGGAAAAAAAGGGAAATTAGATGAACGTTAATTTGTTGAACATCACTTCGGTAAAATGTGCCATTAAAGTAAGAAGAAGTCATGCACAATATGACACAATAAAGATGAATTTATGGATGATTTATAAAGCCATGTTTGAGAGCCATGTTGAGTATTCGTTTTGTTTTATAAAGAAAGAGCGATTTTTTAAGGGCTCACAGAAGGATCTATACGGTGGGCAGAAAAACTCACAGCAAATGCAAAATACTGTGACAGAAACATAACATTAACTCACAATGCATCCGCAAAAGCCGCAACAAATTCAGACGCTACAACACAGCAACATTAAGCCGCTACATTACGACATAAACCACGAGGCTGCTGTTGCCAACAACTGAGGGAGAAAGTGGCGCAAGTTTTTGGAAAAATAAGTTTAAGTGATTGATGTTGTTTTCTGGTTTTCAGAAATCGTCTGTTTGACTTTGGAAAGTATTAACGTGTCAGCGAGTCCATGTGCACGTATGTGCTGTATACCTGTATGATGTAGTAGTATGCTAAGACTCCAATTTTGAATTAAAACATGCATGTTGCTGGTTTGTTGTGGGCAAAACACTAAACCCCGGTTTTCACCTGACAGTTCAGAAGCCGTGCTGCGTCGCGGCCTATGACTGCAGTGTGTGAATGGGTGACTTTGTGCAAAGCTCATTGGTTCCTGCATGAGCATGGGAAGTGCTACACAAAACAACAGCATCATCTGGTTATTGAAAAAGCTACAGGACACATACATATGTCTTCAGAATCTTTGCCTCATTGTGGTCTTGGATCTCCATGTGAGTTGACGTCCCTTTTCATCATCACTGCAACTTATAGTTTTGGGCACCCGTTCGCTAGCAACCAACCAGTACCTACCAAACTCACTCATCATAAAGCAGTTTTGTATTTCACCGCCAGCAAATGCCAGTGGATCAAACTACAACTTGAAATCTTGACCTCCAATGCCGATCAGTCATCTGTTTCCAAGGGCCGTAGCACTTATCATTTCAGTCATATGCGGCTCATGACGGCTGGCAGGAGACATTTTCGTCCTCTCAGATGTGCTTGAAGGAGACAGGGTCTTAACACCTGGAAGTAATGAAAGCCCATGACTGCGAGAGGGAAAATAAGGCGGGATTATTGTTCTGTGTGAGGGAGAGATTATGTGGAGAGGAAGGACAGGGAGCCACATACACACCTCCTCCTCACACAACAGGACGCAGAGCAGCTACTGATTAGAACTGAAGTAAAGGGTGAAAGAACATGTGGAAATAAAGCCTGCATTCATTCCTCCACAACAAGTAGAAAGCTGGATCTTAACTGGAAATAACACAGTCAGGGATAGTCAGAAGCGTCTGCCGCACTGTTGCTCATTTACAATGTCATTATCTCCCCACAGCATAAAGCGACACCAGCGGAGGAAAAGCTGCACAGCGTTTTTGATGAGACTCATTTGTTGCATTTTTGTTGTCTTTACACTGGGTTAAATGTGTTGCGCTCTTCCCTGCCTTGTTCCACTCTCGCAGCTCATCAAAGTGGAGAGGAGTCGCACAATACATCAAAGTTGTCGTCTTCATTACGGTAATTAATAACTCGGCAGATTGAATCAGAGACAAACACGGCTTCAAAAGCTTGAACGTCTCACGTCTGATCGAGCACTCAAATTCGTTTGAGAACTTCATTTGAAGTTCAACTGGCTGTTTACTTGCTGTGTTGCTGGAAATAACTGGAATGATTTTCCTGGTGGGAAATGAGGGGCAGGATTTCACTCATTAATGCGTCATGTTGCCTTAAAATGACAAGCAACTGTTACATCAGAAGGGGAGAAATAGAAGAATCAAGAGTGAGTTTTTGCTGTTCAGCTCATATCAAAGGTTATTTCTGCACCACTTTTTGTTGTTATTTTGTCAGTGACTCTATAAACAGACACACAAGCTTGTGCTTTTTGTGTGATTTTAGAGGAGCTGCGAAACTCCTCTTCAACGTTTCCTTTGTGGAGAGAATTCTTTTTTTCCCCACTTATTTAATCTCAGGTCTTTTTAAACAACTTCTTGTTGCTTACTCCCAACTGAAACTCCGGTTTGGTCTGTCGACTGACAAGAAGTGAAGCTCAGGCAGGGCTTGTTGAATTTGTTTACTGTTATCTGCATTTAAAGTCAGTTAAGTCAGACGGAGCACCGCTCAGGTGAGGAGGTTTGGAGACAAAGTCCTGGGAGCAGGTGGGTTGTCTATTTCAACCTGTGCACATTAAATCCATTCCAAACTCGGACAGTGAGTCCGAGCTGACACTCTAACTCTGATGTTTCCTCATCGCTCTTCTTCACCTTGGCTGAAATGACATTAGATGCCAGGGCTTGTTTGTGCTTTAATAGCAAGTAAGGAGGGGGGGGTGCTGTCTCCATGGCAACAGCCAGGGTTTAATACATCATAGCTTGTTACAATCGGATGTTTGGAAAAAAAAGATTCTGCAGAGTGAAAAAAGGGCAAGAGAAGGTTGTTAAAGTGTTTGTTACTGGTGCAATGAAATGTATTTTCTGAAGGGATGCTCAACAACCAAAGGGATGCAGAGGAATGTCATAATTTCATGTCTAAAAATTGAGAAACACGAGATGCCAAAACATTAAAAGACATCTGTACTTCAACAAAACTTTCATTCTGATTTCCACATGGTACAAACACAGACATCAACTGTTGACAACTGAAAGGTTCCTGAAAGAAAGTCGTCTGGTCATCGTGCCTCTTCGCCAATGCACCACCCGGAGGTAATAGTCTTCATGCAACTACAGAGCTTCTGAACTCATCATGCAGGACCTGCAGTAAACTTCCTAGCTTGTTGAACTGTGTAGTTTGAGTCTCCCTTAGTCTACGTGGAGATGCGGTCTGCACCATTGGCTGTTGAGGTTAACACGCAGCTGAGCAAACTCACCTGCCCTTCATTGGCGATAGGGTTTGAGGCCTCCCATCCAAGGTCCACCAGGAGTTCCATGGTCTTACTGCAAAGTATGGAACATAAAATCAGAGTGAAGGGAACGCTACCCTGAGGTGCTCCAGTGTTGACCGAGTGACTGGCCTTTAACCAAACCAACTGTGGCCTGGTTGCCGACAGAAGAAATGCGTTACTCTTCTTCAAGCAGCTTCAAGTCCTCACACATTCATGACTGTGAAAGTTTTGCAAGCAAGATCAGGGTTCTAACCAATGCCATGGCAACATTGGAGCCTCTTACACTGGGGTTCTGCCCCAATACCCTGAGAAGTCTCTGTCGACGTGGAGTGAAGTGCGACACGCAACGACTACACCCCTTTTTGAGGACCATCATGGACGTACAACGCGCTCTGCCCTTCTCCTAAACGCCCCCCTCCTCCTGCTGATGAAGGCAGACTGAGGATATACACTTGCATTGAATTACAGCGACGACTCCGATATCTAAATAAAAGCCACGCGACTGCACTCGCCGACGCGCCACTCAACTCTTCGCATTTGCATTCACGTTTTTCTGTCAAACTAATGGGTAATTACCTCACACTCCATATTTAATCACGCACTAATTTGAGGGAGACAATAACTCTCCGTGATAAGAGAGCGCAGCCTATTTAGACGTGATCCAAGTTTCACGTGAGTCAGTCAAAAGGTCCTCGTAAACAAGGCTGGGATGAGCGCGGCTCTCTCTCCCAGCGCCGCTTCATTGACATGGAGTGACCTCGGGGAAGAGATGGAAGTGGAGCACATTGTTTATCCCTCAGGAAGCTTTTCAAACCTCTTCTCTCAGGCTTCCTCTGAAGGGTTAAACGCTCGGCGTTCAAGTGAGCCGGCGCTTCGTCCCGCCGCCTGCTCATTAGATAGTAATCAAGGCAGAGCAAGGCGGCCTGTCTTCTCCAATTAAAAACACCTTTGTAGCCAACGTGCCCAACCTTTGCTTTGAAAAGCTGCTCGAAATTAATGACAGCTAAAGACAGTACAGACGGCGAAACATTCCCTGTGTTTGGTCTCATTATGCAGGTTACCAGCAGCAGAGGAAGGAACGCGATGAAACGCTGTGACACGCCTTTGTTATTTCAACGTTACACGGAATTACCTGGATAAATACACATCATTCTATTGGGATATTTTCACTCAAGTGTTTAGCATCTTTTTATTATTATTATTTCTTTCCTTTTTCCCATGAAATTTTGTGGGAAGTGAGTATCACTTCTTAACTTCCTCATGAGGCTGGAAATGGTCAACCATTCAATATTGGTGTTTGCTGATGTCAACAGTGGAGAAACCAGTATAAATAAATAACAATTTTATTGTTTACAGTGAAGAAAAACAGGACGCTGATAGACTGGTAGCAGCAGTGCTAATGAAAGCTAATGCTAAAGCGACAGTTTGTCAATATGCATTTGGCTCTACATGTTTATTGACACGGACGTAGTTTGTAACAGCAATAATAACCGTACACGGTGGTATATTTCCTAGACACACACAGAAAAATACTGATGTTTGAAAATAATTACAAGGCTTTCTTTTCTACACGTTTTTAGCGTTACACGTAATTAAGTGGATAAATTTACATAATTCTATTGGGATATTTTCACTCAAGTGTTTAGCATCTTTTGATTTATTATTATTCCTTTACTTTTTTCCATGAAATTTTGTGGGAAGTGAGTATCACTTCTTAACTTCCTCATGAGGCTGGAAATGGTCAACCATTCAATATTGGTGTTTGCTGATGACAACAGTCGAGAAAACAGTATAAATAAATAACTATTTTATTGTTTACAGTGAAGAAAAACAGGACACTGATAGACTGGTAGCCGCAGTGCTAATGAAAGCTAATGCTAAAGCGACAGTTTGTCAATATGCATTTGGTTCAACATGTTTATTGACACGGACGTAGTTTGTAACAGCACTAAATGGAAATGGTCAACCATTCAATATTGGTGTTTGCTGATGACAACAGTGGAGAAAACAGTATAAATAAATCATTATTTATTGTTCACAGTGAGGAAAAACAGGAAGCTGATCTCCATGTTTTTGGCGTTCCCGGCGCGGAAGTGGCCGCGCTCCCCTCTCCTGACAAAATGGAGCTCTCTCACTGACTGAAGAGTGTCTGAGGCATCCGAGCTACACCTGGTCTCCATTATCTCTCCATTTCACAGGCTCGCACCCCCTAACAGGGCAGCTTGGGAACGGACCTGACTCTTTCATCTTCCCATCATTATAGAAGCCAGCCCAGGGTCAGGGCCCAGGCTGACAGGCATTCCAGCAGCAATACACGGCAACTGATTTGGGTTAAGAAACCCGAAAGTCGGAGAAATATTAATGAGAACAAGTCTCAAAGCATTTATTGTGCAAAGATTCCTTCTCAGAGTTCACATTTGCCCCAAAGCAACATCCCCCCCACGTATATTCTCGCCCCTTACGTGGAAAAAAGCCCCTCTTTTGTCACCAGGACACAAAAATATTCAAGCATCAAAGGAGTGTTTTCAGGTGTGCGGTGAATTGGACCACGAGTTTGATTTATTCTGCTAGTTTATCACTCCTAAATCTTGTCCGCGGAGGGACATTTGAAGACAGATCAAGGATTAGGCGCATTTTTTCCCTTTGGCGTTTTAAGGTCTAAACGGATCTAGCAGAGCCCTGCAGACAATCTGGGAAACACATTGAAGGGGAAAGGATACTCCACCTGATGGTTCTGGTCTGACATGGTACAGCCATTATCGTTTTGCATATGAGAGCAAAACGAGGTGTAATAATTGATCTCTCATGTAGTGTAGCTCACTCCGCCTCTCCGCACACTCTCGGCACCGCGTTGTTTCAAGACTCACTCTCAGGGAGAGAGCCTTTTTAATGCATCATCACTTTGAGGTTACAGAAATGACATGAGAAGCGCTTTGAAGTGAGCAAGATTATCCCTTATTTCTACCCCCACAAATGATTTATTAACGGGGGGGAAATGTGGAAAAGGGAAAGAAGAAGTGTGAGGGCAGATGAAGGATAGAGGAGGACAAACACATTCCCTGCACATGCTCTCTTCATTATGAGTGATGGGGGGGAAGCCGATCATTCAATTACCGACTGCCTTCACAGGCTAATATTCCTGCCTGTCAGGGAGAATTCTTGTTCACTTTTGGTCAGAATTCTTCTGATGGAGCCCATTTCCTGCTAAGCAGAACCAGAAGGTGCGGTGAAAGAGGCGACACCTGATCCGATGTCCAGGAAATGCTGCAGGATGGCCCACAGCCTGCCGTCACAGCCTCCACACCTTCCTCAGCAGGATTCCCACAGCAGAAGATTTCAGGCCGCACGTCAACTTTTTTTTTTTTTTTTAACCTCCGGGAGCATCTCCGTTTTTCACCCACTAGACGACGGCAGATCAGTCTTTCCTGACGTGATTTGTGTGCTACATAACCCCGCACTCATCTGTTACCTGATCTGACAAAATAAATTGATTCCATTTGAAAGCCATCATTTTATAAGGTCATTTTAGAAGGTCTGAAGACAGCCTGGTGTTCTCACTTGTGTTGTTGTACTCGAGATGGGTCTTGATCTTGAGACCGGTCTCAAGACTTTTTAGGGTCTTGGTCTCGTCTTGGACTGGGCGGACTCGGCATTTCTATTTAAGACAGCTTGAGACAGACAAAACTGTCATCATTGGTGAAAGAAGGAGTCTGGCTTTTTGCTCCTAACCAAGCAGGAGGAAACCCAAACACCAGGAGTCTGAAGACTGTTGTTTGTCAGACTGGTGCACCTTGTTTCAGCTGACACCTGATTGGTGAAGCACTTATTTTATTTTATTTTTGTGACAGCACTTTATTCCAAAGCACTCTCCTAGTTGGTGGGATCCCCACTGACCATGACAATACATTTGATTCTGATTCAGTGTGCGGCTGCACCCACTGCAGCTCATTGGTGGATCAGTTTGAGACTCTTCATATCTACTGTCTTGGACTTGTCTTGGTCTCATCCTCCAAATATGTTGGTCTCGTCTTGATCTCCAAATGCCTCGATACTCTCCAGTCTTAATAATGTCTCGGTTTGTGTGGTTTTGACTACAACACTATTTATCAGTCAGTACTGCAGACCAGAGAACTATCTGAAAACATCTTAAATGAACTTAATAAACCAAACACGAGCGCGCACTGTGCCATTTACAACCACGGA
This sequence comes from Synchiropus splendidus, assembly GCF_027744825.2. Taxonomy (NCBI): domain Eukaryota; kingdom Metazoa; phylum Chordata; class Actinopteri; order Syngnathiformes; family Callionymidae; genus Synchiropus; species Synchiropus splendidus. The sequence goes on from NC_071338.1 coordinate 26,837,117, forward strand.
GAAACTCCAGCCTGGATCTATTCTTGCCGTATATAGCCTTCTATTCATGTGTGTGTCATAGTGACAGCCATTGTGACCAGCATAAGCACAAGCAAAGGAACCTTGAGAATGTCTTACGTTTGTGTCGGAGAAAAAAAAAAACATGAGGCGAAACAGCACAACCTCGTGTTAAAACCTTTTGATTTTGTGATTCGATTGATGCATTTAAACGATTTAAACGATGGCAACAGACCGAAAGCCACTTCAAGATCCCGGGAGCCAGATTTGAAGTACTTTCTTATTCATTCTCCAAATGGATTATTGCAGTAAAAATATGCACCACGTTTGACAAACCCATTTTTCACATGCTTTTTTGGTTTCTTGGAAAAGAGTTGTTGGAAAACGTCATGATTAGATTTGCCTTTGCTTAAAAAAACTCATAATGGTTGTTGTTGAACACTAAATGGAATTTGTTTTGGCCGATAACATTGCAGTAGGGATGCACCCATACTAGTTTTTCCAAAACGAGATCTGTACGAATACTTACATATGAGTACTCACTGATACTGTCACAGTGTTCTTATGCCATTACACATGATTTCCATGTATATATATATAATTTTAACTGCATTCCTCAGTATGTTTTTCGATTTTCGTTGCAGTACAAACACACATTTTACAAAATTGTCATAAACAGACTTTCTGCCATAAAGTGGTATCAGTTTCGTGGGATCAGTGGCCATTTTATGAGTATGAGTGCTCAAGCCCAGTATCGCACAGACACCTGATACTAGCATGTCGCATCCCTACATTGCAATACACATTTTTCATGATGAGCGGTTGAAAAAAACCCAATAACAGTTCTAAGATGTTGATCCTTCTGCTCACCAAATTACCCAAAATACCTTCATTTGTACCTCTTATTTCGACAACTCGGGATGACAACTATACCAGCTGGTTCATGGATGAGGGAGGTGGACACCCTGGAAAGTCACCAGACCGTCGCAGGGCTCACATAAGGAGACAGTCAACTGAGAGCTGTTGAACAACCCTTACATGCTTTTGGACTGTAGGGCGAAGCCAGTGCTATTTGACTGTCTTTTAACTTCAGACGCCACTGTTGTCGCAGCCAAAGATGGAGTTGAAGCCACTCACAGCCTTTTCTTGTGGCTGACTCCGTCTCATTCATCATACTTTTTATGATTCCCATCTTGATGAATTTGTCTCACAATCTTTTCTCATTTGAGTGAGCATTGTTTGTCGAAGACTTCCTGATGGAGGTGACTGGTCTCTGATGGACAGGGTGGAGTTCAGACGCGTGAAGCGAATGATCTTGGTATTGTTGGGCCAGATGAGTGCCTGACTGACTCGCGTGAAAGAAAATTAAACGTCCCTTAAGGCCAATTTTCTTTACAGACAGAAGTCGGAACAATAAACAGTACATTACACACGCCGCCGTTAATCACGCGCACAGTGAAAAATCATAAAACTCTGAATCGTGTGTTGTCAGCAGCAGCAAGAAGATCAACTCGTGAATCTTTTTCTTTTCCGGAGCTATGAAAATACTGCTTCCATATGGACGTATATGATGTTTAATGTTTCTGAAGGACGCCAAATAAAAGCCTAATAAAGGGTTAGTGCCAAGCTACGTGCCTCGATGGTGGACGTCTGCATCAGGAAGGTCGTCACTCACAGAAATGAAGCCTTGATGAGATGAGCCTGTCATTGATCGAATTTAATTGTTTCAATAAAAGGCCCAACGAGGGATCCTTATATCATTCTGCCACAAGAGGTCTCCTCGAAGCTCCCCACTCCACCTCGGCAGAATGGAACTGTACTGAAACAAAAGAGCGATGGGAAAGTTTATCACCTGAAGAGTTCAGCTTCTCCGTTTAACCTCAGTGTTCTATTGAAATAGAGCGTTCAGAACCTTTGTTTCCCAGCTACCAGCTCCCTGAAACACTGGCGTTGTTGTTCATTGACATATTCCTGACTGTTTAATACATCATCTCTTGAGGTTTGCAGGCTGACTGTCGGAGCATGGTTGTCTTCCATGTGAAAGACATACGACCGCTGTCCGGGAAATAGATGGATGTCTCCAGGAAGCCGTCATCTGCGCGGCTTCGGTGGCTCCTAAATGGTAAATATGGGGGTAAATATCGGGGAAAGTGGGCCAAGTACCTTCAGGGCAGGGGAGAATGGCTTTGCTTGCTCTCATTGCCCAAGGCCCATGTTCGACTGAGGCGCTAACCCAATTTCACAGTGGGTGAGTGGGCCTGGCCTCTTTCAATGTGGCATTTAAGTGCCAGTGCCATCTGGTCCGGGCCTGTGAAGGAAATGGCCTTGCTTTTCACGCTGATCAGATTAGGGAGTTTTTCATTCATTCGGGATGTGCCCTCGCGTGTTAACTGGCTCAACATGGCCAATGAATCTCTCCTGTTGCTCAAGACACCGCCGCCCCCTTCCTTCTGACTCTTCCTCAGGAATCCAGGCTCAATAGACGTGTAGGTTCATACAGAAAGACTGCCATGCTGTGAGCTCGGACACAGTTAGTGAATGGACACAGAGCTAAGGAGTGAGATCAATGAGGTGCGGATGGACGGATGGATGACAGGAAGGACAATGGGACAGAAGGCAGGGTGGTCAGCAGTCAGATGCCCAGCAGGTTTGAGGGTTCCACTTAGAGATGGAGCGAAGGACAGAAGAGCAAAGTGAAAAGACTATTGTAATAAAAGGAGTCAAAATAAGTAGCTGCCTAACATTGGGGTCAATAGAGCCCAGGTCTCATATTGGGGTGCCTGCTATCTCCCAAGATGCCCTGCTGGACAGGGGGCCTCGATATTACTGCAAATATTTTTTGTGGAAATGGAAGTTTAGGCCAATAAGAAGGATGAAAAGAGGGACGGGATTGAATCCTGGCCGGGACATGTCGCCTCATTCAAAGGTTCCGTCGAGTATTTATTATAGTTTATTTGACGACGCCATACTGGACTCGTCTTTATGGATCAGGACGCTTCCGCCTCCTGCAGGACTGGTGCGAGGAAACAGACAGATGAACGGCAGTGGTTTGATGCATTCACAAAGTTGGCAGCAGAAACACAAATAGGCCCAAGCAGGTGAGGTTTATGCTCATACTTTTTTAATGTATCACAATGAGCAAGAAACATACTTGGTGAAATATTTTCAAAGGAGTATATTCAATTACCATCTACAATCAACTTAACTAGGACAACAAGGTTGTGTGACAAAAGTTTCTTTAAAAGTCTGAAGTTCCATGTGGTTGTATGTGTGTTAGTTTCCATGTCATTTGGTACAGTTTGGAACTCTTCATCATATAATTACAGTAACAAAAAAGCTAACAAGACTACAGTATAGAAAAGACATCAAGAACAACATTTTTGGTTTAACTTGCTCTTTTTTGTACATTGCAAGGCTGTTTTTTTCTACCCTCGGGTGGGCTGACAGGAGCCACAGAGCCATGCTTATGAGGCTCGAAGGAGGAGAAAGTCAAGGAAAAAAAAAAAAAAAAAAGATCCTAAAAGCATAAAAAAACTTTGTGGCACCAGAAGTCACAAAAGAAACAGGGCTCCACGTAAAAGTTCATCTTTAAAGTGGGAGCCAACGGTTGTTTGGTTGTTAGTTTGGTTGTTTAATTTTGGTTAATGCGCTTTTTTTTCTCAGTGTTTCACCGTCTCTCCAAGAAGGACCCGCCCCCTCTCTGTTGGTTTTATTGTTATTCCTAGATTACATCATCCACAGAGAGAGAGAGAGGAGTGAGACGCCGTCTGGCTGGAAAGCTTCGCTTGTCCAGCAGAGACGAGCGTCAGAAAATGAAACAGGTAGCAACGTGAACAGGGAGGTGTGAGATAAGCAAGCGTTTCTGTCCATCCTGTCCTGAAATGTGGAAAACGGTCCATCAAAGAGCAGAAGCAGAGGCAGATCGGAAGGAACGAAAGAGACAGACAGAAGGTAGAAAGAGGCTGCTGGAGCCGCTTGAGTTTCAGAGTCACACTTGTGTCCATTGGATCCAGAGTTCATTGCCTTTGCAGAAACCTCAGTTATCCACTAGGGGGTGGGGGTGGGGGTGAGGGTGGGGGAGTTTAAAGCTGTTTTGAGCCTGTGCCTGGCTCCCATCGCCAGTTGTGGTGCGCCCACAGCCTCTCGCATCCTGCTAATATCTCCAAAGCTTTCCACAGTCATTTGCTATTCATTTCTTCATTGCAGAAAGGAAGGGAAAAAAAAAGAGATGTCTTACTTTAAATATATCTATATCTGTATACAGGTACACAATAGTTTTCACAGTGGGTGAAAAGATGACCTCAGCAAAAACCTTGTTCCATCTCACTCTCCAGGTAAAAGTCGAATAAAACAGCGGGCAGATTCAGATATCTACAATAGTGTCACAATAAAATAGACAATTGAATGGGACACAACTTTAATTGTTGGCTTGTTTGGACCGCACACAGCTTCGCCACATTCATGGATTAAGAACTGCTTCGGCGCCGTCGCACGTCAGAACATTGCTCACACTCCAGCCTCGTGGTTCAGTTTGGTTTTGGTGTGTAATGTACAAAAAGGCAAATAGAAAACAAATCATTTGATGCTGGCTCTTACAGGATAGAACAGACACACAAACATACAAAGTCACTCACAGTCCATGCTGGCTGGCTGTGCCGCTGACGCTGCAGCAGCAGAGCCCAGGAACGGTTACACATGGGAGAGAACATAAAATAATGGAGACACTCATTAAATAGAAACCATTATCACACCGTAAAGTGGCCGGGACCGAGTTTCGTTTTTGCTCATTGATATCAGAAACCCAAATTTAAAGCTCATTCATGATTGAAAAAAAAATTATACATATATATATATATAGAATTGGGAACAAATAATAACAAAATAAAATATACGGCATATTAAAATTATAATTTGACGGATATAACTTAAAAAATAATATTAATTACATGACACTTTTTTTTCTTCGAGACTTTTGGAAAGTAGCGTGTTTTTCATTGACCTCAAATCTTTTTCCAGATTAGCTTGTAGGTAGTTGCGGGCAAATGAAACTTAAGTTAGGTTTTCGCGAGAGTGTTGCAGAGTGGGGTGGTGTTGCACTTCCATTGCATTCAGATGAAGTTACTTCTTTGGACTTCCAGGCTGTTTTGGGTGAAGGGACACCTTCAAGAATCCTCCTTCCTACCAGATATAATGCTTTGGAATGAAGATGTCCCTCAGGTGTGGAGGTGTCGCCCCCTGCGTACACGCAGTCACTGGTGGATTAGTCAGGAAGCACCTCCTCCGTTCAAAAGCCATTGTTTTCCCTCTGAGACTAAGTTACTAAACCTATGAGACGCATCAGTACCGGTGTACTATATACATTTTTGGTTACCTCTATGACTTGCTTCATGAGTGAACGGCGACTGAACGCAGGACTATTCAGCAACGCTCCAATCCGGCGCACGAACGAGACACGGATGCCACATCGTTTAACGATCGAAATGTTTCCATTTACTTTAAAATAAGAAAAATAGATTTTTTAACAATGAATATAAGTCAAATAGAAAGGAAAAAAGATCAGTCCTTGCTTAAGAAAAATGATATTTGGAATGCACTGCTCTTTACAAACGTCATTGGCTTAAAACATTGGTCTGTTCAAAAAGATCAGTAAAACGTCCTTTGGAACATAAGATATATATATTTATATATTCACAGTCTTCAAAGTTCCGTTTTCGCAACAAGAAAAAAAAACAAAAAAACAGGTGTTGCAGAGGCAAGAAATTGGTTTATTGTCTGTTTTAGTTAAAGCTAAGCCAAAAAGCAAAAAGAGCATGCATCTAGGTTTATTTCTTTTTTTTTTTTCATTTTTATTTTATTAAAAATTCTACATTAGCAGCAAAACGTACGTCTTGAAGTCCAGACCTCACACATTTTCTTTTTCGTTTTGTTTTTAAAAATGGATGTGAAGTCAAAGAAAGATTTATACCTCTATCTTACAAACTGCAATGGCTCTGTAACGGTGCTACTCCACAATGCAAGGACGAGGGCCCTTTTTGGTTTTTGGTATTGACGTAAAAAAGCCACCATGATGCTCGCAAAGAAGCAAAGTCGGCAACTCTGATGCGTACTCCTTTATCTTTTAAATCTTCTCCTCTTAAAAACAGCAACAAATCCTCAAGTATAAAGAAGCCTCTTTTGTCGTTTTTATGCACCAATGGTGAAAGCGTTTCGTCTTTGGATTTTCTTTTCGTCTTAAAGCGTGAGAATTATTAGTATTCTTTTTCATTTTCATTTACAGCAACGTCAAAATGAAAAAAAAAAAAAAAAAAAAAGACTGTAGCCACGTCATGTGAAGAACAACACGCCTGCTTCGTAGTGTACATATCTACAAACACAGGAGGTGTGCGAACGTAAGTGCGAACAAACTAGTAAAGTGAGAAAACGTAGTCAGACAGTGATAAGTGCACAAAGGTAGAACAAACGTCAATAAAATTAAAACGTCATTATTTCATTTTTGATCTGTTTGATTTCATATCAACCAAATCGAATAAAAATAAAGGATTAAATAGTTAATAAAGACGATCCTGCGTTTTCAGGAGGGGCATTTGGATAAGAGTTTCCCAACACGTTGAGAACAAGAGACATAAAATTTAGATAAATTACTCGCCCGTGTTCTAGTCTAATTGGAATGACCTCGACAAAATCACATGAGGTGTCTCAACCGTAGACAAGACAAAAGCTAAATGTACATTTTCTTTTTTCATCTCGTGTAAAGCCATTTCCAATGCAACAGTCTACCCAACACCAAAGTCATTTCATATCTATTATAAATACAGAAGGTTGGATTCCCCTCTCACTTCTTTCGCCTGCAATGCTCGCTGCTGTCTGGGTCAAATTGGACTGTGTTTGCACCGTTCGGACCGCCAAAGTCAAAGCTGATAATTCACGCGAATGCCCATTTAGAATTGGAACAATTTCACATCCGGAAATAAAACTGTCCTGCTCAAAAACAAATGTTTAAAACATGAATTTCTGCAACAGAAAAAAAAAACAGTGACCTGTTGACCTGAGAATAAAATAGATATTACATCATTCCTTTACTTTTACAAGCCATTGGTATCTGAATGCTTGACTAGACTATTCTCCCATACAGTACATACTGGCTTTGTGTGACTGTGCTAGTAAGAAGATTCTTCTCAAACAAAAGGTCGGAGGGATATCGACTCATTTTTCTTCAAAGGGGACTTGGAGGGAATTCATCGCCTCACAGTACAGCTCTCCTCCACCAACGTCCAAATCATATTTGCAGGAAACCCACTCTGTTTATACACACGTTTCAATTGGACGAAACAAACAAGGGGGTGAAATGAAAACCAGCATGTTGATATGGGAAAACAATCCACTAACATTGAAATTTTTGGTTACAAGCTTTGGAATTGCAGTTAGTCTTTACACATTTTTTTTTTCTGAAATTGGTTTTGTATACCTTTACTGTATTTTTAACATCGCTGCTTTTTGTGTGGTTTTTTTTTCCATTTGTGATTTTTTTGTCTTTTTTTTCAATTTTTATTTTTAAATATTGTCCATCACTGAAAGCTCTTTTACAATCTGATGGAGTCTATTTCTACACTAGCAAGTTTACTACTACAACTACTACTGTCTTTGACAAAGCCAGGCTGCTGTGGCTCCTCTGCCGTTCTGCCCAGCCTGTCTGCTGACTTGAGACTGCTGTCAGAGTCAGACTCGTCAGTAAAGACGTCTGTTGGTATCGAGGTTTGAACTCCTGAGGTGCTCAATGAACTTGAGGTAACCGTTGAAGGTGAGGACACTGGAGGAAACGCGGAGGAGGAAGAAGAGGATGGACTGATGTTGGGCTTCCCAGCTAAAGCTCTGGAGAAAGGGGCCTGGGGCCAGGGAGTGCCGGCAGCTGTGGTGTTCTGTGGCGTGGAGGAAGAGGAGCACACTGACGAGGACGTCGCAGAGGATGGCATGGTGGCTGAAGTTGTCGGCTGGGGAGATGGGCTGCTGATGGGATGAGTGGCAGACTGCGAGGTAGATGCGGTGTTAGGATCGGGGAAGCAGGCTGAAGAGTGAGGTAATAAACTAGTCGCGTGCTCTTTGGCATTTCTGGCGGATCGCTTGATTGTTCTATGTTTGTGCAATGCCGACTCCAGGTGTTGACTGAGTGCTTTCTCCCCATCCAGCGTCGTTTCACAAGCCAGGCAGTCGTAGAGACTTCCAGCACCTGCGCCGCTGGGGACGCGCAGCAGCATCTCTTGCAGATTTGCCACGGGTTGGCCAAAGCAGCAGGTGGATTTCAGATGCGAAATGGCCGCGTCCTCCTTGGTAAAAGTCGCTTGACATTTGCGGCACGCCAACTTGTACTGCACCTTGGGGACGATGAATTGATTGAAATGCAAGTCCACAGCTTTGTCATCACTGTCAGTCTGCTCGGATGCTGCTATGCTATGAGAAGAGGAGGACATGGTGGGTTCATTGTGGGGACCGTCCTTCTTCTCCTCAGTTTTCACTTGGTCTTTGGCAGATTCCTTGCGATCCCTCTGGTTTTGGGGGGAGACTTGGGTTTGGCTTGTCTTGGGTTGCTGAATCTGCTGAAGCTGCCGCTGCTGCTGCTGGAGTGCTTCCTGCAGACTCTGCTGATATTGCTGGTAGTGCTGCAGCAGGGACCCCGGAGACAAGCCCATCAGTGCTTGGGACAACGCTGGATTATATGGAAAGAGACTTTCCATACCATACATTGGCTGCAGATACCCCCCTTGAAGTGCACCAGGAATCTGGGGAGTGTAATACGGGGAGAACCCAGGCATAAAGTAGGGCAAGAACTGGTTTGTTAACAGCGCCGACGGGTCCGATGCCAAAGCTGCTTGCAGGGCCTGGAGTTGGGCCGGGTCCACGACGTACTCCATACCAGGTGTAGGCATAGACGTGGCAGGTACAGCTGTGTCTGGCTTTTCTTTCTTGGCGCTGGCAGCGGAGGTGGAAGGAGCAGGGGTACTTCCCGTCGATGAAGGGGCCGGAGGCTTCTCTGCGTTTTCCTTGCTCTTCTCCTTCTCTCTCAGCCTTTCCGCTTCGCGGTCTTTGGGTGCTTCAGGTCGGGAACTGGACTGTGTGGTTGAAGAAGTGCAGTTGGAAGTGGTAGTGGTGTTCGACGGGGCAGCAGATGTAGTCGTCTGGGCTGGGCTCGATGAGGCAAGAGACGATGAGGAGTGGGGCTTGTTGGACAAGCCAGATGTTGGTAGGCTAGGTGAGGGAACGCCGGCACCGGGCATGTTCAGGAGGTTTTGAGGTTTCGGAGGAGTTAAAGCTGGATGGTTTTTTTTGGAGAGAAACAGGCAAAAAAAGGTTAAATAATCCTCAAAGCTCAGAGGAAATATAACAGAAAACAGTACATGCAAACAAAAGACCTAAGCCTAACAACTTGCACGCTTCCTGGTGAGTAACTAATAAGCCCCATTCATCTGTACATACATATTTCTAGTTCGAGTCACTTTAAAATGAATACCAATAAAATCATCAATCCTACCTGAATTAGATGAGTTAAAGCTGGAGACAGAGGGGCTTCCAACACCAGGCAAAAGAACAGGCGGGATGCCTTGCAGATTTGGATAGGCAGACTGAAGATTTAGGGCCTGCATAGCGGGGTTATCGAACATCCCCTGCTGCTGCATGGCTTGCTGCTGTGCCAATCCCAAAACTTCATTGGCTTTCTTGATGCGGTCCATTTCTTGCTGAGCCATAAGTTGGCGAACAGTGGCGGGGTCAAAGTACTCCTTTTCCTTATCTATCTGGCTGCCAATAGTATCCTTCACCTTGGAGATGTGCTGCTGGGAGAATATATGGTCGCGGACAGAGAGCCGAGCGCTGTACTTGACGCCACACAAAGTGCATTCAGTCTTCGGGCCCTCGTAGGATGTTTGGTTGATTCCAAAGTGCTTGGCCATGTTGAGCTTTGCTTTCTTCTCCTTCGCACGGGCGTTCTGAAACCACACCTGAACCACTCTTTTAGGAAGCCCGATGTCATTGCCAAGTACCTCACACTCCAGCATTGTCGGGGTCCTGTAGTCATTGAAACAAGACTTCAACACTTTCAGCTGCAGGTTAGTCATCTGGGTTCGAAAGCGTTTTTGGCCGGGTCGATCTCCGCTGTCGATGCTTCTGGTGCCTGACGCTCCAGGGCTTGGGGAGCAGGGATCAGCCAGGCTGGATGTTTCACTGTGGTCAATGATGTGTTCGTTATCGTAGTCCTTCGTATAATAGCTTGTGGCAGGGCTGACTAACCCTGACGACAGCTGGTCTTCATTTTCAAGCATGGGGATATTTACCCCAGTCTTCGACAGGTAATCGCCACCAGTTTGGCTGTGCTTGACGTCAGCACTGTCATTATCTGCATTAGCTTCATCACCCGTGGTCGTGTCCGTGATGGCCGTGTTTACAGAGGAGCAGTCATCGTTATCCAGCTTGTTCTGATCAAAACTAAGGCTCACTGAAGACATGCCCGCATTCTCATAATCTTCCATGCCCTCAACTTTTATCGATGACGGGCTCAGCAGAGCGCGAGGGGACAAATCCAGGCCTCGATTCACTGGAGAGGTGGAGGAGCTTTGTCCGTCACTATTTGATGGGGCCAGTTGGGAGTAGCTCGATGCTTCCATACCGTCCATTTTTATTTGCATCCCCTCCTGTTCGGGCAGCATGCCAGAGAGGGCCAGGTTATATCCGGCGCGTTTCGCTTCATGCCAGTGCCTGGAGCGGATGTGGGCCTCGAGAGCTGTCTTTGCCTTGAAGAGAGCCCGGCAAAAGGGACACCTGCGATGGGCTTGTGCAGGCCCGACAGCCCTGAACTGGCCTTTCCTTTCCCGTGCCCTGGTGTTTTGAAACCAAACTTGAACCACTCTTTTTTTCAGACCAACTTCATGAGCAATGTGATCCAGCATTTTACGAGTTGGATTTGAATCTAATAAATACTTCTGATAGAGAATCTCAAGCTGCTCAGGCGTGATAGTGGTTCTCAGTCTTTTGTCTCGCTGCGGCTCCTCTCCACTGTTTGTGCTGTCGTTCTCTCCCGGACTAGTGCCCGCTTTATCTTCTAATTTTCTCTTCAGGGAGTTCATGGTTGACGTGGGGGTGGAAGGTGAGGTGGCAGAGCTGCTGGGAATCTGTGACATGGCCCCGGACAGTAGCTGACCTGCCAGAAGGGGATTGCTGGGGTCAAAAAGCATGAAAGGCATATCAATGGCACGGTCCAGGAACTGAGGGTGGATGAACTGATTTTGCACAGAGAGGAAGTGCAACTGTTGGTGTTCTTGCCAGTGCTCAAAGGAGGGGAACGCTATCTTGCACTGCTCACACTGGTAGGGTATCATCTGCTGAGTCAGCTGCTGTGCACCAGTGGTCAGGTGTGGATTTAGACCCAGATGGGAACTTTGAGATGGAGCCTGGCTTGTCTGAGAGGCCGCCGAACCACACTGCTGTTGTTGTGAGAAGGACGAATGTTTAAAGGCTTTTGAGGCATTTGGGGTCTTCTCCTCTTTCTGTGGTCGATGGTGCTGCGCCTCAGATTGGGTTTGATGCATGATTTCCTGCTTGATTGTGGGCAGGGTCTCACGTGCTTCATCGGTAAGATCCTTGGGTTTCTCATCACAAAGATTGGAAGTCGAAGCCGGAGAAGCTTCCTCTTTTTCGTTGGACGGGTGGTGAGAAAATGCAGACGTTGAGGGTGGCAGCGGGCAAAGACTCGAGGAGGAGGGCATTGGAGTGTGACATGAAGACCCAGAGGGAGCGTAACATTCATGGGAGAGATCCAGAGAATCCTCATTTTGGCTATCATATTGTCCATCCTCATCTTCATCCTTGTAACAGAGCTTTTTTTGGTGTTTAATTAGATCAAATATGCGTTGGAAAACAAGACTACATTTCTTGCACTGGTAGTTCAGATTTGAAGTACGTATATACCTGTCATTGGACAACTCTCGTCTATCTCCGTCTTTACACCCATCCCCTTGGTTTTCATAGTTTTTCCTGGCCTTCTGACGGGCATTTTGAAACCATACGACGATGACCCGGGTGGGGAGACTCAGGAGGTTTGAAAGTTGTTCAAATTCATCATCTTTCGGGTATGCGTTGGCATCAAAGAAATCTTGAAGGACCCTTAGCTGATAGTCGGTGAAGCGAGTTCTGGAAGACCTTTTACTCCCATAGTAATCCGGCTTCTGGGGTTCAGGAGAAGGAGGTTTCGAGTCAACCTTTGTGTCCTCCAGGGTTGTCGTTGGTGGATTATTGAAGTTGTATGGGGAGTCTTTGTTCCGCTGTCGCTCCTTGAAGAGGGTATTTCTAAACCAGTGCTTGATGACTTTTTGCTGCAGTCCCGACTTGTCTGCCATCTCTTTGATCTGGTCCTCATTTGGAGAGTTGTTAATATCAAAGTACTGTCTTAGTACTCGAAGTTGCTCGTCCGTAATTCGTGTCCTTGGTCTCTTGTTCTGCTGCTGCTGAAGCATAGCCGGTGTAAGCTGCTGTTGATAGAGTTGCGCCAAGTCGGATGCCAGGCCTGTATCGACGGATGGAAGCTGGGGAGGCAACTGGGTCGGCAAAGACTGGAGAGACATTGGCTGCATCATTAGAGGCGGGAAAAGTGGGAGATCCATTGGCATTGGAATTTGTGTGATTGAAACTGGGGGCTGCGGTGTGGGTACGGTTGGGGGGGTGAGCGAAGCAGCCGAGACGGGGATATTTGGCGTTGGAGCTCTTTGGGGTGGAGGAGGAGGTGGTGGTGGGGGAGGAGGTTGAGGAGCTGGCGCAGCCTCTGGTGTTGGGGGCCTCAATGGATAGAGTTTATCATAATGCTCTCGGTATTCCTTGGCAAACCTCTCAAGAGATCGGAACGGGAAGAAAGCCTGGTGAATGTGCTCCTGGTGACTCTTTAAAATCAGTATGTTGGAAAACAACTTGCCACAGGCCTCACACTCCAGTTTCTCCAATCCCTCAATAGGGTCCACCACTCTTGTTATGCCGCCTGGACCTGTCGATCCTACTGGCCCAGCTATCTTTTTCTGGGCTTTCTGCTTGTTCTCGTTATACTGGATCACCAACTCGAACCCAAAATTCTCCAAGAGAGCTTTAGTTGCGTTTCCACGAGCATCAGAGGCGATCCTCGGTGGAGGCAGGCCTGATGTGTCTTGGTTAAAGTTCAAAGCGAGAATTTCTTTGTCTTTGGGCTTGATGTCGGCCGAATCTCTGTTTCCATAATCCTCATGTTTGTCGGCAGTGTCCTTCTCTCGTTCCTTGTCATTATTTGTGGAGGGAGGCCTCTGCTTTTTGTCCACCTGGTGCATTAAGGATGCACTCTGCTGCAACAATGCCATTTGCCCCTGAGCTTGTGAATGAGCCTGTTGCTGCTGCTGCTGAAGGTGATGGTGCATCAGTTGCTGCTGCAAGCAGCTCTGTTGGGCTTGCTGGGCTGAGCTTTTGAGATCCTCCAACAGTGAGGAGGTGGAGGAACCTCCGAGGCCAAGTGCTGAATTGGCAATGCTGATCTCAGGATTTAGCTGAAACTCCGCTCCAGGGATGTAGAAAGGAAATAACAACTGCTGCTGTTGCAGGGGGAGAAGTGCATCTGTTGTCATGGGAAAATGCTGCAAAAGAGCTGGGTTGAACAACTGCGACTGCAGGAGAGCAGCCTGTTGCTGGAGTTCTTGTTGGAGCTGCGCCTGCGCCTGTGCCTGGGCAAGCTGCTGTTGTTGTTGAAGCTGCTGCTGTTGGCCCCTTGCAGAAAGCAAATCAGCATATTTGGACTTTTTTAATTCGTGGTTATCACACGGGGAAGGATGACGGGTGACAGTTGACCCACCCAGGTTTTCAGCGTTGTGTGTCTGAGCAACATGGTTTCCCCCGATAACATTCTGGGATGCTTGAGACCCTGATGAATTATGGTTCATGGAGCTCGTGGTTGAGTTGCTGACTGGAGCGGGACTTGATGTTGAAGTGGTGATGTTGGACCCTCCGCTACTCACACCAGTAGAACTGGTGGAACAGGTGATCCCTCCGGCTGCTTCAAGCTTGGCAGCCCTGGCTTTCGTCTGGTGTAAAACAGAGCGCATGTGGATTTCCAAAGTAGAGCTCTGACTGTACGCCACATTACAAGTGCTACACTTGAACGGCTTGTTGTCAGGACTGCTAGTGGGCTCTGGCTGACCAGTAGTAGACTCCTGAAGAGCCCTCTTCACCTTGTGTAGATGGGACACCGAGTTATAGTGAACCAACAGTATATTCTTCTGGGTGAAAGACTCCTTGCAAACGGTGCACTTGAAAGGTCTCGATGGATCTAGAAATTTCTCCATGGTAAAGTTGGGGCCCTTTCTAAAGGGCAAGGCTCGTTTTGGTTCAGACCCTGAATCCTCTTGCAGAGAACCAGAGTCACTACCTGTTGGGCTTTGTTTTTCCTCTGCATCACTTTCTTCTCCTTCTTTGTCATCTTCACCAAGACTCCCTTGCTCCTCACTGAGCGATGGGTCACCCATGACCATGATGTCACCGTTCATCAGCAACCCTCCATACAGCTGCTGGATATCAGCTTCACTGAGCTCCAGGTGGCTGGTTTCCAAATGTTTCTTCAAGGCTTGCAGTGTTCTAAAGCTTCGTTGACAGAGGCAGCACATGGTGGCAGCCCGGATGACGTGATACTGAGAATGAAGCTGCAGTTTCTCCACAGTCTTAAAAGCCAAGCTGCACTGGTTGCAGCGATATTTGTACACATGGCGATCTGAAACAGGCAGCTGGGGCCTCTTGTTGTGGACTTCGTTGAAGTGCATTTGCAAGGAGTTGGACGACTTAAAGACTTGGTTACAGCCCTTTTTCCAGCACAGAAATCCTGTTGCATCTTCCCTCTCAGAGTTTTGATCTTCGAGCGGTGACTTGCGTGCTTCGGCTACGTCCGTGGGGAGCGACGCCCCCTTCTCTTGCTCAGCATCTGTAGCATCTGGAAGGAAAGTCATGTTGCAATTAAACACACTGGATTGCAACTCAGAATTAAGTGGCACCATTCGATAAAGGTATATGCCTAACACAATATATATCGACCAGATATGTGGAGGGCAATAATATTGTCTGGAAGTGGACTGATCTGAATGGACAGTGAGCACAACTGCACACCCACCCGCTTGTTTCTTGGCTTCCTCAGGATTGGCGTTGGCTGTGCCAAGAGGGGTGCTCTGCGACTCCGCGTCCGGACTTGATACAGGTATGAACATGCTAGCTGGCAGCACGTCAGTCGCTGTGACCTGTGGAAACACAGGGAACAAGCATAAACTATGACATTAACACAAACAAATGACTGCATCTCTTGCCAATCCTCAAGAGCAATGATCTATCTGTGTATGCCACTTTAGAATTCCCCTTTACCAGTCAATATTAACCTGCTTTGACGTAAACCACTGCCCTTCTGTCATTTAATTGGGTTCATTTTAATATCAGGACAAAGTGTTTTGAGCGTATTTTTAGACCTTTAATATCCATGCCATCAAACGGTCCAATCGCCAGAGCCCCACCCTGAACAACCACTATTTACTCTCTTTCCTTCTTCGACTGCGATATAAATGCAGAAAACAAACATGGACACTGAAGTCGATGTTCGACATAACAGAGCGGACTGTTTCTTGTCAACTGCTTCATTAGGCGATTGAAGGAGAGAAGGGAGAAGCCCAAGGTCATTTTTAATTTGATCTGTTTAATTGGAACACAAATTCAAGATTGGCTTTGGTCCAGCCGGGCCCTGACTTAATGAGTCATAGTTAAGATTCAAACTGACTGGAAATGAAAACAACATGTGTCAGCACGGTCGGAATGGAATACATAATTATTCTCAGTTGTCCAGAGCACGAGAACATGTATGGAAAAATCATTCACCGGAGGTTTGGGAAGAAAAAGCTTCTTAACTCATGAGGAATGTAAGAACTGCCTCCTCCTGTATCAACCATTCCAAAATGGTGCTGGCTTTAATGTGCCTTACATTATGGGTGTTCTATCACAATCCTCCACCGCCTCAGTATATTACAGCCTCTATAAAAGAAATAAATATTGCTGTCACCCATACTAATGCGTGTGCCATTTACTCCTCCATGGGGGATGAAGATGGCTGGGCAGTGGATAGAGTAACGGTTTACTATGTGGCCGTCCAGCAGGCTATTTAGTGTCACAGCGGAGAGGAGAACAAAGATTTGCTTTGTGATTTACAGGAAAACAGAGCAGATAAAATTTTATTTCCCCTTGATGAGTACTAGAGGAAGCAGGGAGTATCTTTTGGTGGGGAGCACAGACGAGGCTGACCTTAAAGCTCGCAGCTCAAACCGCACCATTCCATCCTGTGTGCTAGCGTTCATCGTTGATCGGACATAAACAGCCTCCAAAAGGTCAATGACCCGGTGATTTATCAGTAAATAACGTCGATCAAAGGCACCACATTTTAACAATATTACCGGTGGATTTAATGATTTACTTCAATGTTAGTGAGTAAGTCACCACATTATCTGACTAACATATGATTATTGTAGGGAAACACGGAAAATATGGTGCCTTAATATATATATAACCCTAACCCGAATAGTGAAAAAATAGCAGCATACGAATAGTGACGTGTGACGAAATCAAACACTGTGCGGAGCAGCCTGAAGTATGACTTTCACTGTTTAACACAAAGTAATAAATGGATTTTTCAAATAACAGGTGCAAAAACGGTGGAAAAATTAGCTTTGCACTGACAAAAATCTGGCAACACAACGTCCTCCAAAAAAATTCCATCATCTAAATACTAACTTTCTTTGACAAACATGTATGTTAAACATGTTTTAATATGTTCTTGACTATTTATGCAACTTTTTTTTTTTTTAAAGTACCATATCAGATATTTGACATTCAGTGTTATTCGGTATTTGGACAAGCTTTTAATATTTTATTGGGCTTCTGCCTCAAATCTACAATTCAGTGCATCCCTCGATTATAGAAAAAAATGTGTCACACCTAAAAAAAAACAATTGTATGGAATCACTATTGAAAACTGAAACAAATTCTATTCATTCTGTTCTTGCAGTGGCTAGTGATGAAGCAGCTACACTTTTATCAACTGATCTTTCACTAACTGATAAATAATTATTACCAGTTTAAGATTTATTTAAACCTACAGTATATTGCTACGCTCCACATTGAGCTTTATAAAAACAACATATTTAAACTGTGCGAGAAATTCTGTAAGACGCAATGAAATCTTACTGTGGCTATCAGCTTTTCAACACAGTCCGGCGCCACACTGTGTAGATGTGTGAGGTGGAACTGCAGGTGGATCTTGTTGTTCAGCATGTCCTGGCAGAGCGGGCAGCGCAGCATGGGCTGCACAGAGTGCTGGTTCATCACATGCATTCTCAGACGGTTCAGGTCAGTGTTGGTGAACTTGCAGTAGGGGCACTGGTACATCTGGGTGATAGAAGATCAGAGAAGGCACCGGGTTAGAAGGAGAGTCTCGAGAGCGAGAGAGTGGTGAGCCTTCCCTGAAGCAGCAGATACCTCTGATCACTGCTAAGTATGGAATACTGAGCACCGCTGAGTCTTGGCATCCACTTCAAAGTGCTCTCATCTGTCAAATACTATATTGATTTTCCACCTTATACACAATTAGCAGTGTATCTGCAGCGGGAAGGCTAAAATCATTTTTTAAAAATATAGCATGGCATGAAAAAGCCAGTGAGAAGAGCTCGGGTTATTAGTCTCAATTTTACATTCATATTTTTAATTGGTGTAAAGTTTCAGTTAGATAAAGACGAAGAGGTTCAGAAGGACAAATTAAAGAAGTTTCAGACCCAAAGTTTTGTGAATATTTAAACCCCAGTCACATTTGGCTCGGACCGCTCACCTGCTCCGCAGCCTTCTTGTCTGCAGTCTTGGGACGCTTGGAGGACAGCGGACTCTCTGACAAATCTGAGCGCGAGGAAGGCCTTTTCGAAGGGTTCGGAGAGTCAGACTGGGTCCGTTCCAGGAGGCCTAAAATACAGAAACCAGAGAAGAGAATCAGACATTTGTCAACCAGGTTCCAAACATTAAAAAGTTGGAGCGGATAATCTTTGTAATGGGTCGGACCAGCTTTGTCTGGTCCGACCCATTGTCTATTCTGGCCATTGAGCTCCACATCCTCAGAGCATTTACTGGAGCAGAGAGCGCCTTTTCATCTCTTGTTTTGACTCTTGACTTGAAATGATGAACACAAATGTTAAGAGGATTCATAATTTCGTTCCCGTCACAGCGAGTCGCCTCGTGAGAGACGCTATCTCATAGCCGATGGAGGATAAAAAGACCCCTGCGAACTTGAGGGAGTACCCGGCGCAGCCCTAACAAGCCCATAAAGTGTTAAATTTGGCCTGATTTGTACAGTCCGGGAAGGGCAAATTGGGAACAGAGGGCATCGGTGGGAAGGCGGGCGATTGGGTGGTGGTGGTGGGGGGGTCAGGTTAAGTGGGGCTGACCACACTCCCACTTCAGACATTAAAACGTCAGCTCCAATCAGGACCAGGGCAGCTGAGCTGATTACACAGTGGGGGACCCGGCTTTGGACGGACAAGCCTGCTGGATCTCCCAGAGACACTGGGATCAGTCGGGGAGGCCCTATTAGGGTCCAGTCACGCTCAATCCCATTAAACACATCCACCAATAAACAAAGGGAATGTTAAACAAAAGGAGCCTCCCATTCCCTGACATTAACCTCTCAGTCATGGCTCTGTCCGCGACCATCCTCTTCCTCCTTAACTCCACTTCACTCTACTCCTACTTCGCCCGAGCAGCACTCAGGAGAGGGAGAAGAAAAAAAAACAGTTGGCCTTCATGTTCAGATTGGAGGAGTTTGTCCCAAAAATGAAGCTGGTTCGGACTGAAAAGACTGGACTTTTGCTTGGTTTGTCTTCATCAAGCCCAACTGTGTTTGTTTGAGGAACAGACTTGACATTATATAGGGGGAACATATAGTTCCAGTTTCATTTAAGACCCCTCATTGGAAATGAGGGGTCTTTGGGTGTAGTATTGTTATCACAAATATAAACATGGTATATATATTGTCATTTGCATTCACACTAAACATTATTTTAGTGTTCATGGCGCTCTCAAATTCAAGTTCTTTTTCATTTCTCTCTATGAAATTGTCCTTAATTCCCTTATTTTATTCAACATTTTTGTAGTTTTTGAATCTTCTTTCATGCTGATACACAGCTACTGACGTGTTGTATTGTTTTTTCAATCATCGGAACAACCCTCTTGTCATTGAGTGTTCAAAAATGAATGAAATTGAATGTTTATTCATGTTTCCTCATAACAAATAGATTCCATTAAAATCTGAAGCCTTGCCCAGACCCCAACGGAACCGCCAGCTTCCTGTCAAGACGAAAGCAGGCGAGCAGAAACAGTGGCGTCAGTCACCAACTGACAGACAAAAATGAGAGAATTAAATACAGTTTTTCAGCTATCCAATCACTCCAGATGAAATGGGATCATGTTACGAAACTTCAACACAAGAGCGCTTACACACAGTATACACAACGCGCCGCATCTTCTCAACCTCGAGTGCTGTAATTGATTAGAAGTATTTTTCACTTAAGCAATTAGTACAAATCGAGCACGAAACAAGTAGCTGTTTATGCTAAGGGACTTGGAAGCTGGAAACAGTTGTGCTCACGCGAGAGTGTGTGTGTGTGTGTGTGTGAGAGGGAGCGAAGACAGAGGACTGGGAAGGCTTTTCCAGACTCAGTCATGGCCAATTAGGACTCCATAAATCTGATCAATCACATTCGCCGACGCAGCGTTACCACAACCAGCACCATGACTAACATCCAACTACTGTATCCTGTTTTGCCATGTCAAGACGTGATGGAAGTAAATGACCGAAACATTGTGGAATTGGAAGTGAAACCGAGATAGCAAGAGCATGAGAGTGGTCCGGGGAACAAAGGTGGGAAGCCATGACCAGGAAGAGACCCGGCGCTGGGGGTCGGCTGCAGTCATGATTTATCTGCCTCCATTTAAACTTTCCAACTCCACTTTACACTAGTTAATTTCACTTATTTGCAGCTGCATAGCTTTGCTAGTGATAAGAGCTGGTAGATAATGAGCACAACATTAAATCATGGAACTGTTGCGGTATCAAAGTCATGGTCACTCGGGAGGCAGAAACTGAAAAATAACATCAGATCAAGATCAACATTTATTTCATTTAGAAAAAATAATCGCTCCTTAAACTCTGCTTCAACTGCTGCAGTGCATTACGGTTCTTCTTACTACTATTGACAGTACACATTCTGATATATTTATTTCATTCGGATTTGAGCCTGTTCCAAATGTGTCGATTGTCAGCGGAGCCTTTTTCTAAGGGATCTGACCTGACCTGAACGGCGTTTCGAGGTCCTCCTCAGACATGAAGAAACGATGTCTGAGAGGCATGGGAGGGTTAGATCTTTAGCAGCTGTAACTAAGGCGCCGTGATCACCATTCTAGCATTCCACAGTACCGTATCACTTTAAGAGCTTCCTGAGTGATCATGATAGAAGCTTCCAGGATACAGTGGAAGAACAGTCCGTTCTTTAAGTACTTGGCGAGATAAACACAGTGAGACCCACTCTCACGTCAATGAGGGTCATGTGCTTTACCTTGACCCTTATCTGCCAGGTCATTAGACACGGAGACGGGATCCACACCAAACCACTTCTGACAGACACACGCAGGTCAGGCTGAAAGCAAGAGTGGCGAGGAAAAACCTAAGAGTCAATTAGGCGATTACTAATTCATGCCCCTTTTCCGTAAACCACAGGCTTTTGTGCTGGTGAGTCCCGTAAGTGAATTGGACTTTGGCACCTTGTCTCACCTCTCATAGCTGAACTGTGTAACTCAAACAGCGGCGGGGCTGTCATTCTATGGAGCAATCACGGCGCTTGTTGCGCTTTCAAGAGAAAAAAGGATGGACAAAGAGACTGACACAGCAGCGACGGAATTAACTGCAACTGGTCATCTGACATTGAAATCTCCAACATTGCTTTGCCCTTGAAGGTGGTGTTGATATTTGCCGAACGCACCACAGACCTTGGTTCCACACGCAGCAGAAAGCAAAAGGAGGATGCGCAAATAAGGATGTTTTATTTGTAGTCCTCGTCGTCTGCCTTGAAGACGCGGCTTTCAAAGAAAAAGAAGAGCCGTGTTAAGGTCACACTTTAAATAACGGTGGAACATGGCGCACCCGCTCGCGTTGATGTAATGTTGGGGGATTCAACACAGGCTTCCCACATTAAATACTCAAATGTAGCTATCAGAGCAACGCCTTGAAGAAGTGCGAATTCGCTCCTCTGCTTACGACGGTCATATACATGAAAGTTGAAGCAAAAAACAAATTGGGATAATTGAAATGGAAGCTATTAGCAGAGAAAGCCATCCAGTTTCTCTTGACTTGACTCGACTCGCACTGACCCTGCGCGCCCTCTCAGGGAGGGAGACAATGACCGTCCACTAAGAAGACCCTCATGCATCTGCGATTATCTCCTGACCCAGAATCCCGGCCGCGGCTTTGCCTTTAGGCTTAGCTCTTTTTTTCTCAGCATGACCTGAATGAGCGAAACACGCTTAAAAGAAGAGCATCTCTGCTGCCCCAAATAATCTCTCATACTATTGTCCTTCCAATGAGGCAGACAGCGAAACTTCGACTCCTCTCTCAGGCGTCCTACTGATACTACGGGAGCACAACTGGGTAGCACGGAAACCCCTCGCCAGGTCAGGGTTCACCGATCCAAACCTTGATACTGCGCGGAAGCTGCGGCGTCACTGTTCTGGACGTAACTTCCACAGTGCACCTGAATATAAGCCACACCCACTACATTTCAAAAGACAAAAAAAGCTTTGTAAAAACACAAGAAAGGTCAGAGATTTCTGCATACCGCCACAAACACTTCAGAAGTTGCTGAAAAAGATGATGAGGATCAGGACTGAGTAAAACCTCTGTGATGTTCTGACAGCTACTTGTCTGCACAGCCAGTCACATCTGCCACGCAGAGCTCCGGCAACACACGAGCAGAGGCAGAGCACACAGGCGGGAACGGCACATAAATGTGAATAAAATGCTATTTCAATGGTCTGATGGGACAAAGGTAATGTACCGGCAACACAAAGCTTCTACATCTTTTGTTTAAGGGCTTATATTCCGGAGACTGTGGTACTCAGACTTCTTCCATGAGACAAGCTGCCAGCAGGATCATGCAGGGAGCTCGCCCTGTTTTCCCAAATACGAGAAGGAGGAGGAACTTTTCAGGCTGTGTGTAATGAATGCAAGGTTTGCTAACATTTATCAAAGTTCATGACATGATTCCAGACCTCCACTCATCCCTTTACTGTCTTAATATTCCAACTTCCTCTGCTCTCACAACACATCACTAAATATAATCTGACTTTGTGCCAAAAAAAGGATGGGAAATATGGAGACACGTTATTAATTGTCCCGCAGCAAACAGCTAGCCCACATGACATTCACCTCTGCAGGAATCACCCTCCCTGCGAAGCCCATAAACAGGAGGCTTTCAGAAGTTGGCTCACAAACAAGGACAATTTATGGCCTATTAACTTAAAAGACAAAGGGAATTATAATTCGAAGAATGACAAGTTCTCTGAAGACACGCTATGAATATGTAAACAACTTAGCAGCTCTTTTTTCCGGTGCTTTTCACTTATCTCCGACTTCTGAAAGCAGCAAATCACTGCATTGAATGTCTCCTCGTTTGGAGAAGCAGGACCATAAATTTGAATAATTTGATTTGAACCAAGCATCAAGAGACAATAGTTGCACCACGTTAAATCTACAAACCTAAACTGCTATACAGAGAACTGTGAACAGGATTCGGTGTGAATAAAACGACGGCTCCCAGACGACGGTGACGCTGCACTGCATCCTAATTATTATGGTTAAAAGCAAATGTTGTCAAGTAACATCAACACAGATATGATTATTAAGACACACACTAGTCAATATTTTCCAGATATTGCAGATTTTCCACGCTTTATCTGTTTATTCTGCAGCGTAAAAAATTCACAGGCCGCTGTTGAGGTCAGCAAAAGGCAGCTCCTATGCCTGTAACACTTTTGAACTTCATCTGTAAAACACAAACATGATCCACTGTGAAGTCGACATTCTAAAACAACAACACTAGTGGAGGAGCACCACATCGCAACAACAAAACTGGGAGAGCGCGAACCTCCGTCAAGCAGCTTCAGTAGTCGGCGGACAATGACGAAGCATCAAGTATGAAAGCAGTTGTCACATTTTGCACTCTGTTCTCTTATTCTTTGTCTGTTCTGCATGCTTTTATTTTGTTAACCCCTGTAGTTTCCTTTTCCTGTGGGCTGCCATTAAGCTGGATGACTCACAGGAAAAGGAAACTACAGGGGGTTAACAAATTAAAGCACACGGAACCGACAAAGAATAAGAGAACAGAGTGCAGAAGGTGACAGCAGTCCTATGTCCTGGTGTTCTAGAATCATTTAAAAGCATTTCTGTATCCAGACGCGGATCAAAAATGAATCATTTGCCTGTTTGAAAATGTCGTCCAAATCAGTCCACAACTTTTTTGAACACAAACAGACAAACCAGCGCTGTCGAAAACATAACCTTGTGGGTGGAAGTAATAACAAATACATGAAATTATCATTATGTCTTTTGATTCATTAAATTCCTACATTAAATGTGTCCTAAATGAACACATTTTGAACCTAAACAATCGCAAACACATTTCCTCTGCAGATGGACTAGTAGCATGGCTTATTTCTGATTTAAAACGAAGCAAATATAAACCTTTAATGACTGTAAAAATCTTTTATCACGCAGTCGTTTTCCCTCTTCATTTCTTTCCCAGGATCCCACACAGCCTGCAGAGGACCGTCTGCACAGAGAGACTTATAGCTACCCATTTATATTTCATGTCTAGCATTAAAAATGACCCTTTAAATAACTTATCATGCAAGAAGACCAAAGTGCAGCAGCCGCCAACAGCTTTACAGTAAAAGGTGCATTCCTTCTTTCTTATTTATATGATAATTCCGCGGCGCTCCGTGTTGTCAGCGGCGTTGGCAGCATATGACATTAACATATGTCTGAATGTTGGTAACATGTGCATTTATTATAGCTAAGATAAAAAACAAACATCACAGTAATGAAGGCATCTATCAAGATGTGTCAGAGTGGATTCGTATGCATTTCTATCAAGGCTTCTGATGTACTTTAAATGACTTTAATGAATGCTGAGGTGGCGGGGAACAAAAAAGAGAAAATGAGATTGACAGTGGCTTTTAAAAGGAGGGAGTCTTTTCTTCTGTGTTGCTTAATGCTGACTGTCTGACAGTGAGTGTCATTTGTAAAGGAGCAATTGTGCTCTGTTCCAACAGATACATGACAATGACGAAACGAAATACTTCGCTAATTCCAGTGATGGACGTTCGAAACAGCTCAGCCTGTGAAGAGGGGGAAGCGTATACATGTATTTACTGCACCCGAAAACCAGCCCACGTCGGAACATTTTGACTGATTTTTCTGGAGAGCTTTGGAATAAAGGTTTTTGGTGTGAAAACAATCGTCTTGAGTTTCCTATTGTGCATGTAAATATGATGCAAAATTTAAATAAATTCATTATTTATTCACTATAGATTCATATTCCTGTGAACATCGCTACCATACTCCCTCTTACTTGAGTTCAAGGACTCAAGTTCAAGTGTTTTGGTGGCGAACTAAATTCAGACAGTAATAATAACAACAATGTAATTCATGTTGGTTCTTAAACCAGGATTGTAGCTCAAAAGAGATGCTCTTTTGTTCAAGAACTGCAGATCATTTTTTGATTTAGGAGCTTAATTCCAGATGAATTTTCCAATGGACAGTGTAGGACATGTATTCTGTAATTACTGACATTTGTGTTAATAAAGTTTCAAACTATCAGCATGTCGCTACTGAGGGCGACATGCAGGACTAAATTCCAAAAGCAGGACGAGACCCCCTTACGCAGTGGTGGGAAAACCACATCTCCACATCCTTTCCTGTTTCTAATGTTAGGGACCGTCAAGCCAAAAGACAGGTGAGGAGAAGAAAATGAAAATGGAATTTTGTATTTAATAAAAGGGACAATATATAGATAAAAATACACTTCTCATGAGGGAAATAACTGAGTACCATTCAGAATTCAAGTCATAGCTGTCCTTCTGCTCAGCTCTCATGACTCGAGGCAAGGGACTGCATGTGGCCCCCGTGCCGCAGTCTGCCCACCTCTGCCTCGAAGGGCAACCAAGCGTTCCAGAAGCGACCTGGCGCCTCTCCAGCGACAGACAGGATTTGTCTAATATGTCTTAACATATTGCATTAAAGCAACGATCAACACGCAGATTGATTTCCTGCGCTGGCTTTGAGAGGATGCTGCATCCATCAATCAGAGCTGCGGGCGTGAACCTGGACTCTGCCATTAAACTACAGACGCCTGACTTTTGCTGACAGCACAACCTTGAACCCTCCAACCCCGACCCACCTACCCACATTTCCACTGACATCAAACGGAACCTCAGACCCGACTCCCTAATGCACATGCTATTTTTAACTAAGCATTCCTAATAAGCTGCTGGGAAGCCGTGAATTTTTCATATGCAAGCACATATTTCCTTTGTGAAACACAGAAACACACTTATTTGGTGATTAGCGTCTGACAGAGGGGAGGAAAGCAACTGAATATGCTTGTATCAAATTGCATGCCTTTCAAAAAGTCTAATGCGAGGAGTCGTCTTCCTGTGCACCACAGGTACGGGTGAATTATTAATCGGCCGGCTCATTTTAATGCTTTTTAAAGTGCTTTATTTTGATGTGCTAAAACATACTTTTAGCCATATTCAGTCAGGCATGCATATCATTATTTCCTCCATCAAAGACAAGTGTCGCCCTTTCAAAGAGCACAAACAACTCAGCCTCATTTAAAATAGAAGTTCGAATATCAAAGACATTTTACAAAGCCTGGGCTTCAAACACTGTGATGAAGTTTCTTTTTTTTTCTTTTTCTTCTTTTTTCTTTTTGGCTGCACTTTGTAAGAAAAAAAAAACTGGAGGTGCGCAAAAGGTCTGAATTGTTTTCTTGCTTTTAACCTGACTAGTGTAAATCAAAACATCCTGCAGTGACACAAGGAGTTAGACAAGCGAGAGGCGCCTTTCTAGCCAGCTCTGGCTCTGCTCGGTGCCATTAATATCAGAAACACCTTGTATTTAGTCACAGATGACCCGACTGCCTGATGGTATGAGACCAACAAAGTACATTTCCTTCATAGAAAATAGAGCCAAACCCAAAACTCATGTGGTCCATCACTTCCATATCTGCTTCAAATTAAATACTGTATTAGGTTTTAGTTGCCTACGATTTATTTAAACTTTACTCACATTTCAGTCATATATATATATATATATATATATATATATATATATATTCCACACATGATGGAGAGCAGAATTGAAGGTGTCTGTATGATGGACAACTGTAAACAGAAACCATGGTGTATGAGATTTCCACAGAGCTACATCATCTTCCACTGTATTGTCTTTCGCCATGCTAGATCAAGTCATCCACCTCCAGTCAGAACTGTCGTCTCCATGTCCTCACACCAATGAACCTCACTGGTCGTCTTCCACTTCTTTTTCCTACTTTACTTCCTAAATGCAAGGCTTTATTTGAATGACACTGGCTTGTAACAGACTCGTAGATGGGCAAAGTGCGGCCCGCGGGCCAGATGAGGGCCTTCGCCTGTATTTATGCCGCCCTCCTGACATCAGACCTATGAGACTGATATTTCATGGGGTCACCAAAGTTCCATAAAAAGGAACCATAACATCAATTACATTAAATTCATAACCGAAATATTATAGCATAATACAATGGTTATTATTGAAAA
The DNA here is from genome assembly GCF_027744825.2 of Synchiropus splendidus. Lineage (NCBI taxonomy): Eukaryota > Metazoa > Chordata > Actinopteri > Syngnathiformes > Callionymidae > Synchiropus > Synchiropus splendidus. Next base: position 26,864,081 of record NC_071338.1, read on the forward strand.
AACATATTTTTTTAACAGGCCCATGGGCTACTTATTGGGTGACTGGTGCACAGGGACACTACATTGATGCTAAAAAGGTATTAAATAAACTGAGAAGTAAGGAAGTGTCTCTGTACTTGTTTTACCCATAGCAATGTTCGCCAGATTCACCACTTAAGAACATCTTCAATACTTTGGTTTACATTGGCAATTATTCAATTAAATAATAAATAAATAAATAATAATAATAATCAATTAAATAAACAACAACAACAACAACAATGATAATAATAATAATAATAATAATAATAATAATAATAATAATAATAATAATTATTATTATTATTATTATTATTATTATTATTATTATTATTATTATTATTATTATTATAGGTTTTTCCTCTTGTCCTCGTGTCTTTTGACTTGAGGGCCCTCACTATAGTGGCAGAAGATAAAGTGGCTCCAAAAGGGATATAATTCCTCACCCCTGCTCAACATCTGCTGACGTAAGCGGGCCTTGATCATTTTGGTTCATCTATGCTTGAAATGCATTACATTTAAGTTGAATGGCAGGTGATTTCCACAAGTGTGCGATAAACTCAGGGAAAGACGTGCGGAGTCAAATCACATTTTGCGTAAGCCTATCAAACATAAAACACAATGTTGGTATACAAACACTAAATACACATAAATCCCAAGTGAAATGATGCCAAAGAAAAAAATAGACTTCCCCGGTCCCCGGAAAGGCTTCTTGAGCGCAACTGCACTCTCAAACAGTGTCAACCAAAAGGTGAGTATTTCTGTTTTGATTTGTTGGAAGTCAGACACAAGGCCACACGGCTCCCAGGTGCAGGCACCAGCCTGTTTCCTCACAGGACTACCTCCTAGATCTGGTTCACAAAAGAGGTCTTACCTGTGCCTTTGGTGAGCTCCTTCTCCCCCCCACTTTCTCTGTCTTTGGTTTGGTCCTCCTGGTCTGTGGTGGTCTCGCTAACAGCTTCCACATCCTCGCTCAGCTCTCCTGAAGGGGGGAGGGAGAAGGAACAGGGTATGTAAATCACCTCAGCATCAGACTTGCACTTAAAGGGACGGCAGTGTTTTTTTTTTTTTTTTTTCCAACAGGACCTCGCAGCGACCGCATTTGCTGACACACCACTGTAAGGTTCAGCTGATCTGGTCTCTGTCTTTGAATGATTTATTCAATCTAGAGCTTTAATACTCTCAAAGATGAAATCCAAACCACAAAACATCATTTGATTCGCCAAAACCTCCGAGCAGTTAAAGCACTAGCCTGGCGTAGTCGACCATTCACAATTTATTCCTTTATTTTTTGATGTTTAAATACCTGTTTTCCAGACTGTGGGTGAGCTAGACTACACACTACAATACAGTCGATCGGAACACATGTTATGGACGTCCAGGCACTCGTTCTGAAACGGATGTCCAATAATGGTATTTGGTGAGATGCATACTGCCCAGCAAAATCACACAATAAAAAGAAAAAATGATTTCTCCCCAGCGGCCGCTGCACCTCCCCTCAGTCTGTTAACTTTGTTTAAAACTACAGGGACTCGCGTGCAACGCATTGATTCGACAACAGTAAAGTAGGCCACAGTCGATAGGGCCTATCAGTTATTACACAAGTCAGCTAATTCTCCGCAAATGTACTTAAATGCTCTTGTGAAAATGCTTTCATGCTCAGGTCTCTACAGTATGAGCTATTGATGTATTGACAATGCTGCAACAGCTACTGAAATATCCTGTTCAAGCATTCAGCCCTGCAGTCATCACACACTTCCAATCTGAGCACGCCACATGACAGGCCGCAGCCCAAACCACTTTTATGATGCTGCATTATCCGCAACACTTGCTCCTGTTAAACACGAAAGATTTTATTCCCAGTGCATGCGCTCACTGTGCCCTTAAAATCCTGTGGTCTTTTGACCGACCTGCTACACCATGTGACTTGTCAGAGCATTCGTATTGTCATTTATTCACAGTTATTATGGGCATAAATTCATTGAGCTTAGTAAATAAATAAATATTTCAATATATATTTATAATAATGACCGTGTTTGAAGCAAACATGAAAGCATATATACTGTCCTGGAGCCAGTGAGCATTGCAGCATAATAAAGAGCGGTCAATTATTGCAGCAATGCTGAGGTGAAAGGAATAAAATGGAAAGAAATTCCACTTCCTGTATGCAGCAGGAAGCAGCCTCCCCGATCAAGTGATGAAGTCGATGACGTTGCACATCAACAGCACGTTGTAACAGTTTCAAAAGCAAATAACCATCAAATAGAGCGGCTCTCCACGACTCAGCAGTAATTTGGATTTTGCAGAAATGAATCTCCAGATGAACCTTTACGTCCACACCTACACATTAAAATACACCACGAGCTCAACACATTTTCAGGCTGCTTCTCTGCCAAAAGTGACTGATATTCATCCGTTTCACGTTGCTAACATTCCTCCTGCTCTCTGAATTCTTCCGCAGATTTGACACATTCAACTTACAACACTTTGCTTTGTAATGTATGCAGAAATTCATCGTGTTATATCTTTAAGTGCTGTGCGCGTCGCTCCTCTCATCTGCGACGGTATCACAGAATCATAAGTCATGAAAGGTCAGCAGTGGCCTGAGAGCAGGAGCAGCAAAGAGGCACCCAAGCCGTAGATCCACCCTGGGAACAGATGAGGGGAGCCACTCCAAGCCATGGCAGCAGGCCATTTGTAACCCAAATCTCAGATATGTAAAGGACAATAGCCTGAAGGCTGTCTTCTAATTAATTGTCTTCATTAACCGCTCTAATATAATGATATGAAACACTTCCATTCATCTAATCATGCGAGCTAAATAAGCCCGTGGCCGACACAGAGATTACGCGCGCCTGTCGCCGGCGTATAAATATCAGTCCTGCTCTGCCAGTCACCCACTGGGGAACGGCCTCTCCCGTCACAGAGTGCCCAGACGCACACGTGCAGACACACACTCACACACACACACACACAAGGACAGGAGTACTCCGTCACCTCGCCTGCGAGTGCAGCGGCTCAAGCAGGCCCATAGGTGTCACTCTACACAAGCCGGGAGAGAGCAACGTACTGCTCACACACATGAATGATTCATGGGGGGAAGGGGCTGAGCAGACAGAGAGAAATACACGAACAAGAGGTGGGGGGGGGGGGAGAAGAAATATGTGGAGATGACAAAAGCAGATGCTATGAAACAGACGTCCGGTGACGACGAGCCACTGAAAACAGCGAGATTTTACCTTCAGACGAGAGAGAGCCGCCGTCTTTTCCCCTGAAGAGCAGTGATTACACTAATGCTGATCAGACTGACAAGCACAAACGGCCTGATACATAATTGATGGTAACCACTGCACTTTCCAGTATTCCTTCCCAGACTGTAGAGAAGAGCAGCAGCAAGTAATAATAGTCACTCTGGATATCTTTCACTAGGTCAGGCTCCTCCTCCAGCCCCGGCCTCAGCAGCACAGCACATGCACCGCCATGGTGGCGGACTCTCTGGACGGAGCAGAGCGGCGGTCCTACCTGAGAAGGTTCTCCGGCCCACCTCCACCTCATGGTGCACAAGCAGCATCTGCCCAGAACAAGCCTCCACTCCCTGCTTCACACTTCAGGAGTCCTGGAGAAGCGGACCAGGTGCTGAGGCTTCCCCCGACTGGGACTGTGGAGCCCTGCTCCTCTCCAGACTTCCAGCCAGGAGTGGTGCGTCTAAGCTCTCATTACTCTCATTATGATTATTGAGGCTGTTATCATTGGAACCAGGTGTCACACAACTGCATGTATGTCAGAGGTGCGCTTCCTTCCTACGCAGGGCACGACAGCTTTCTTTTCTTCAGCCCCACACTGTCGGATAAAAACGCAATCTTATTTCACACTTGGCAGACTATCTTTCTCCCCTTCTTGTGCCTTTAAAAAATACCCCTCTGATACCCCACATCATCCCATGCACCCCTTCCTGAAATCAAAGTTGGCCTGACTCTGGACTAGAGGGCGCAAAATGAAAGTGACAGGAGGCTACCACGGGACAATGAGACACAGGACCCATGCTGGGGGCTTTTATGCATTGTCCGATCCTCATATCAGCACCTCTGAACCCCATATGCACCCTCCCTTCTTCGCACCCTCCCCTACCCCAATTTTTTTTTCAGTATGCAGGAACACTCCCAACCCTGAATCAAGAGCTGTCCGCAAGCTGCCGCTCATAAAACCGCAACAAAAACCAAACATGCCCACAACCCAGCCGGAGACGGGAGGCACTTTTGTTAGGAGCGACCGCAGCGTGGCATCCACAGACCCGCACACTTCAGCAGAGACGCATCGACAATACAGCGGACGCACAATCACCCTCAAGTTCTGCTCAGAAGGCAGCATCTCCGCACTCACTCTCCCACCCGCGTCCACACAGAGAGCAGAGGGAAGCTACCTCGGAGTTACGTGTGAGATTCCTGACCTGTCTACAGAGGGGAACTCTGGCCTCTCCCCGCTGGCCCTGCCGTGACCTCGGGAACCCAACGTGAATGAATACTTTGTGTCTCCATGGGGCTCAGGGGTAGGCAGATGACGGTGGGGGGGGGGTGCAGGAGGTGGAGGAGGGGTGTGCGGCTGGGGCAGCTAATAACGAAAAAAACTTAAAAGGGCAAGTTAATCACTAACAGCAGCGATCGCTCATACTGCCTTTCCAACAATATCACAGCAACACTCCACGCGCCTCTGCTATCCTGGCAGCGGCTCCTCATCAAACCCCCAAACACACCTCTTTTTTTTAAAGCTTGTTCTTAAGTCCCTTCTGAAGCATCACAACTGGAAATATATTTAAGTGTAAATGAAGAAGTGTTATTAAAGCATCATCTCCAGGGAACGGGCAGTAATTCGAAACACTTCCTGTGATCACGGCATGTTTAGATACATTACAGATAGAAAGATGGAGGGTGTGGGGTGGGGGGGCACGGCGCTCTACTTCTACTCTCTTTGTGTTTTACTTGAGTGATAAAGGAGAGGAGGATCTGGGTTAATGTAGCAGCGTTCGGAGTGAGCATTCAGGGACTGCTCACTCCTCTGCCCCCGCTGACACCACACACACACACACACACACACACTTCCTTGTATTTCCAGGGTGATGGCCGCTCTCTAACTCATATTATGTCCACAATGGAAGAAGCCCGCTGTACTTTTCCCTGCTAGGGTGGTGGGCTAAAAGCCTGGATGGGGGGCAAAAATATCACTGGGCAGTGCGCTCCCATCTACTCTGCCTGAGGGATATTGTCTCGCACAAAGAGTCACTCTGCCTCTTTGCCACCCCCCGCCATGCATTTATGCTTATCGTCTTCCACCGCTGCCTCCTCTTAAATCAACCTTCTTTTATTAATGCATCTTTTTTTTTTATCCCCTCCTGCTCCCAGTACCATGTCTTCACCTATTTGTGCCTATTGAAAGGGTCCAAGAAGAATTGGGATGGGTGGAGGAGGAGGAGAAAAGGCTGAAGGGGTGCTTGAAAATAAAAAAAAAAAGGAAAGAAAAACACCACTGCTGTCATGAAGGGCAGTCACATCAACTCTGAAATATTCACCAGTGGGTCGGAAAATGTGATGGTACAGTTATGACAGGCGAACAGGCGACTCTCCCCTCACTAGTCAACCCCCCCCCCTTCACCACCACCACCACACCCAACCCCTCTCTCCATCAGGGCGGAAGCACGGTGGACACTCTGAATATGTATTACCCGGAAAAAGTATTGATTTTTCATTTGGCAAAAAAAAAGGGACACAAAAATCACGTAACCTGAAACTGTCACAACGCTTTTGTTCATAGCTCATCTCTCCTGATGTTTGGCTTTTGCCACAAACTCTCTTTAATTACCAGGTAGAGCGAAGCTTCAGAGCCTTTCTCCGCAGAGACACAGCCACATACAGCCTGCTGGGCTTAACAAGACAGCCCACATCTATTATATATGACATATACCCAGGAGCTTCTGTTTCATATCTGACTAATAAGCACACAGAATATGACTGTACCCGCTGTTTGTTTTGTTATTAAACCCAGGATTTACAGACAAAAAAAGCATTTCTTTAGAAACCCTTGGAAAGAAGTCCTGTTTCAGCGCACACAGACACGGCGGTCGGAGTCGATCCGACGCGGCCTTTAAGGAGGTGTTGTAGGAATCGTCTTATCGATAATATTTTGCAGGTAGCCAACAGGTGCGTGTAGACTTGTGCACACATGTTTATACGCCTGTGTCTATTAACAGGTGCTTATCTGCTTATCTCTCCTCGAGACACTGCGGGTCAGTACGCAGCTCTGTCTGAAAAAGATCTCAGCCTGTCGATTTATCGAATTCAGCATTTGCATATCTTTGTAGTGCATCCATCTGCCAGTGGACTGTTCTGTGAAGGTATTAGCTCAGAAAATCAATGCTACCATGGCTGGATGTACTGCCTGCCTCGGCGCGTGTTGGGGTCCGGCTGACAGTTCTGGTCGCACTTTCTTACCTGACAGAGACTTTAATCGCTGTCCTTTTTTTTGTTTGTTTTGCAACCTTCGCAGAGATAAGTGTCTGCATCAGACTTTACAGCGGGCAGGCCCTGCACGGGAGCGGGTCCACAGCCCAGGGCCTGGACGGCTGTTTGTTTATGAAAGCGTGCGCTGAGATAAAACAGAATCTGTCAAGGTTATGAATACCAATTTTGCTAATCAATTTTATTTTAAAATACGGGGCACCACTGAAGGGTGTTATCTATTGAAAGTTTCGAAGAATATATTCACCATTTCTGTTTTGGGCGCAGTATATTTATTTATTTCTTTATCAATCATGAAGTTTCTGACACCAACTATTGGTGTTTGATATGGACAAGCAGCTCACATGACCATTATACTTCTTAGCTTGAGCATTGAGCCTTTAAAACATTATGACCGTACAAAAGAGTGGTGGGAACACAAGTAACATCCGTCAGTTTGGAAGTAAGACGAATGGCATTCAAAATAGCCGACACGAGGGTAGATCGCTGTGTGAGAGTGAGATGCTGGGATACTGTGCTGCCGTAACTGTCGTACGCGTTGTAGGGCTGCTTCGTGCTGCGGTGTCGGACATTGAATTAAAAAAAAAGAATCCGCTGGCTGTGGCCGTAAGTACGGGTGGACGTAAGTCGAGCAGGTCGTAAGTCGGATGTTACTTGTACAGTTATTTATCACGTGTACCACCAGGGGGCAGGTTGCATTATTATATTATATTATAGTTTAACCTTCTCACCAGCCATGTTTTCCTATTTTATGACTAAAAATAAACAACTAGCCCTGTTCGCACATGTGTAGACGGAAAAGACAGATTCTTTGCTGCACAATGCCAAGTCAGAGTCAAAGCAGGTACAGAAAATGCTTTTCTTTTTCCGAGAGCCGAGCAGCTACAATACGCAGCTGTTGCTTTAACAACCAGCGTGGATGGTTGCTCACAGCTAATTGCTAAAGAAATCCAATGCTAACGCTGCGCATTCGGCGCATTAAAACATCCATGAGAGCCACCACTGTGTACCTACATCCAATTCTAATATAAATCAAACAGGAACAACTCTCGTTCACCATTTGTCTTTCGCTCAGCCCCTCTTTGCATAGCCCATCCATTACTTTCACATGAAATATGAAAAGGCAATATCCTCCGTGTTTGTACTGAAGCGTAATGCGATTGTGTTGTCATTTATAGGAAATAATCGCAAACCTCTCTTTCATTTTCCAGTTCAAATAACCATGAAAAATTAGCCTTCAATGTCAGGGAGGACAACAAAGGGATGCACACAGACGATTGCTTTACCACTGCGCTTGACATTTTTCCTTAATAGGAAACCGGCTGATTGTTACCATCTGTTTCAATCTTTGTTTTTTTTTCTTTTTTCCTCCCTCCAATTATAAAGTTCTGTACTTAGATGATGGTAAATGTTTATTTTAGAGTGGATGTTCTGTGCATTAGTTGGGTTTGGAGGCAGTCTGGTCCCATGCGCGCAGCTCATTAGCACCCGAGCCCCGGTCTGCTAATGGCTACTGTTGGAGGAAGATGTCGCCAGACAAACACTACGGGGGCGAGGTCGCCGTGACGACCGTCCGGCAGCCTGATAGATAAATAATTCAAGCGCTATCAGACTCTCTGGCAGCAAGACAGTCCCCAAAACACACACTTAGGACACAGCTTGTAAAAGCCTTTCTAACTGATCAGCATTTAGCAGTTACAAATGAAGTACAACCAGATGTCTGTGTGGACCCCAAACAATTAGCATTAGCAGCAGTCAGAGGATCTTTTTCATTCGGCGATTTCTTTTTTCAGACGCCGCTACAAAGTAATGGTAATTGCTTTTTGTATTACTGTCGTTAAAGCCGTACTAATAAGTTGTTTTCCACTGTAATTTGGTGGAAAATAATCATGTTTGAAAAGTTTTTAACCCTTCCAAACGTGTTCATTTCTCTCTTTTGAGTGACACAGCTCGCACCATGTTTCAGCCCTTATCGTACAGCGCACATAGGCTTTCGGTATTTAACGCTTCACTCCATGTCTGCAGAGGTTATATGAATTTGTTTAGGGCCAAAAAGTCTGCAGGCAATATTTTACTGCAATTAACCTCTGACTCGACCCTCGGATGTAACTATCACATTTGGTGGCTTTGTAATTACCCCTGAGCTGATTGGTTGGTTTGAAATCAAATTAATTCCTTTTCATTTGGAAAACTCCAACAAAAATGACAGAGAGCATCATCAGACTTTTTGTTGAGCGTCCATATCGGACTGAGATGTCAAGGGCGGACACTTTAAAGTGTAAAGAAACCTCTGAAACCAGGGTTCTCTTTATCATTGTGACTTGTCCGACACCTGGAGATTGATCTGAAATTCTAAATACAGACAATAATTTGAAGAGTTTTCCGCATGGATTAGTGCTGTTTAACTGTCCGACCTGAACCGTAGCTCTCTTCAGGAAAATGGCTTTATTCTTGCGGAAAAAAGCGAGATTTATCCTCATCATCACAGCCTCCTGTATTGCACAGCTAAACACATTTTTATTTATCAAAACGCTGTATCAATACTAAGAAGCGGAAAGCACGTTGAAACACATCAATGTATGCGCTGTACTTTATGCCACGAGCATTCCTGTGACTTCGTGTTTGAATTATCTAAAAATGTAATGTGTTCCAATGACACTCGATGAGAAATGCCTACACAGTTGCCCTGCGTAAAGGCTCCCAGCTTTTTCACAAGGACTAGTCCGACCACTTCAGCTGAGTGCCTCCTCTCCGCTGCACCAGTCATGTTTTCTTTGCAGCCTTATGCTTGGCGTCGCAGTTCACGCAAGGCAAAAGTGTTTAATATTCTCCTACTTGATGGTGATGGCTTCCGAGCAGACACGGCATTCTTTATCAACCGTGCCACAGTTATCGTTAAAGGTGAGTGCTCATCGCGGTTTTTAACTGTACTGTCAATCTCGCCGCTCACTGGGGAGCGACGCGTCGAGCTTGAACTGCTACTTAGTTATCTCTGGCTGAACCACAACGCCGACAGAAACAGAGAAGCGTCAAGCTGATGACACGCCTGCCATTCGGAAAACAATAACAACAGCTGAGGAATCTGATACTGTATGCACAATATTAATGTCACCAGAAAACGTGAGCTCGCCGTCAACTGCTCTGAATGGAGACGCTTCGAGCGCCTGCGGAATTCAGAGCTCGGGGCAATGATTTGGCTTTTTGCAGCATCCATTTTGTGCTGAGTGAACAGGTGATGATAGTGAGCGCTGGGGGAGGATGGAGGGGAGTCGATGGATGCATGATGAAGAGGGGAGGCCGACGAATCACACACCAATATATATAGAGACTCAAACAGAGGGAGAGTTTTGGCACGTCTGCTGACTGTCTTAATGTTACATTGATCTTAAAATACAATGCAGGATGCAGTCGGGTCAGTCATAAATGAGGAACCTATGACAGCTGGGATCAAGCATTTTGGCGGTTGGATGAAACCAGCACTGCTAAATCGCTCGCGCACTTTCTCACATCCGCCGTCATTGTGCGCAGGTTGTTAGTGTTGCGGTTGCTTTTGTATTAACTGCTGTTATATCCGCGCTCGCACAAGTCTCCTCTCACTCATTAGCCAGAGTTTGGAGAGTTATGGGTGAGAGCCCAACAAGATACAGAATTAATTATTCATTCCGCTGGTGTGTGTGTGTGTGTGTGGGTGCTGCCATGGGGCTCATACCAGGGATTCTAACTAGCAAAGGTCTGCCTCTAGAGGACTGCAGGAATAATCCATTTGAATAATGTTTTGTCATCTGTGTCAGTAACCAGTCAACAACAAGCGCTAATCACCGAACTGTTCATTAAAACAAGCCATGCTGTGGCTCTCGGAGGAGCCAAGGCGTCCTCCCCAGTGAGCTTAAGTCAAACGTGCTGAAGCTCCATCATGTGTTTGGTGGAAACCCAGCTTCTGGCCAGAGGGTGCTGTCAGATGCCCACTCCCGCAGCCCTCCCTCCCTTCCATTCAGCCTGGGCTTCCGTGGGCTCCGGCCAGGACCAGAGGCCTCCTGAGAAGGCTGTGATAAGAATTCATTTCTCCCTATTATGTGCTCTTGTCCACTGCCTCAGTTCATCAGTTCAGTGCAACCAAGTCAATGAAAGGGCCAGTAATGAAGCAATCAGATGCAGCCTGGTTGTCTGGATCCCAGACTCCATTCTCGGCTTGCAGGCCCGAGCTCCCAGGGCTGTTGAGGTGGGGGCAGCAGTGAGAGGGAAAATGGACATGAGCTACAACCAGACATTTACACAAGACATGCTCTCTTATCTCCCGTGGCTGCGGAGAACCATGCACGTTTAGTGGGTGCATTTATTCCGGCCGTGTTTCCATTTTCGCCTCCGAAACAGCCAGACTTTCTTAAACGTGACTCTACATGTTATCTCATCCACCCTGTAGAGACGGACTGATGGACACGTATTCTGCTGCTTATATTGCTTACAAATCAACTTAAAGGTACATAAATAGGGAGAAAATGGAACTTCTTTCTTTGCTCATGACAAGTCTGCCCTCTAGAAAACATGAAAAACCATTCTTTGTGCCTCTTTTTCAACTTATTGTGAAAAACACACAAAATAAATGTAAGTAACATCCGACTTACGACCGGAATTGATTCCGACCAACCGGTTGTAAGTCAGGTTGGACTGGAATGCCATTCAAAATGGCCGACGCGAGGGTTATAGGTACTACTGTAGTGGTAGATCACTGTGTGAGATGCTGGGATACTGCCAGACATTGAATACAAATAAAAGAAATAAGCATCCGCTGGCCGTGGTCTTAAGTACAGGTGGACGTAAGTGGAGCAGGTCGTAAGTCAGATCTTACTTGCACATAAATAGGGAGAAATGGAACTACTTTCTTTCCTCATTACAAGTCTGACCTCTAGAAAACCTGAAAAACTATTCTTCGCGCCTCATTCCTCAACTGATGGTGAAAAACACACAAAATAAATAACCTTTTTGCGCATTTCCAGCTGTTACACTGAGCAAAATATAGAAGCCAGTGGATAAATAAACCTCACTTGATGTCACGCTTTCATTTTCACCCAGTTCCTCTGCATCCACCCGCTCAGTGCACCTGTAGAGAGCTGCGGTGAAGAAAGACCCTGCAGCTGGATTCTACCTGACAGAAGCTCCGTAACAAGCAGCAGTCATTAACCTCAGGAGCAGGCAGCTGCCATGTGATGTAGTGCACTCGCCCTGCTGCAGAAGGGCCCTATTGATCCCAGACATACTCGGTGCCTTCCTGGATGTTTGTAATCAATATGCAAATGGCCTGCGGCATTGATTCAATATTAATTTTCAATTAGGGAATTCTCAGGGGGTCTTCAGGGGTCAATACAGAACCATTCAGAGCAAAGGCTTAAGCAAGTTGCAGGCATTGACGTTCCTCTAGCCGAGACAACTTACTTACTGTTTATTTAGCCTGCCCTGCTGTAAGTCCCGATTAAGGCTTCGGTAACAGGCAGGGAGACAGATGGGCCTTTCTTCACCATCCCCAGTAATAAGTTATCATCTCACACTTAGTTCTCGCCTTTATCGCGCTGCGGAGTGTGTACTCAATAGACATGAATGACTTTCCATCAACTCATTAGTCTTGCATGTTCATTACAGCCTCACATTCTAAGTGGAAACATTTGTTTGAATAAACATTGGCATGCTTGTAGGGACTCATTAATGGATACTTAGAAGTATAAATAACAACACACATTCATGGATTAAATACAACATACATCTAACAACCCAACGGAAGCCAGAAGCAACATCTTGAACATCAACAGAAAATTCAAGTCGACCTCAGCAATGACTGCCTCATTCAGCGGTGGCAGATTCAACGCGTTTTGCAGCTGTTTTCCTTTCTTCTTTCTCCATTTTGCTTCATCCACATGAAAACATTTTAGGCTACTGAGTCTTCTTCTGTTCTTCTTTTCCTTTTGGCTTCTCCCTTTAGGGATCACCACAGTGGACCACCTTCCTCCATCTCACCCTGTCCTCTGCTTCCTCTTCTCTCAAACCTACAAACCTCATGTCCTCCTTCACCACCTCCATAAATCTCCTCTTTGTCCTTCCTCTCCACCTTCTGCCTGGCAGTTCCAACCTCAACATCTTCCTACCAATGTACTGGCTCTCTCTCCTCTGTACATGCCCACACCATCTCCATCTAGCCTCTCTGACTTTGTCTCCTAAACACCTGACATGTGGTGTCCCTCTGATCTACTGCTTCCTCTTCTCTCAAACCTACAAACCTCATGTCCTCCATCAATCTCCTCTTTGGCCTTTCTCTCCACCTTCTGCCTGGCAGTTCCAACCTCAACATCTTCATCTACCAATGTACTGGCTCTCACTCCTCTGTACATGTCCAAACCATCTCCATCTAACCTCCAAAAACCTGATCCCTCTGATCTACTGCTTCCTGATCCTATCCATCCTGCTCACTCCCTGAACCTCAGCATCTTCAAATTCAGGCAGCTGAGTAGTTAAACAAAACTGGATTTAAGTAAACAGAAGGGTGTGCGCCGAGTCAGCAGCGATTGTTCCACGTTGTATTATAGTAATTATGAATCAGTAAGTACATGGTTGGAATGCCAACGTGCTAAACGGTTGTGCGGTCGGAGTTATTCAGAGTTTTAACTCCATGACTTCACCGTCAAGAAAACGTATAAATAATAAATACATGAAAACAAATGCACATCTCTAAGTTAAAGAGGAGGAGATGAATCATCCTACACTTTAAAATGGACCAAAGCAACACATAAAGTACATACGCAGATAAGTAGGAGAAGAAAGAGGGTTATGGATGCTGTAAAGAACGTGAGTAGGATGGTGACTTGTGACTTGCAGTCAGACACGTGATGGGAAAAAGCTACAACTGCTACTACATCTGTTCTTCTGGAGTGTGCAGCTCACACAACAGATCCCCGGCCAGTTTAACATCAGCACCTGAAACACAAGAAAATAAGGACCTGCTTCTCTTTCCACTCTCGTCTCTAAACAACCAGCTATCACGGGTCAATTCTGCTACAATCTCCGCAGAACAGTCTTTGTGCTATGCCAAGCGAAAACGCCGCCTGACACACCTCTCTGCATCCCAACTCTTAAAATCCAGCAGAATAAATGGAGATAGCGTGTACGACTGCCTGAGGTAATTGGTTTAGGGATAACATTAATTACCACATTGCTCATTAATGGCTGAAGCCTTTATTGGTTCCATTGATCAGTCGGACCTGTTAGCCATCATCCTTAGCAATGGTGGATGTAACAAGCTTACATATTGGCATATCAATTAATGCAATCAATTCCTGTCCAGCAGTTGCTGTTTCCTGCTGTCTCCCACTCCCCTTTTGCAACTGTCCCCTTTGTCTCTGTTCTCTTGGATCCGTCTGCGTGAGGACTCGATCAGTTAGTCCGATAAATAGTTGTCAGTACTCTTAAGCTGAGAGCAGCAAGTAAAACATATATAATGTAGTCGGCCCTTGGAGACTTCAGCAGTCTAGCAACCAGAGATGGGGGACTGGAGTTGAGTGACTTGACTCCAGTCGCCATATCGAGGACCTGCTTGACAAACAGTGAAAAAAGATAGTCAGGGTGGCTCTGACTTGCTACCCGTGACTTGGGACTTGCATACATTGACTATTGCTTTCTTCATTGTTATGTAAACTATAAAAAATATTCAGCATTTTTTTTTGGTAACAGGGATTTCCCATCGCCATTCTGGCAACCTGTATGTATGATCACATGACGCATGCATCAGCCGGTGTTCCAGAGTGGCGTTTTCAGGGACGTAAGTCAAGCAGGTCGTAAGTCAGATCTTACTTGTGCATAAATAGGGAGAAAATGGAACTACTTTTTTTGCTCATTACAAGTCTGCCCTCTAGAAACAGACCTCTATTCTTCGCAACTCATTCCTCAACTGATCGTGAAAAGCACACAAAATAAATAACCTTTTTGCACAGTTCCAGCTGTTTTGCAGAGCAAAATATAGTTTCAACAAGAGCTGACGTTTCAGAAGCTGATGATAAAAAGGGGCGTTTTCATACCTTTTGTTTTCCTTTGCAGGACTGTGAAACATGTCGCCAATATATTCTACAGCAACTTAATAAAAAACGGTTAATTGTAAAGAGGAACGCTGAGGATCTTGGTCAATGCAAGACTTACTCTCTGAGGACGCACCACTTCAATACTTTTGGAACTAAAACGCCTTGACTTGAGACTTGCCTGCACAAAGCAATGACTTGACTCAACTGACACTCACAATAAATGTCTCTCCTAGTTTGACACTTGGACGTGAGACGTACAGTATCCCACCTGTGTGAGTAACTTCAGCGTATAAAACACACACACATTGCCTCAAATGAAAACAAGTCATTAAAAGACCTAAATGTGCGGGCAGTCAACCCCAGAGGGAAGCAAACTAGTCACCCCGAGTCTGACTTCACCTCAACATATATTCAAGGACGGAAGCAGAAATGAACTCCTACAACCAGAAAAACGGAAGGTAAATCAATTATAAGCGTTTTAGTGGCGAGTCAATGGAGTTGCTGGGTTTTGATTATGTGCCGTGCCCTTAACTTTACTCAGGAGGAAAAGCCCCTGTTTTAAACTTCCTTTTATAAGATCAATGGACCTTTTAAGGAGTCATTGATTACAACTTCCTGTGTCGCACATGTTTTAAAAGGGTGATTAAATAAAAATATGGGACGGGCGGGCTGAAGTCCCGGGTAGTGAAATGTGCGGAACATCTGAATAAGGAAGCGGGGAGCGATAACTGAGAGCACACCATGACAAAGTGGAGGGATTTACCGTAGGGCCCGCAGCACTTCATTTGCTTAATAACAGATCATTCTATAAGAAAGTGGCTGCTCGGAGCAGGATATCGCCCAACGAAGGATGTCTCACATGCCCAAATCCTATTTGAAGACAACACCTTCACAGCGCTCATCCTCCTCCGAACCTAAGACGATCAACGCACATGACGGGCCACGTTAATATGGCGACACGCGTAACCTCCGCGCGCCGAATAGCCAGCCAGGGCCGGGCTTTGGGTTTTAAGCAAGGACTGATGTGGCTCGGTGACTTTCAGAAAAGCTGCAATCTCATTCTCTGCAACTAAAGAAAGGTAAGCAGCCATCACATTGTCTTTCCAACAGGACATCAGTTCATTACCACGTACAAGCAACATTGCAAGGACTGCTTTTCATTGTTCGACAAACGTAGCCAACACTTTCAACAACTCTAATCCTCCTTTTTTTTCTGAGGTCCAGACAAAGGCCGGAAAGAAAGCGCACAATACAGTGATTTTTAAGTCTCTTTACTGTTTATATTAATGCTTTTTAGAGCTCTTTCGATTGTTTTAATAACTGAGTGCTGCATTGTGTTGTGGGTTTGGAAGATTCCATCTCACAAAGCTCCAAAGTGCTGAGCAGTTGAGTTCGAACTCTTAAGATGAGGAAAAGGGTTTAGGCTTCCACACGTGGCCATGGCAATGACAACACAGGCGTCAGTGGTCGGAACAACTCAAATAATCTCATTTGCTTTCACAGTTTGGCAAATGAGATGAAGCAATACACTCGAGTGTCGGCTGACCTTCAGCAAGAGGAGAAGTTTTGCAGTCACACACCTCTATTCATACTGTCACCTACAGCGAAGCGTGTGGAACAATGAGGTGTTCTTCATAAACTTCAATTAAACGTGTCTCGGTGATTGGCACATATTTTCCAGAACCAACATAATGACTGCACATGCCTCCCTAAATAACCCTGTCTGTAGAGAACATTAGCGCTAGTATGTTAGATATGATAAGCATCTGCATTTTTCATCACCCAATGTCTTCTTCTGGAGGCTCAACAACAACGCAGGCCACACATATGAATATAAACTAAAGGGATTCCTCCTCCTCTATTGCTATAATTTCATCTTCTAAATTCATTTATACTTGAAACTACGACTATAAACAGCCAATGGTTGACCTCCACAGTCTGCTGTATTTACAACCCGTCCACCATAAACAAAATATGCCTGAGTTGATTCGCTCAGCTCTCCGGAGAAGGTCAGATGGAGGACATGAGAATGCGTATCGACACATGCTAAATGGTGAGGGAGACGCTGGGCGTGCAGGCAGGCAGTCGGTCGGACACCCCTCGATGGCAGGACCCCAGAAGACCCCCTCCCCTGTGCATCACACAAGTGGGCCGAGCAATTAACAATTTCATGCTGATTGCCTGAAGCATGTTTTGCTATGCCATAAAGATAATAGCATGAAGGGTGCAGTGCGGCAGCCCACCCACCACCCCCCCTGCCCCGCGCCTCTGTGGGTGTTCCTCTATTGCTTGCACACAATTCTCCCCAGTGCAATGCTGGATGGCGGCGGGCTTTATTAAAGACCCTTTCCCTGTTTCGACGATACATTTAGGAAGAAAAAAAACACATTAAGATGACTTCCCAAAGAGTAAACAGGGATGATTATTAAAGGGAAGGAGGAAACTAGATGCTCGCACTCCCACTGGCTTCTTGATTTGAAAGTCTAATTTGGCTACAGCACACAACAAGCATGCAGGTAGACAAAACAAACATGTTCAAAGAACCTCCTGGTGACAGCCCTCTCCTTCCTCCGTCTGCACCTGACCACGGCTTGACAACAACAAAAAAAAATACCAAAAATAATAATAAATGAGAAGCTAAAATGGACCATGAAATTCCCCGGTGAGGAAGAAAACTTTGCACCTGGATGGTACGGCACAGAGGGAACGACAAAACGGCACGAAACATTTGGCTATTGCTATGAATATGGGATTTTTTTCATCGAAAAGGATGGGAAACTGATTAAAAGTGAGTTTAGTTTGACCTTCCCTTTCACTCCAAACTGTTTCTGCTATTCCCCAACTGAACAATAGTCATCACTGTGTTGCACTGTGCAACTCTGGCCACAGGTTTTGCATATGTGTGGCAGCGACATCGATACTCACTGCTTTGCATGGGCTTATACAGTCCGACATCTTCACCACTGAGTCCAAATAAAAGTAGAAATAAAAGTGAAACAACTCAAAAGTGCTCAAACATTTCACACTGGCGGCCAGACGGTGCTATTCATGCCATCTGGGTTACCTGACCTCGGAGTGTGCAGTCGAACACAAGCCCTGAAACCATCAAGCTTTGGGCAGCCGCGCGCTGTCTTGACACCATAATGTTCCAATATTAACACATTAGCATATCCTTATTTTGGTGTCATCGCACTGATAGCACGCTGGGATGCGATTGAAAGCAGAGCGAAACTTGGAGACATTATTGAAGCCCCTGGCAATTCTTGTTTATGCACTTTGTGACTGTTGAAGTGTTAAATCACCACAGTGGATTTCTTTGACTGTCGCAGGACAATGCAGAAAAGCAGATATACATTTAGCATCTCAGCATCCAGGCAGCCACGTTATTAACACACAGCCCGGGGGTTTCAATATTTTACAATGAGAAAATGAAGCGAGAGGACAGACGGAGGAGCAGTGGACAAAGGCTTGCACCAGCAGCCCCCTCAGCCTCTCAGGCCCACCCTCTCTGACCCACCCCACCCCTTACCTCCCAGGCCTCAGTTACCCTTCAACCCCCTGGCTGTGTGCAAAAGTCCAGCTGGCACCCTGACAGGCTCGACACCTCAGCTAAACACGGACGCGTAACAGACACATATTGTTTATGATACGGAGCCTCTCGCTCATTTGCATTCTTCGGGGGAACACTTACCCCGTGATAAGGAGAAGCATGTTTTTCTGTTAATTTATACTATCCAATGTCACACTCCCCAACCCCAGACACACCAACAACACACACACACACACACTCACACATATAAATTGCAGTCACATCCCCCTGCTAGAAGGGGATGATAATTGCGGCCGGCCAATAAATTACTGCTGCCTCCACATCAATTATAAGCATCACGTCTGGCAATGAGGAAAATGAGATCTTGTGACAAATTTCATGAGGCTTGGCTGCCCAGCAGCCTTTCTTAACATGCTACAGATAGCGATCCCTTATCTCGCCTCTGTAATGGGGAGCTACGGATAGAGAGATGGAGCCACAGCCATTTAATTAAAAAGCTGGGGGGCGGAGGGTGGAGAGGTGTAATTCATTGAAAAGGCGCAGGAAGGAGACAAAGCCTTTGTCTCGATACATATTTTGCTCAATATTGTCACTCATCAGAGGCCAAGCTTGTGTCTCCTGTGACAGCACTTCTGGAGTTTGTGCTCATCCCCACACAGTTTTATCAGTGTTTGGCTCCTCCAGTCCCTCACCGTTTTATTTATTTATTATTTTTTAATGCATCCCAGGAGTGCACTGTTTTTCCCATTGGGACAGGTCGAGCATTTTTTCCACGGCTGGACTGACAGTGGCGCTGAATGAAATGGCCCCTGCCCCTACTTGTATTCCCACCTGGGGTGGAGGCTTCAAGAGCACAGCACAATAAGGATCTATGGAAGATGAGAAACAAAGTAACACCAAAAGGGATGGTTCTTAAATCTCATTCCCGCCGCAATATTCATTGGACTTGCAGTCGTGTGTGCTCACAGAGTGGTGAAAGCCGGAGAAAAAAAAAAGACTGCTGTGTTCAAATTATGACTGTACCCTCTACTAATATTTAACATCATTACAAAATCATTAGAAAACCATCGTAAAACCTGGGATTATGACCAGAGCATTAAACACAATGATTATTCAGTCCTTTTTCCTCCGCTCTGCCTTGGAAATGAGATTTGCCGCGCCACAGCGACGTGTCAGAGGAGGAAGTGCGAATATTTTTCATGATTATTGAAACATTGGCTTGCATAAATTACTGTAACATGATGTGGTTTTTTTTTGTTTGCATGCCCAAAAGCAAATATGTCAATGAATTTTAGCATGGAAAACCATTACTGCATTTCAACAGGGTTATTAGAAGTACTCCCGATTTTGTTTCAGCAGCATTATCAACATTTCAACATGTCTTGTGTTTTTGTGATATATAGAGATATATAGATATATAGATATAGATATATCCCAAATATACATAAAATCTTATCAAATCTCAGTATGAAAGACCAGAAAATCCATGCACAAAAATGTCACACAACTAAAACTCCCGACAAAATGAGTTGTGTTGCGATACTGCACTCTACTGTAAGACTCAAGAGGGTCAGTCGAATCAAAGTTGAGTCTTGCCTCTACTTTTTGGGATTTCTCGGCAGCCCCATTATCAAGAGCAGCCATCAGCACAAAGATAAAAGATCCTAATGGAGCGGGCCCTCGTGGAGATGAAAGATGCAGAGATGGTGCAGCGCTATGAATCCCTAATGCAGCCCAGTGATCACTGACGTCTACTCCACTACGAAGGGCTTCCCTGTGTTTTTTTTTCTTTACTTCTGTCAATTGATGGTCAAGTCGTCAAATGGCGGTCCGAAACTGAACATGAGCACTTTATACGTAACATCAGAATTAATCCTGAAAGCTCCGTAAAGTAAGAGCAATGGGGAGCAGAGGTCCTTGTCAAAGTTGCCGAAGTCCAGGCTTTTATGAATAACACTGAAGACAACCGCATATTTTCAGTTGTCATGTTGAAGTGAGCGAAGACGGTTTGGGTTAACAGCCTTTCTCTTCCGGTCAGGATGAGCACAAGGCTAACATAGCAGCGAATTCTTCTCAAGCTTTTCAGGGTAATTGAACTGACGCTTATAAGAACCAATGTTCTTTTCAATATATTACTTGGCAGATATCCGAGCATTGTCCCTTACACTTTGCCAGCGAAAAAAATCATGCCCTTTGAACGACAGGGGAAGGTGAAAAAAACATGGTGAGAAAGAGCGAGTCTTCTTTCCAGTCTCTTTAACAGAACCTAATGGATTGTGAGCACTTAATGCATTAATCAATCAATATCTCTCACTCAACAACGTGACCAAGTTATGAACGACCTTTGGAGGAAAAAAGGACACTTTAATGCCCACAAGATTACTGCTAGGTTAGTGACTTGGAGCCGTTTTTTAGCACGCATGACTGGACCTTCTCAAGCAGAGGGCCATTACTGCTGCAGCAGCGACTCCACTGAGGCAGAGGTCTGCACTTTGCACATGAGGGAAGTGAGAATTCAACATGGCTTTTATGGGACAGGACAATCCAATGAGGGCTTTAATGATAGCTTTATATTTGTAAGTCACCGCTCATCCTTCATGGAACGACAAGAACATTTAAAGCAACGTACAACTGGAGAGCACTATATTTTTAACAATTTGACAATTCATTCAGTTATGAACTATGTCACGATATAATGGTGAATATAAGACATTTAAATCACTGAGCCGGAAGCCCATATTTGAGAGACTGGTGACATCAAAACACAGACTGTCAACATTTGTTAGGTGAAGAAAGACTCCCAGAGAAAGTAGGATTCAGCAGGAAAAGTCAGGATAGGACTGAGGCGAGCGCAAAAGGGGGGCAAGTTCATTGGTGGAGTGTGGAAGTGAAGCGTGTAGACAGAGTGGAACGGATATGAGCTGACTGCCGAGCGCCAGTGAATGAGAAGCACAAACTAATGCCATTGTGGTCATTGCACAATGGTTCCCGCAAAGTGACTGCGGAGGCCCTTAAACAAAAAAGGCATTGCCATTCGTGCTCCTGCGGCCAATTAGATTCTTCAGCGCAGTTTAACATGACAAAAACACAGGACATTTTCCCTAATTCTGCCTTGCCATGACGCCCCCCTGCCACCGCCAATAAGCCTGAGCCTGTCGACCTGTCTTTCAGACTGACGTTGACTTATGTCACACGCTCGCAAGTGCTCGGACTCGCGTTTCGGAATGTAAGACGGACTTTCTTTTTTAGAGCCGAAATGAAGCCCAAAATACTTTTTTTGGAGTGTCTTCTGACACATCGCTGCACAGGAAGGAGTGGGGCAAGAAAATATTCCACTATTCTCAGAAAGTTTTGTTTAATGTACAATCCTTGCATCACTGCCATATAGAGCGCTACAAAAATAAAGAGCTCTTTTCATCCTCTCACCATCCTCTGGTGGTGTGTTGCATACGGTCGTGCACAGTGTGAATCAATAGGTGTTGACGCCTACAGGTAAAGGATACACAGGTTCACTACTGAAATATTTCTGGACTTTCTCAACTCTGCCATCAGCCTGGCTGCTTCAGAGATACAGGAGAGAGAGAGAGAGAGAGATGCAGTCTTGAGATAAGTGGGCTCGGAGCAGCGTTACATTATTCCTGGTGGAACACTGGGGTTCGTGTTTCGGGCTTCGTTGCTCAAATGTCATTATTACGGGAGAAAATGAATCGCGGCATGTGAACCTTGGACGCTACTTTACTTTTTATTCATAATTCAAATGTATTTTTGATGTGTATAGCGCATGCTGCACTTTTCAGTTTTGTTTATGCTGTCAGTGGGGATGGTGTCTGTTGGACCCGGGGTGAACTCATGCACAGCACGGATCATGGCCTTTGATCCAGCAGCTCTCTCTGGGGGAGCCACAACAGCCTTATTAAAAATGGCTAAATAAAACTTTCCGAGCCTCGACTCGATAGTTCCCAAACTTTAGCCCCCGATTCTTCTCTGAAGCAGCCTCTGGTCAAATTGAGCTACTAAGTCTGACAGCGCTTCGCCCGATACCCAAACGCAGTAACAAATGAAGCGATCTGAGTGTTTAACAATTTATCGGTTCTTAGAATACCTGGCATAGTTGAGACGATCAATACCGCGGACCAGCCCATGCTGAGAGCCTCGGGGGGATGTCGAAGTAAGCATCATGCAGGGAAAACCGCTAAATATTTCAAAAATTAAAAAAAAAAAAAGAAAGACAGAATGCACCCAACAAGATAACTCCATCCGCAATTTGCCACAAACAAATTAGAGTGTTTACAAAGTGCTAATGAGGCACCGTGGGGTGAGGAGTATCGACTGCTAACAGCATGTTTGTTTCGGGGTTCTCTTAATCAGATCACTGTAGCACCATCTAATGGCAGCCGTCTTACCGCCGACTTTCTAACCTCACTGCCACATTGAAAAAATATATATTTAATGTGAATTTGCATACTTAAAAGTCGCATCCTACAGTAAGGTATACGGTAAATACGTACGATGGCAACCTCAGTCTGGTTCTCTCAAGGCTTCTGCGTCTGTTTTCGACACGCCGAGACAAGCTGCATAAAACTAGATTTTATGGGGGTTACTGTCGGACTCATGTCAGTAGTCTATGGATATAGAGATACAATGAAATGGCAGCATGTTGCAGTTGCTTTTGTTTTAATTCTGACGTACAATTGATCTCCAGTGTCAATGTTTCCATAAATAAACTCTCTAACTCTGCTTCCTTTGGTCTCCTTCTTGACCACTGACTTGACACTCTGAGGCATGACTGACAGCCCCCATGGAATCTGTGGTCACTGGTGTGGGTGTCAGGAGGGCCACTGCTCTGCCGCCACTCCGGCAGCCCACGCCAGTGCTCACCTCCTCAGCTCTGATATCCAGCAGCAAAGCCTCCAGGACTGAAAATAGAACTCATTAACACGTTTAGTAAGTACAAATGAGATGACTGTCTCCTGATGGACTGTCTATCTTTTGGATCAGCTTTCAAGGAGAGTGTCTGGTAATGACAAGAGCGAAGGAAACCAATATTATAATGCGCTGCCAGTCTCCCTCCCAAAATGGACTAGATGACAGCAATCCTTTGCACAAACAGATCAGACATATATACGTGTACGCTCATCTATGGAGACGGTCCACAGCTGGGGGGGCATATAACAGACAATATTATTTGCTTCTACACTGTGTATTGTTTCATTTTATCTAAAGATACTGAATACAAATCACAAATATTGGATGCTTTTAAAGTGAGTCATATCTTGGTAACTGAACTAATGTGAAATGTATTGCCGATTATAAAGACCTTTACTTGTAGGCATTTCTTTGTTATATTTAATCATGTATTTTTAGCGACAATAAATAGGATGAAGACTCATTAAAAGAAGTCATTTAATATTATAATATTATATGTTATGAAGATTGATAGCTATGGGGCTAGAGGAACGGAAATAAAACGGGGGAATACTTCCAGTGCAATATAGTAAAATAGTCAAATAGTAATCCAAATTAAAGAAAAAAAATCTATATATATTTTGTACTTGAGCGTGTAAACACAGGCGAAGGGCCCATTACGCTCCCACATTTAGGGGACTAGTTGATCATGTACGACAAAAGCATCAAAACACTGAAACCCTTTCTTTTGTGACTTGAAATGAGTAAATTCCATCACTCTGTCTCGAGAGAAATGCTGCTACCGATCATAGAAGCTCTGGACACAGAAGAGCGGCACCGGTCTGTATTATGTATCTGGGTTATATAAATGCTGACGCTGGAAGAATCAGAAGAATCTATGGAGGCATCATCGGGCGCTTTAATAAACGTCTGGGCTTTTTAATATTTTTCAAAATGAAAAGTAATGAATTTATGAAATTCCTGGCACGTTTTGCGGACAGCAAACAATTTCCGAGATGCCCTTCGGATAGGGATTAGGCGGCAGGCGACTGAAGGAGGCCTGGCTGAGCTGCTGGCCCTCTGGGACGGCCCGGCTCATCCCGGCCCGCACACTCCTCATCCTTATATTCACACGGAATCATAGGGGCAATAACCGCCTTTATTAAAAGCGCATTGCTGCAGTGTCTGCCAGTGCAATTTACTTCCAGATACCCATAATGTGGCATGCAGAAAAGAGTGGTTAGAGGCTACAATATCCTGTTTCTGGAAGGCTTTACTTTGCATTTTAACAGACAGGAATTAATGTGGACATTCCAGGAATGACTGTCCAGGAGGAGCGGAAGTTTGGAATATGAATCTCGCACGATATGAGAGCGTGGCTCGGCTCATCGGAGATTTCATCAGGATTTCGGTGCTTTAGCCTTGTCATGGGACTTCAAGATAAGAGAGTAATGAATATGGCACGGAGGGAGAAGACAAATAATGCAGGTGTCTTTTACGTGTCTCACACAGGATCAAGTTGATATGGTCTCAGTCGAGCGACTGGTTCTGTGTATTGAGAGGAAGGGTTTGCTGGTCCACAAATCAAGTGTGCAGTTGGCTGGTGTCATGGTTGGGATCCCTCCGCTGGAGATGCCTCAGGTGTCGAGAGGATGCTGAAGATATAAACGCGTTGGCAGCCAAGTCCAAATCTGAATATGACAGAGTGACTATTCACCACTGCAAATAATTAAAGCACTGGTGGATTTCCCCGAAAATCCATCATGAGAACCAGTTTTGTATATTTGCCTTTTTTTTTCATGCCACACTCCAACGTTGCATTTTTTTAAACACTTGAGAATTATTCATGAGGCAGAGAGAGATATGCCGGATCACCTTTGTTGTCAGGACAGGTCTTGTGATGAGGTGTCTGACCCTGAAAGTGCACCCCTTTTAGTGAAGCCAGCAGCGGATCTGCTTCTGAATGGCACTATTATTCAGTCATTTGTATGCATCCTTTTGTCTCATTTCCATTTAATAACACTCCGCTCTAGAAATTGGTCATTACATGTAACAACGCTCAGAACTGCAAACTTGAGCTCAATATTTCAGAATCGAATGAAACAACAGCAATAAACAGTCAAGCTTGAAGCAGCCGTTGCTGTTACTTAGCCGCTTCTATCTATCTACACAGACGGCAGACAATAACTTTCTCCAGCTTTCTCCTTCCTGCCTGCTCCACTTGCAGACAGGGATTTCCTCCTGCATCCAGAGCCAAGCCGTCACAGCCCAGCGATCAAGTGCCTGCCATCTGTGACTGAAGCAGATTTAAAGCAGCAGCTAATCTGCACTGTCAGTGTGCTTTCCATATTTCCCTACTCAGAGAAACATATAGAAATCACAAACCACAATGTTGCGAACAATTTTCAGTCTTACTACGGAGTCAGTGCATCAATAGTACTGGTACGATCCGAGTACTTTGTGTGCTCCTACCTAACATCACCGTGGTATCTTTGGAATTTGCACTTGTTTTCTCATTGTTTTCTCAAGAATATTCTCTAGCATTCCTTCAGAGGAAAAAACTTTCTAACAACACTCTGCAGCAACATAAATTCCATATCTGAGGTCCAATGTAATGTGTCCTTTAAATGCATTAGACACACACACATATATATATATATATATATATATATATATATATATATATCACAGGAACTCTCAACTTGTTCAGAATTGTATCCATTAAAGTAACATTTGTAAAAAATATAGACATCACGTCCATGCACTGTGATGATCTGTCAGGTTAGCTGAATGTCATAATTTATCTCTGAGCTTAAAAACATACAATTCATTTCATGGATGATGCTAGATTTTGCACCTTACGTGGCACATTGTTCACTTTATTTCCAACTTTTCTCGATATTTACTGAGGACAGAATTACTGCACACAGTTCAATGTTGGTAGTTCACGTTAGAAAGAGTTTTACAGCCCAAATAACTTCAAAGTGTGAGCACATCCTCTCTGTGCTGAGATGATTCTTTCTAACCGAAGGCTCCACAACGTGAATGGGACGAAGCAGTTGGACATTAGTCAGTCATTACTGCACAAAAGAGCAGCTGTGAGGCTGAGGTCCCTCTAAAGCTTCCTTTGTTTTCCCCACAGATTATGGGTGAAAAAAAAGACAAATGGAGGGAGGACCGCAATGAAACTTGCTGAGGCAGCACATTTTTAGGAAGAGGAAGAGTTAAAACAATGCAAGCTTTTATTCCTACGCGAGGCTAAATGGTAAGAAGCGTTGTGGCTGTCTTACTTTCCTCGAATGGAACCCCTAAGTCTTGTGTTTTTAGCTGTGAATATTTTTATTTTGGCTTGTTGACTTACTTCCTGGCAGAGCCCTGTCACCAGAACGGATCCAACAGAAAGGAAACTGCTGTCAAGGTGACCCGGAAATCCAGAGCAAGAGAAAGTTCGCCAACTTCGACGAAACCACAAAAACAGCCAGAGGACAAGCCGACACATGGGGAGTCAAACATTAGCCCAGCCAACAAGGGTCCCGTGACTCGGACGGCTGTTGAGACTGGACATTGTGGGTGTAGACTCCGAGATAATACAGTGAATTTATATAAACAATGAAGTATGAGTGTCCCCGCTGTAATTCGATTAAAATTGTTAAGTTCCAGAATTGGATAACAGAAGTGCCCAAGCAAGGAGCCAGTTCATACCAAGAGGAGGAAAAGCAAGTGCCCTGACTAAATGAAAAAGTTATAGTCATGCAGTCAGTGGAATACATGTGTTTCACTCCTCGGTTGGTCCGACATGCAGAAATCTAGCCGGCATTTGACGCCTGGAGCCACTACACTATACACTTCCATCACAGCCACAGACATCACGCAGACATTAGCTAAAGAGTTGGGAAAAGTAAATTCCCAAACCTTTTAACCGCAAGCCCTTTTTCTCTCCCCTTCACATGTTGGCTTGTCCACTGTAATGCAGCCATTAACATATTTGGAGAGCAGCAAGCAGGAAGCTTAATTGTCCCTAATTACTCTGCTAAATATGTACTCTAATGATTTGCTTCAGATCTGTGACTGTTTTGCGCAATTTCCCGGCCGCTGGCTTCATTATCCCCGGCTCCTTGGAACAAAGCTTCTTCTCAGTCTGGCCTTGTTTTGCTGCTGCACAGCACAGACAGCAAGTGTGCGAGGGAAAGTCATATTCCCCTTCGCAGCCAGGCACAATGGAGGCTCTTTGTGCGGCCGCCAGAGTTAAAATGATTAGAAAGCCAAATCTCTGCAAAGCAACAGTGTTAATTGACCACTAACCCTCTTTTTTCCAATCAGTCCATATTGAATGAGCAGTCAGAGCTTTTTCATTTCGGCCGTGCTACTGTTGTTATAGCTGCATCTGTTCCTGGATGTTCTTGTTGTTGCAGCTGCTGCTGTCATTTGACTCCTCCTGCTTGTCTTCAACACTATTTCTTCATTAGCTCAAAGATCTTATGTATTTCAAGTGTAACACTGAACACAAGTCTAGTGTTTCTTTGGAATTGTTTCCCATTTAATATGTCTTACTGTGTATTTGTAACTAAAGTTAATAGTAAAAGTATGATAATGGGAGCCAAATACAGGGGAAAAAAGTTTCTCAAAGTACGTTTGGCTTAAAATGGAGGGATTTCCCACCAAAATCTATTTTCAAAAAAGGGAAAAAGTGTCCTTTCTGTTATCATTTTTAGTCACAATGGCAGGTCAGCGCCTTTTTGAAGCCTCCTCTGAAGGTTGAATGTGGGCCGACTAGCTTCTATGAACTCAGCCACCTGTTACTTCTGGCTCACACACGTCATCAAAGTCGCCTGTACGTCATCATGCCAGAACCTTTTCGACATTCGAGTGATGCACATTTCATTCATTTTAAGAGGTTTGCTGAGGAAGCATTAGCAAGACCCGAAAGAGAAGTGTGGGACACCTGAGGGAGCCGTCAGGTGGGGAGCAGGTAAACAGGGCCGCAGCAGCGAGAACTCACCTGTGTCCGAAGAGGAGCATTTGCGGATGGTGAATATGGAGCTCAGGTCTTCTTCGTCCTCCGGAAGACCCTTCTGCAGGCGCTGGAGTTTCCTTAGGCTCTCGCTGCGCTGGTGCTTCATGGAGCGCACATGCTGGATCAGGTTGAGCTTGGCCTTGGTCGAGTAGTTGCACAGCACACAGTGGTAGTAGCAGGCATCACCCTCCACCGCATTTTCATGCTGCTGCAGGTGCTGTGGGAGGAGATGGTAGGAGAGAGAGACAGAAATAGAGGGAGAGAGAAAGAAGGAAAAGGAGGTTATTGTAGATGGCAGATATCTGGCGAGGCACCACTGACTCACTTTTGCTCACACTGCTGGCAAATGAACAAATCAATTCCCAATCACAGCCCCGTTGTTTAACATCGAGACCTCTTCCACTTCGGGACAACTGTTTGGACTGCACACTTTGTCTGGGAGAGTGTCTGTATCAGTCTGCTAACAGGACAGGAGAGGCCTGGGAGGCACACAAATCTCGGGAGAGCGAGGATGGCGTCAGCCACCCTTCAGAAGCTCCGGGGGCCGCAGCCTCGCCGACGGAAAGCAGCATTGATTCCCTTCACTCAACAGAAGCCTCCCGTCTCTGAAAAGGAAACTCCAAACATCTGCCTGTTTCATGCATGGGATGCTAAATATTGATCAGGGCGAGTTAAATCCCCGCTTCATGGTGGGGGCCGCAGTCAGTCAGCGGCGAGGCAGGACGGGGACATTCGCCGTCCGGGACATTCCACAACCTTCAGAGAGCACTAAAGCAAGCAGCGGATGTATTGACCTGTCAACAGTTTCTGGAGGTCCCGGCCCACTGCGGAGTTTACGGCGACGTGCAGCACACCCCACTGTGACACCGCGCCACCACAAACTCTTGTCACACCAGAGAGCGCCGGTCTAATTACCTCCTGCACGACTCGGTCAATGATGCAACGCTGGAACTGGTAGGTGCAACAGAGCTACTGACCACGGTCCCGAGGCGTGGCTCAGGTTGCTTCTCCATGTTGACAATAAAACCCTCACACCCTCCTACCACCTTTTAATAATCCATAAACAATGCCTCGTTCAAACTGCTCTGCATAGAGACGAGATGAATTATGCAGAGTCATACTGATGAAACTCTGATTGAAGTTGGCGGGAACTTGGATATCTCATTCTCATCATCATCATCATTATCATTACACGTATGGAACAGAACAGTCCTGACAACAGCACAACACAATTTGGACCTGGTTTTTAACAGTCATTAAGCTGGTCCTGTTGGTTTGATATTAATTAAACACGAGACTCTGAAGTGATTGTTTCATTGTCTCACAGATGATGAATCTAAAGTAACACAACAACCGCATGTCGAATAAATACAAGCCTTTTAATAAAGTCTCCTTGTTTAAACTTGAATTTGATGAAGAGCTGTGCTGTGTTCATTTCTTCAACACAGGAGGAATATCTATCATTTTTATTTATATTCTATTCTGTTCATTTTGTTTCAATTGTTTGGATCAGTTTATTTATGAACCTCGATATTTTATTTTATACTGGGGATTTTTTTCTTTTTTATCTTTCACCCGACTTATTATTTGTATGGTAATGATAAAAAAGATAAAAAAGAAGAAGAAATTAATAATTCCATCAGTTAACCCTTTTAATTTTAACATTTGATACCAATGATCAAATAAAAAGTTGAATCTGTTCACATAGGTTATGACCTCACACTATATAATGCGCCTGGAATCGATGTGCTGAACCCTGCTCCCGCTGAGTTTGCCTAACTTATGACTTACTAATATCCTAAAATGCCAGCAATAATTATTAAACATCCTGCATCGTGGGCCAGTTGTTCGATGCCGCTGTGGATGTGACAAAATAAAGTCTTAAATCTAAGCTATAATGCACCTTGAATACATGAGAAATGTGTGCAGATGTATCATACATTGACCTTGCATCAGGTTTGAGGCGAAGGTCGTCACAATCTTTGGCACCTCACCATAAACGTTCATCCAAAATTTGAGAAATTAACTAGGAATATTCTAAAACATTACACAGACAAGTCCCGTAACTGTCTGATCCGTATCAATATCAACATGAATATGAAGAAATGTTTCGTTGAGCTGCAGCTTGTGACGATCATATTCTGGCTTTGACTCTCTGAAGACTATGATCTAAATGTCTGCTGATGGAAATATTAGACTTTTAACAATAAATCGGGTGTTGACGGGACGGAGCAGAAAAACGCTAACGTTGTTTTCACCTCCCTAAAATGCTTAGGTCTCTTTCTCATATTGTTTCCTTTAGTGGCCCCAAACTGCGTTGAGGTTTCTTCCCTCTCCAGTCCACCCAAAGCACATAGTGGGTGAATGTTTTTTTCAGGAAAGGAAGAGTGGCTGCTCAGCATGATAGAGTTATTAGGTGACTGCCAAACGCTGTGCATCTGCGTGCTCTCCTCTTTCTCCTCGTTTCAAACCATCAATGATGTCATGAAGAGGTGTTGCGGGATATTGTGGGGAAGCCCCCTCGCTTCCCTCCCAGCCGAAAAAATAATGCATCAGAGGAACGGCAGAAAACCTGAGAAACAGATTCAGTTATAGATAGCACCAAATCCATCACGCACACTGCTTTTAGTCATAGCAGATGTTTTGAATTAAAAGGGAAAAAAATGCAAATGACTCAAGTTTCTAAAAATCTGAAGGAGGCAGAGTTCTAAAAAAAAAATGACAGCACCTGACTGGAACTTCAAAGCAAGTCCCAGGAGGTAGAAAAAAAAATCCAAGGAGTTTTATAGATTCCCATAAAAAAAAAAGCCAAGAGTTTATATAGGAGTAAAGCCGAGACCGCCTGCCCCAGAATTAGCTGTAATTCACTTGGAGCAAGGACTGGCGAGGAAGATAGCCTCAGCAGGGCCAGATCTGGGCTGCCCCACTGCTTGTAGCTCTGTCTACAATGTCAAACGTTTAGACTTGTAAACCAGCCCTGCACTGGCCATGACCCAAGACATTCACTGCGTTTCAGGGCCAATAAAGAGCGATCAGGATGGTAGCTCTCGCCAGCG
The DNA here is from genome assembly GCF_027744825.2 of Synchiropus splendidus. Lineage (NCBI taxonomy): Eukaryota > Metazoa > Chordata > Actinopteri > Syngnathiformes > Callionymidae > Synchiropus > Synchiropus splendidus. The sequence continues at coordinate 26,895,190 of NC_071338.1, forward strand.
CGCCGAACATAACACATACCACATGAAGACCAGGACAATTCAAATGTGAAATATTAACTCTTATCGCAACACTAACATGTAAAGCATATCGTGCACCGGTAGTTTCTGGCCACCGATTCACACGAGCGTGCGAGTCCAGTGGAACAAAATAATGTATGAGACAGGACCCATGTCTGGTTTCTATGAATCGGCAATGAAGCTGCGAGTTGATAAATCACCTTCAACAAGAGAGCAGGAATTTGGCGGTTTAATGAAAAAGTCATGTTGGGGTGGAAGGAGCTGGCTTGCCTGGCTCTGGGGTTTTCTAAACATCATACAGAGGCTGTTACAGAGGGGCACAATGCGAGGGCATCGGCACCATGATGCCGTAGGACGACAGAAGTGCCACAGTCTAAAACACTGTTCCGATAAAAATAAATAAACATAATGATAATGCATCTTCAGTGAACCAGCGCTTAGTCCTGGTCAGGGTTGCGGGGAGTGCTGGATCCTATCCCAGTGGTTATTGGGCGTGAGGCAGGAATACACCCTGGACAGGTCGCCAGACCATGGCAGGGCACACACACCATTCACACCAATGAACCTAGTGAGCATGTCTTTGGACTGTGGGAGGAAACTGGAGTACCCGGAGAAAACCCATGCAGGCACAGGGATAACATGCAAACTCCACCGAGAAAGGTTCAGAGCTGGATCTGAATAATAATAATAATAATAATAATAATAATAATAATAATAATAATAATAATAATAATAATAATAGTAATAAATGTGTGGTTTAATGTGGCACATCTGTTTCACAGCTGCAATGTGTGTGATTTTCTAATGGGTTCCCAACGACCAAACTCTTTCACAGATCTTTGTCACAGATCTTTTTGGGAGCCTTATTCTATCCTACACAAGTTGTTAAACTTCAAATAAAAGAATACTACGAGGGCTCGTGAAGCCTCTTTTCCCATTGAGTACTTTAGTGGAGGCTGAAGCAGTGCTCTTTGCTTTTTTAGGTACATGAGGATGGCTGGTGTGGGCACCACCCCATCATCTCTCTCACAACTCTATATTGCACCTTGCCCTTTGAGTGGGCAACACAAGCCTGTATCAGTTTCACCACCCACCCAGCGCGCCGCATACATCTGCATTTCCAACCACTTAAATGCACAAGTAAAAGTGCACCTTTAACACGAAACGCTGTGGCGGCTAAGAGAGTCCAACTCACACAAGATGGAGGTGGGTATTACTGGAAGGCTGGAAAGTAGACAGAGAGCCAGTAATTTCAAAGAATGACTCCCAGTGGAGTCGTGTTATACGGCGCACAGGAGACACACAGACCTATATAAACATCAAATCTGTACACACACAAACACACTCGGCCGCAAACCAGTCAGACCAATAAACCTGATATTGTGGTTAATCCCGGTTTAACACGTAAAAAGACGTGCGATTGGTCGAAAAGGGCGCCTGCACGCCGCCGAACCAGGATCAATCTAAATGGGGTGATTTCAGAAAAAACACAGCCAGAACACGATGGCGCTCTCATTGGAGCCATCACTCTTCTGTCACAGTCCGGAAATGTTTAAAATTCATAAAAGCCCAAACTCAAATGAGGTACTGTTGCATCACCGAAGGAAGAGAACGTGACAGAGATTAGATTTCAGATTCTTCACTGGGTTCCAAATGGAAGGTCATCTGCTACCTGCTCCCATATAGACACCATGCAGTAGTTTCTCGCGGGTGTCAGCATCACAGGTCACGAGTCTGACCAAGCCATGTCTTACTCTCACGATAATCTGCCGTTGTCTGAGGTTTGAACTGTTTTGTCTCAGCTCAGATCACCAGTATGTCGGATGACAGGCAGCAGGAAATCTCAGCAGAAATTTCACGTTGGTCTGCCTGCGAATGCAACTCTAATAAATCAGGGTTATTCCCAATACAGGAAGATTATTTCAACGATGTGGATTAAATCTAATCTGGGCCTCTAAGAATAACATCAAAGCAATGACCCTGGTCTCTAGCGCAACATCGTATTTGCACATGTGCGTAGATTTGTCGGGGACTTGACTCTCGTAAATCTGCACTCTGGGAATCCCCTGGAATAAAAGCAACTATTTTAGCAGCGGGTTACAGTTCATGAGTCCGGGTCTGCCAGCAGCAGAGCCCCCACCAGGTACTAGCTGCGGCGTCTGCTCCGCATTAGCCACAGCAAGTCGCAGCATGCCCAAAACCTCGAGTTGCGGAAGACAGGAGTGTGAATTCCAGGCCTAAAGTGACTCACTAATGCCTCCTGTGTTTCATCCAAACCTTTGGTCCTTTCTTTACCTGCATTCCCTCTAATCCCAACACATCCTGTCTCTGTCAAGGCGACGGTCGCGCGATAGAATAATCCTTCACTACCAATGCTTGACAAAATGAGCGGCTTCTGGGAGGGATGCAGGAAACAAAGTGGGCGCCTGTGTTTTAGGAGAGGAAGGTGACGACAGGCCACTGGAGGTGTTTGAAAAGAGGTTGACTGAAATGCAGAGCAGATATTCTTTATAAGCAAAGCTCACTTTTCCTCAGTTCAGCGAGGCATAGCAGAGGAGTTGAGCTTGATGGAGATATCACCATCCAACCATCGACTCGAATGACTTGTCGTGTTTTTACAGTTCTGTGTTTTATTTCTGATTTTTTTTCTGACTTTCGTTCTTTCTTATTTCAAATGAATTGTTAGCAATAAGAGCATGAAGTGGGTCTGTGAAAACGCTCCAGTAAAACAAACAAAAAGAGGTTTAAAAACCTTTAATTTTGGACGAAGAAAGTAAAAGTTTGAGACACGACTCGACAATGCATCTGCCCGAGCTCCACACCCACCACTCTTGCACACTTTAACATTAAATAAAGCAATAATTATTGAATTCTGTTTGAATGAGTAAGACGCTAGAAAGTAAACAATGGGAACATAATTGCAAAGAGAAGGCAATCAATGCAGCCAGTCATTTGGGCCCATGTAGATTGTGGAGGCCGCCGTGTGTGTGTGTGTGTGTGTGTGTGTGCGGAGCACTTGCATATCTAAGGAGAGCTAAAGAGCGTATGTGCTGCGACAAGCAGCTGAGTAATACGCCGGCCCATACACCGGCACAAAACAAGAGTTGGGTAATTCTTCCTTCAATAATGACCCGGGGCTCGAAACAATAGCTCTCAATCAGCTGATCAATGTGTCCACATAATTCATGCGCAAGTCACTGTCTGTGAAAGGGTTGGAGGAGGATGAGCGAGCCGGAGGTAGAGCCAGATCAATGCCCTGTGTGGCGATAACAAGGCTGGGTCTATGCCCACAGGAGAGCCGCGCTGGTGTCTGGGGTCGCGCTCATTAGGAACATTTGGATAAGCGTGGCTATACATGCATAATGTGCACTTCTAACAGTGGCCGGAGAGACCCCCACCCCCCACCCCCCGCCCCAACATAATGAGCTCGGCCCCGCTGTTGTGACACACAGCATTGACTCCAAAACAGGCAGGAAATGATGTCAATCCCAAAATAAGGAGGAAAAAAAAAAAGGAGTCGAGCAAATTAACAGCAAGCTGTTGCTCTGCTCTTCAGTAGCTAATTTGCAGCTTAACCTCCCGGTGTTTTTATGAAAGCCACGCTGGGGAAAGCTCGCCAAAATTGCAGTACAATAAGTTTGCCTGCAGGAGGCGAGATCAGGGTGGTGCAAGGGGTGCGAGGGGGAGGGGTTGGAGCCACACAACTGTTACAGCCACTTGATGACATGTGTACTGGCAAGGTACCATCTGGAAGCAGAACAAGGCAGATCAAGACCTGCCCTGGTCCTTACTTTTATTACCAACAGTGCTGAGTTAACATCACGACCGCAGCTCGTGTGGAGCAGGAAGATTTACATTCCGCTGTCCAAACATTTCTTCTAATAACTGGAGGAGAAAAACAATAACAATAGAGATGAAGCGTCAGGTATGAGTGAGCCACATAGTTTGACTGTGAAGTATATCTGCGGTCAGAAGCCATTTTTGGAAAAAATAAAAGATATATTTTTCTTTAATTATAATGTCAAGTGAACTGATGAAGTTAAAAAAAATCAGAATAAAAGGTGAGGGATACGATGCTCACAGCTTGTCTTTGTCCATGTTGCATCACATGTTGATTTAGATTTACAGTACAACAGGTAGATGCACATATTGTCGACGCTGCAGGCTGGTGAGTGACTAAGATGATCTCATTGAAAGGACTCAATACTACACCTAGAACTACTCCCTGTCCTCTGGCTAGGAAATCGCAACGCTCCTGTCAGTATCACCCGCAAGTCAAATCTTGTCCCCAACAACAACAACACGACTTGATAGCCTTTGGATACAAACGTCTCAATTGGTCAAATGAGAATGAAGTGTCCAGAAATAAGTACACGAATAGAAATGAAGCATCTTTGGAGTGCTGCTCAAAGTTAAGGGCAGAGGCGCGGGGGGACAAAGCCATTCTGTTGGATTAAGATACAGGCAAACACCACTTGTAATGATGAATGCAGTCAGCGAGAATTAAATTCAGAGCAGGAACATTACCCAAACACAATTAGTCCTCCAGAACAAACATCCCACCCCGCGATGAATGCAAATTCTCGCGAGGCGCTTCCTTGCTTTTGACAAACGTCTCTCTTTTCCACCCCAAAAATGGACGACACCCGATCGACTTGCTGAAGTCGCCTTCACTGTTGCTGTCACCGAAGATCGTGTTCCAACTTTGGGCTGACGCAACAGCGCGATGAGAAGAAGACACAGAATACACGCATCCTCGGGCTTGTATTATCCCACGCTCGCCCCCGGGGTTCTCAGTTTGGTAATGTAAATATTTCATTACCACATTATTAGCTGTTGCTTCGGGTTATGCAATAAAGCTGTGCTTGCTGAAACGCTGTGTGTTTTCGGACTACGCTGTATCCTTTGAAGCCAAACTCAGTTCAGATTCAACACTACAAGAGCCTTAATAGTACCTTGGTTTCAGGTGAGTCACCAATTGACGTGAAAGAAACAAATCTGACATGACATGAGGGACATCATTTTGAAGTGAAGACAACTATTATAAACTGAACAGCGAAACAGAACACTATCTACAAGGTTTAAAAGTATTCCTCCTGATAGGTTCCACCTCTAGACAGAATCTTAATCCAATTTTCCGGGATATTTGCAAGCAAAATACAGCTTTAGCCCTGACGACAACTGGTCACCGACAGCTTGCATTTCACGTCCGTCCTATTTAATACTGCTCTCAAAAGCTCATATATTCTTCATAAAATAATTACCACGCTGAATATCATTAGCACCCCAGTGCTCCAGAGCAGATTCGCTGACCTTTGACCCCCGCATCACTACAGGGAAACAGCTCACGAGTGAAAACGCGGCCCCTTCCTCTCCCCAGAGAAAGTCACTAATACGTTTGGGTCTTAGTTGCAAAGACTTCTGCAAAGGGGCAGCCTTTTCGCTCATTAGCTATAGAAAATAGCATTACTTTGCTTTCCACGAAAGAAGAAACAAAAGTGCTCATTGACTGAAAATAATCAATCTGGGATCGATAACCTAAACCCTCATCATTCCCAGCGCAGCATAATTGCTACTGAGATATTGTTGTCATCACCGAAAATCAAACTCAGGCCTGGCTAATTGGGAAAAGCCAACGGTATCGGCGGTGCACGGTAAAACCCCCCAAATGACTTTTGATGGTCAGGACTTCAGCTCTGAGTGGAGCACAATTGTAAAGCGCAGCATTTCAGCGCCGCTAACAGCTGTAGCAACGCAGTGTATCGATCGAGTCGCCCGCACTTGTTGGCAGCAGATGAAACGGGACGGCGGTGCGTTTTCTGACCTGGCACGGCCCGACCTGCTTCACCTGATACTCTGCTCAATCGTGCAAAAAATCTCAAACTATACTTCAAAGCCTACCACTTTTCCCCTTCCTGTTTATTGATTAGACAGAGCTCTACTTCGGTAATTGTGCAGTAAATCAAGCATGGTGAGCACTAATCTCAACCTCGGGAGGAAAGTGTTAAAGGTAAAACCTGCTGAAAAGTGCATAATGATGGTGCAGCAGAGGCCACGGAGCTGCAGCTCCGGCTCACATTTCTCACGAACATGCACATCCAGAGGCAGAGAAGCAAAGGTTTGGCGCAGCAGAGAGAAAGAAGAGTCTTCTGTTTCAAACCGGCTCTCGCTCTTTCAGGCCTCCTTCCTCTCAGTGCATTCCCAACCAAAGCGCCGGGGGCGCCATGCTTGTAAAGAAACCACAGCCTTTTGAGTGCGTCTTGTATTTACAAACGGAGGCATGTCGAAATCAAAGGCATTACCACATAACACGTTAAACAGCTGGCAGATCGAGAATTTACGAGTCAAAAGACAGCGAATTGGGTAAACAGAAAAGTGAAAGGAGTGAATCAGCTGGGCTGTTTTCCAGTGGGGCCGAAGTCACCCAAAAGAAGAGCCACTCGACAAAGCTTTCAGGAAGTTCACAGGTAGAGACTTTCTGCCCAACTTCCTGTCTCCCCGTTCAACTTTTTCTCCCGCAGTTTTCAGCCAGATACGCGGTTTCTCCCCCTCCCCTCCGTTACCTCACACCCCCCCCAACACCTCTATATGTTGCTGTCTCACCTCAGTTTTTATTTCACCCTCATCAGCAGGGACCTAAAAATAAATGATGAATGGAACCTGATATTTTAAATTCTTATCCCTTATCTGTTCATACAGGGGAATAATGGGGTAGTTAATCCTGCAGCTCCTACTCAAATTGATTAATCAGCACATGCAGACAATCAAATAAATGATTAATATTCTTCCGTTCTGTGGTCGGACAGTTACCCCTGAACCATCAGTAATAATTCAGTAACCCTCCCTGGACCACAGGCTGCAGCTAGTCAGGCTCACTCAGCATCAGCTCTCTGATGTTAGGCAGGACTTTGAACTCACGGCACACAGACACACCATACAGCCAACACAATCTTTATTCTCACCCCCCTCCCCTCCACCTCCTCCCCACCCCCCCTTGTACTTATATTTGATGTGATACTGTGTTTCAGCCTCAGCGTATTTTAGCCCTCACAATAAGATCTGGCATCATAATATTTATACTCATGACTGAAGCAGGAAAAAAAAGGGAAACTTTAATGGCCCAAGCTGAGTGCATGAAATAACCCAGACAAATCTGGAGCAAATAATTTTGCATGAATCCAAACTAACACACGCAGAGAGAAAAACACACATCCACATACAAACATCTCGCACCTCGCTAATCCCTTCAAGAAGCAGCGTGTGGTTTGTGTTGCAGCTGGTTGCCAGAATCATGTGCAGCTGTCTGCTGTGACAAATGCAACATTACCACCATCGGGACAGAGTGACTCCTCTCTACGCACACCGGCTCGTCATGACAACACCAACAAAAATACCAGCCTCCACGCGGGAGGTTCAGTAGCTGATCGCAGTTTTGAAAGCAGGAGCAGTTTCACTACAGGAGGACACGTTGTCTCTTAAATAAGGATCCATTCAGTCCTCTTTCCAATACGGCTGGTGATATATAGCCTCGTCTTTAATGGGCACGGCCACGGTGCGGAGGGCGGTACCATGAAAAATCATCACTTTTATACAAGCATTACAGTTCACTTTGATCTGCTCTCTTGCTCGACTGTTTATAAATCAGCCACACAAATATTTATGAGCGGAACGGGGGAAATGGCTGGTCTGGTTTGTATCTCTGCCCCCTCTCTCTCTCTCTGCGGCTGATGTACAGATGAGGCCACGGCGGACGGCTGGGGTATAAAGTCCACCGGACACATCCGTCATATCTGCTGCAGTCTCTGGCTATTTTGTTCCCGATGAAAAGACGGTCCTAACAAGGCCATGGCACGACAGCTCATTTAGTAAAGCTATAAAATGGGAAACCACAGACTGTGATTGGAGTTGAAATCATTAGTTTTGTTTCAAACTAACTTTTCGGTTGGAAAAAGCAATGGCCATCTGAGAAAGGGGATCGAAAGGAGATGGACAGTGGAGATCCGAGGTGGGCAAAGTGCAGCTCGGGAGCCACATGCTGACCATCATGCAGCCATCATGAGAAAAACTACAAACAATATTGTATGTTTTTCAACACATTACTTTTCTAAACAGAAACACATTATATATAATTTTAAACCCTTCTCTTTTAACTTGGATTCTTCCAATGGTTATTACACTTATATAATAGCATTTTTGTCCTTCAACTATAAATAGGGAAAATGTAAATACTTTGCCTTTATATCATATTATTTTACCAATAGTTTCCAACATATTTAATATTTACTTAAGTATTAGATTGAATACCTTTAAATATAGTGGGAATGAAATCAAATACTATATAAAATTAAGTTACACATTTTAAGCATATAATACCATGGCGTCATGAAGTATCAAAACTGAAGTCACATTGTTTCTCTTTGGTCCTTCTCTCTTCTGGTTTGACAGCTCCTTGTGGCCCTTTTAATTGTAAACCCCAGGAGTCGGTGGATCATAAAAACAGCTCGAATGATAGTGTTACTTAGTTACAGGATCATTGTTGATGATTTTCAGTTGAACAAACCAACAGTTTTGGATCATGATGCCTGACATGGAGTTCCATTTATCAAAACAACATGATGTCAGAGGGCTCTGAATGCCGGTAGAAAAGCTTTTCAAATCTCAGTTAGATCAAACAGTAAATCTCACCATAATAAAAGATTATATTGTCCCAATAACTAAAACCATGTTAGAGATAATTACCTGAATGAAATGATCAAAACACATGACTTGAGAGTAATGTTCACCAGCCTCACGCATGGAACATAAATGGAACCATCCGTCATGTAAAAGGTGCTACTTTGCTTCATGCTCTCACCCACTGTGTCTGAGTGATACGTCACCAGTAAAACAGTAACCAAGCTCAATGAAGGAAGGTATGGAGCGGGTTGGATTCAGCAGCTGAGTTGAACCTCTCCGCAGCACACATGGATGGACTGGCCTGGGATCTATATGTTATAATTGCTCCCCCCAGCCCTGACCTTTGAACCGAATCTCTCTGATATAACCCATCTTTATTAAATGCACAAGTCAGTAAATATTCTTCTAATGGCGGGCAGTTGTGCACACGGCAACCATCCATCGTGTGGAATCAATCTACTTTTAAATTTGACCTTCACGGCACCGTCCAAATTCGTGGTGCCAGATTTTTGCAGGACAGGCCTGACCCGCAACATCCCAGTGCCTGACAAAGACAACTGATATTGATTCTCATCATTTCAAACATGGAGGAGAAAAACATAAAGTCAAGCAACTGTCAATACAATTCATGTGATCCAGAGAGTAAAAGCTCATGAAGAGTTGGCGTGGATCCGTGGGTGGCAGTGGTGGGACTGGCTTGTCAATCGATGCCTAGATTGGCAGTTAATGGCTTTCCCTGTTCAGCCTTGCTAACCTTGGCCCGACGGCTGCTGGTACTGATCACAGACACACAAATGAAGTTTGATTTTTGTGCTTTGGCTGCTTACTTTGGGCAGATCTAGTCTCTGTTTTTAATCCAGGGATCATCCCCTGAACATGAGTCACTTGTCCAAACAATAAACACGTCCCACTGACTACAAAGTTACTGACGTAAAAAAAGTAATAAAATACAAATCCATGCTCACTGTTGACTTTTGAAATGTGCTTTTTTATTTGTTCTTTGCTGCAGTGTTGAATCTATGGATGCACTTTTTCACATAGTTCAGATTTTAAAATGTCACTGAAGAGGGGAAACTCCTGACCTCAGTTGCACGTGTCAAAGTTCTGTGGCACACGTGGGATCATTTAAAAGCATGACTCATGTCAGGAGCAAAATAAATAAGTAAATAAAAAGCTTTGTTGGCCCATCTTTTAAAATCATACAGTTAGTCGCATGGCAAATATATGCTCCTTCCACAAAGCACAGTGTCTCACTGCATTGTTGTGCGAACGGCATTAACCTTTGCCTTAGAACGGTGTGATCCTGAGACACTCTGCATGAATGGAGCAAGCGGAGGAAGGTGAGAAAAAAATAATAAATGTGTAGGTGGAGCGTGAGATCAGGAGATCGACTTTTTTTCCCCCCATCGTCCGTCTATTCTGGGCATCAGTTTGTCAAGAAGGAATGTGACGACCATAAAGAATCACTGCCCTTGAGAGGCTGAAGAGCATTCTTGTCCCAGCTCTACCTCAGTCTCAAGTTTCCCAAATCACTCCTGTTCTGTCTTCCAGCAGTAATTAAAAACTTTATAGGACACAGCACCTTTGGGACAAATAACACTTGGGAACATTCCTGGTGTTAAAAAGAACATTTTCCTTGTATTGTTGGCCAAAAGAACTAAGGACCACATTATGTTCCCTCGGAGTCCCCTTGCTCCGATTCCCTTCACAAGACAATATAGTGTTGAACAGACTTCACCTCAGTGTGACTGTATTTAAAGACAATGCACATCTACTGAGGCATGTCCTGCACTAAGCCAAAAGATATTTCTTTGTCCAATAAGAAAAATTAACATCCGACATCGGCAAAAAGACAGAAGAAGAAAACACTCGGTAAAAAGTCTGTACCCTCACAAGTAACTTGCAACAGAAACGAAGCCACTAAAGATGTTTTCATTCATTCTCAAGTTCTTACAAGACGCTGGGCAGAGCTCTTAAAGCAGAGTCATGTTGTGGCCCTTTTCCACTTTGAAGCCAGTAAGCTGATGGATAAGCTACTGCTGTATCGATGGCAAAGAAGGTTTAAGCCTTGCACCCTCGCGCTCCACGCTCTTCATCTGTGCATCAACTTCAATGAAACTCCTGGCGTCGTTCAGACACTGTTCACCAGCTACATACGCCTGGTGTCTAACAAGTTTCTCAAGCAGCTTAGCAGAAAGAAAGAAAAAAACTTTCACTCTTGAATGTGAGGGAAACACACACCGATTATATATAAAATCGTCTCCCTCGGTTGGTTTTCTTCGCCACTGTGGTTGTTATTGAGGAGCATTTCCATGAAGTGCGAAGAAACAGCTGGTGTTGAATGGAGGTGTCAAACTGAATCACGCCAGGGGTGAAATACTGCATACGTTTCTACTCAATATAAGTGTTTATGGAACAGTGTATATGTATAGGGCAATGTTTGAACCTAAACAGAATAAGTCACTCTTTAAATTCCTGGCTCACTTTGTTGTTTTTCTTGGGGGCCACATTTAGATTACAATAAAATGTATTTTTATCCTCCTTCAGGACTGAAAATCCCTCAAAAAAACAGCACATTTTCCAGAATGCAAGAGAAATATTTGCGTCACTGCCATGTTTTTTCCTCCATGTTTTGGGAGCAATTCCTGATATTTACAATCCTGGCGAGCTCAACAAGCCAGAGACTTGCTCTCACTCATCTCTCATAGTACGGATTTGGCCCCTGAAGCCCGAGTTTGACCCCCGCCTTCTTCTCTGTGAGGGGAAAGATTTTAAAGAAACTAGTTAGAGATCAGTGGCAGCCACAAAACATTGCCAACGTCCCTCACATGTGAAGCTAAACGCACCATGAAGACAGAAACGCCTCCTAGTTTTAACTCAAGGCAGCACTTGAAACAACTTT